>NC_041390.1:417651973-417729516 GCF_002162155.2 Triticum dicoccoides | reverse complement strand
CCTTCCAAGTAGTAGGAGTAGGAGTCAAGGCAAGGGGAGAGAGAAGAGAAGGAAGGAGGGGGCGCAGCCCCTCCCCCTAGTAAAATTCGGACTAGGCCTTGGGGGGCGCCCAACCTCTCCTCTCTCTTTCCCCTAAAGCCCAATAAGGCCCATATACTCCCCGACGAATTCCCGTAACTCTACGGTACTCCGAAAAATACCCGAATCACTCAGAACCTTTCCGATGTCCGAATATAGTCGTCCAGTATATCAATCTTTATGTCTCGACCATTTCGAGACTCCTCGTCATGTCCCCGATCTCATCCGGGACTCCGAACTACCTTCGGTACATCAATACACATAAACTCATAATATAACTGTCATCGAACTTTAAGCGTGCAGACCCTAAGGGTTTGATAACTATGTAGACATGACCGAGACACGTCTCCGGTCAATGACCAATAGCGGAACTTGGATGCTCATATTGGCTCCCACATATTCTACGAAGATATTTATCGGTCAAACCGCATAACAACATACGTTGTTCCCTTTGTCATCGGTATGTTACTTGCCCGAGATTCGATCGTCGGTATCTCAATACCTAGTTCAATCTCGTTACCGGCAAGTCTCTTTACTCGTTCTGTAATACATCATCCCGCAACTAACTCATTAGTTGCAATGCTTGCAAGGCTTATAGTGATGTGCATTACCGAGTGGGCCTAGAGATACCTCTCCAACAATCGGAGTGACAAATCCTAATCTCGAAATACGCCAACCCAACAAGTACCTTCGGAGACACCTGTAGAGCACCTTTATAATCACCCAGTTACGTTGTGACGTTTGGTGGCACACAAAGTGTTCCTCCGGTAGACGGGAGTTGCATAATCTCATAGTCATAGGAACGTGTATAAGTCAGGAAGAAACCAATAGCAACAAACTAAACGATCAAGTGCTAAGCTAACGGAATGGGTCAAGTCAATCACATCATTCTCCTAATGATGTGATTCCGTTAATCAAATGACAACTCATGTCTATGGTTAGGAAACATAACCATGTTTGATCATCAAGCTAGTCAAGTAGAGGCATACTAGTGACACTCTGTTTGTCTATGTATTCACACATGTATTATGTTTCCGGTTAATACAATTCTAGCATGAATAATAAACTTTTATCATGATATAAGGAAATAAATAATGACTTTATTATTGCCTCTAGGGCATATTTCTTCAGTCTCCCACTTGCACTAGAGTCAATAATCTAGTTCACATCGCCATGTGATTTAATACCAATAGTTCACATCACCATGTGATTAACACCCATAGTCACATCGACATGTGACCAACACCCAAAGGGTTTACTAGAGTCAATAATCTAGTTCACATCGTTATGTGATTAACACCCAAAGAGTACTAAGGTGTGATCATGTTTTGCTTGTGAGAGAAGTTTAGTCAACGGGTCTGCCACATTCAGATCCGTAAGTATTTTGAAAATTTCTATGTCAACAATGCTCTGTACGGAGCTACTCTAGCTAATTGCTCCCACTTTCAATATGTATCCAGATTGAGATTTAGAGTCATCTGGATCTGTGTCAAAATTTGCATCGACATAACCCTTTACGACGAACCTTTTTGTCACCTCCATAATCGAGAAACATATCCTTATTCCACTAAGGATAATTTTGACCGTTGTCTAGTGATCTACTCCTAGATCACTATTGTACTCCCTTGCCAAAAACAGTGTAGGGTATACAATAGATCTGGTACGCAGCATGGCATATTTTATAGAACCTATGGACAAGGCATAGGGAATGACTTTCATTCTCTTTCTATTTTCTGTCGTGGTCGGGCTTTGAGTCTTACTCAGTTTCACACCTTGTAACAAAAGCAAGAACTCTTTCTTTGACTGTTCCATTTTGAACTACTTCAAAATCTTGTCAAGGTATGTACTCATTGAAAAACTTATCAAGCTTCTTGATCTATTTCTATAGATCTTGATGCTCAATATGTAAGCAGCTTCCCTGAGGTCTTTCTTTGAAAAACTCCTTTCAAACACTCCTTTATGCTTTGTAGAATAATTCTACATTATCTCTGATCAACAATATGTCATTCACATATACTTATCAGAAATGATGTAGTGCTCCCACTCACTTTCTTGTAAATACAGGCTTCACCGCAAGTCTGCATAAAACTATATGCTTTGATCAACTTATCAAAGCGTATATTCCAACTCCGAGATGCTTGCACCAGTCCATAGATGGATCGCTGGAGCTTGCATATTTTGTTAGCACCTTTAGGATTGACAAAACTTTCTTGTTGCGTCATATACAACTCTTCTTTAATATATCCATTAAGGAATGTAGTTTTGTTTATCCATTTGCTAGATTTCATAAAATGTGGTAATTGCTAACATGATTCGGACAGACTTAAGCATAGATACGAGTGAGAAACTCTCCTCGTAGTCAACACCTTGAACTTGTCGAAAACCTTTTGCGACAATTCTAGCTTTGTAGATAGTAACACTACTATCAGCGTCCGTCTTCTTCTTGAAGATCCATTTAATCTCAATGGCTCGCCGATCTTTGGGCAAGTCAATCAAAGTCCATACTTTGTTCTTATACATGGATCTCATCTCAGATTTCATGGCCTCAAGCCATTTCGCGGAATCTGGGCTCATCATCGCTTCCTCATAGTTCGTAGGTTCGTCATGGTCAAGTAACATGACCTCCAAAACAGGATTACCGTACCACTCTGGTGCGGATCTCACTCTGGTTGATCTACGAAGTTCTGTAGTAACTTGATCTGAAGTTTCATGATCATCATCATTAACTTCCTCTCTTGTTGGTGTAGGCATCACTTAAACTGATTTCTGTGATGAACTATTTTCCAATTCGGGAGAAGGTACAATTACTTATCAAGTTCCACTTTCCTCCCACTCACTTCTTTCAAGAGAAACTCCTTCTCTAGAGAGGATCCATTCTCAGCAACGAATATCTTGCCTTCGGATCTGTGATAGAAGGTGTACCCAACAGTTTCTTTTGGGTATCCTATGAAGATTTACTTCTACGATTTGGGTTTGAGCTTATCATGTTGAAACTTTTTCACATAAGCATCGCAGTCCCAAACTTTAAGAAACGACAACTTAGGTTTCTCGCCAAACCATAGTTCATACGATGTCATCTCCACGAATTTAGATGGTGCCCTATTTAACGTGAATGTAGCTGTCTCTAATGCATAACCCCAAAATGATAGTGGTAGATCGGTAAGACATCATAGATCGCACTATATCTAATAAAGTACGATTATGACGTTCGGACACACCATTACACTGTGGTATTCCAAGTGGCGTGAGTAGTGAAACTATTTCACATTGTTTTAACTGAAGGCCAAACTCGTTAACTCAAATATTTTACTTCTGCGATCATATCTTAGAAACTTTTATTTTCTTGTTACGATGATTCTCCACTTTACTCTGAAATACTTTGAACTTTTCAAATGTTTCAGACTTATGTTTCATCAAGTAGATATACCCATATCTGCTCAAATCATCTGTGAAGGTCAGAAAATAATGATATCCGCCGCGAGCCTCAACACTCATCGGACCGCATACATCAGTATGTATTATTTCCAATAAGACAATTGCTCGCTCCATTGTTCCGGAGAAAGGAGTTTTAGTCATCTTGCCCATGAGGCATGGTTCGCAAGCATCAAGTGATTCATAATCAAGTGATTCCAAAATCCCATCAGCATGGAGTTTCTTCATGCGCTTTACACCAATATGACCTAAACGGTAGTGCCACAAATAAGTTGCACTATCATTATTAACTTTGCATCTTTTGACTTCAATATTATGAATATGTGTATCACTACGGTCGAGATCCAACAAACCATTTTCATTGGGTGTATGACGATAGAAGGTTTTGTTCATGTAAACAGAACAACAATTATTCTCTAGTTTACATGAATAACCGTATTGCAATAAACATGATCCAATCATATTCATGCTCAACGCAAACACTAAATAACATTTATTTTAGGTTCAACACTAATCCTGAAAGTATAGGGAGTGTGCGATGATGATCATATAATTCTTGGAACCACTTCCAATACACATCATCACTTCACCCTTAACTAGTCTCTGTTCATTCTGCAACTTCCGTTTCAAGTTACTATTCTTAGCAACTGAACTAGTATCAAATACTGATGGGTTGCTATGAACACTAGTAATGTACACATCAATAACATGTATATCAAATATACCTATGTTCACTTTGCCATCCTCCTTATCCGCCAATTACTTGGGGTAGTTTCGCTTCCAGTGACCAGTCCCTTTGTAGTAGAAGCACTCAGTTTCAGGCTTAGGTCCAGACTTGAGTTTTTTTCACTTGAGCAGCAACTTGCTTGCCGTTCTTCTTGAAGTTCCGCTTTCTTCCCTTTGTCCCTTTACTTGAAACTAGTGGTTTTGATTACCATCAACACTTGATGCTTTTCTTGATTTTTACCTTCGTCGATTTCAGCATCACGAAGAGCTTGGGAATCGTTTCCACTATCCCTTGCATATTATAGTTCATCACGAAGTTCTACTAACTTGGTGATGGTGACTAGAGAATTATGGCAATCACTATTTTATCTGGAAGATTAGCTCCCACTTGATTCAAGCGATTGTAGTACCCAGACAATCTGAGCACATGCTCACTGCTTGAGCTATTCTCCTCCATATTTTAGCTATAGAACTTGTTGGAGACTTCATATCTCTCAACTTGGGTATTTGCTTGAAATATTAACTTCAACTCCTAGAACATCTCATATGGTCCATGACGTTCAAAACGTCTTTGAAGTCCCGATTCTAAGCCGTTTAAGCATGGTGCACTAAACTATCAAGTAGTCATCATATTGAGCTAGCCAAACGTTCATAACATCTGCATCTGCTCCTGCAATAGGTTTGTCACCGAGCGGTGCATCAAGGACATAATTCTTCTGTGCAGCAATGAGGATAAACCTCAGATCATAGATCCAATCCGCATCATTGCTACTAACATTTTTCAACTTAGTTTTCTCTAGGAACATATGAAAAATAAAACAGGGGAGCTAAATGCGAGCTATTGATCTACAACATAGATATGCTAATACTACCAGGACTAAGTTCATGATAAATTTAAGTTCAATTAATCATATTACTTAAGAACTCCCACTTAGATAGACATCCCTCTAATCCTATAAGTGATCATGTGATCCATATCAACTAAACCATGTCCGATCATCACGTGAGATGGAGTAGTTTCAATGATGAACATCACTATGTTGATCATATCTACTATATGATTCACGCTCGACCTTTCTGTCTCAGTGTTCTGAGGCCATATCTATTATATGCTAGGCTCGTCAAGTTTAACCTGAGTATTCCATGTGTGCAACTGTTTTGCACCCGTTGTATTTGAACGTAGAGCCTATCAGACCCGATCATCACTGGTGTCTCAGCACGAAGAACTTTCGCAACGGTGCATACTCAGGGAGAACACTTGTACCTTGATAATTAGTGAGAGATCATCTTGTAAAGCTACCGTCGAACTAAGCAAAATAAGATGTATAAAAGATAAACATCACATGCAATCAAAATATGTGACATGATATGACCATCATCATCTTGTGCCTTTGATCTCCATCTCCAAAGCATCGTCATGATTTCCATCGTCATCGGCATGACACCATGATCTCCATCATCTTGATCTATATCAATGTGTTGTCACATGGTCGTCTCGCCAACTATTGCTCTTGCAACTATTGCTATCACATAGCGATAAAGTAAAGCAATTATTTGGCGCTTGCATCTTATGCAATAAAGAGACAACAATAAGGCTTCTGCTAGTTGCCGATAACTTCAACAAAACATGATCATCTTATACAACAACTTATATCTCATCACGTCTTGACCATATCACATCACAACATGCGCTGCAAAAACAAGTTAGACGTCCTCTACTTTGTTGTTGCAAGTTTTACGTGGCTGCTACGGGCTGAGCAAGAACCGTTCTTACCTACGCATCAAAGCCACAATGATAGTTTGTCAAGTTAGTGTTGTTTTAACCTTCTCAAGGACCGGGCGTAGCCACACTCGGTTCAACTAAAGTTGGAGAAACTGACACCCGCTAGTCACCTGTGTGCATAGCACGGGGGTAAAACCAGTCTCGCATAAGCGTACGCATAATGTCGGTCCGGGCCGCTTCATCCAACAATACCGTCGAACCAAAGTGTGACATGCTGGTAAGCAGTATGACTTATATCGCCCACAACTCACTTGTGTTCTACTCGTGCATATTACACCAATGCATAAAACCTGGCTCGGATGCCACTGTTGGGGAACATAGTAATTTCAGAAAAATTCCTACGCACACGCAAGATCATGGTGATGCATAGCGACGAGAGGGGAGAGTGTGTCCATGTACCCTCATAGACCGAAAGCGGAAGTGTTAGCACAACGCGGTTGATGTAGTCGTATGTCTTCACGATCCGACCGATCAAGTACCGAACGCATGACACCTCCGAGTTCTGCACACGTTCAACTCGATGACGTCCCTCGAACTCCGATCCAGCCGAGTGTTTTGGGAGAGTTTCGTCAGCACGATGGTGTGGTGACGATGATGATGTTCTACCGACGTAGGGCTTCGCCTAAGCACCGCTACAATATGATCGAGGTGGATTATGGTTGAGGGGGGCACCGCACATGGCTAAGAGATCAAGAGATCAATTGTTGTGTCTATGGGGTGCCCCCTGGCCACGTATATAAAGGAGTGGAGGAGGGGGGAGAGGGCGGCCCCTATGGCGCGCCCTGGAGGAGTCCTACTCCCACCGGGAGTAGGATTCCCCCCTTCCAAGTAGTAGGAGTAGGAGTCAAGGCAAGGGGAGAGAGAAGAGAAGGAAGGAGGGGGCGCAGCCCGTCCCCCTAGTAAAATTCGGACTAGGCCTTGGGGGGCGCCCAACCTCTCCTCTCTCTTTCCCCTAAAGCCCAATAAGGCCCATATACTCCCCGACGAATTCCCGTAACTCTACGGTACTCCGAAAAATACCCGAATCACTCAGAACCTTTCCGATGTCCGAATATAGTCGTCCAATATATCAATCTTTACGTCTCGACCATTTCGAGACTCCTCATCATGTCCCCGATCTCATCCGAGACTCCAAACTACCTTCGGTACATCAATACACATAAACTCATAATATAACTGTCATCGAACTTTAAGCGTGCAGACCCTAAGGGTTCGAGAACTATGTAGACATGACCGAGACACATCTCCGGTCAATGACCAATAGCGGAACCTGGATGCTCATATTGGCTCCCACATATTCTACAAAGATATTTATCGATCAAACCGCATAACAACATACGTTGTTCCCTTTCTCATCGGTATGTTACTTGCCCGAGATTCGATCGTCGGTATCTCAATACCTAGTTCAATCCCGTTACCGGCAAGTCTCTTTACTCGTTCTGTAATACATCATCCCGCAACTAACTCATTAGTTGCAATGCTTGCAAGGCTTATAGTGATGTGCATTACCGAGTGGGCCCAGAGATACCTCTCCAACAATCGGAATGACAAAACCTAATCTCGAAATACGCCAACCCAACAAGTACCTTTGGAGACACCTGTAGAGCACCTTTATAATCACCCAGTTACGTTGTGATGTTTGGTGACACACAAAGTGTTCCTCCAGTAAATGGGAGTTGCATAATCTCATAGTCATAGGAACATATATAAGTCATGAAGAAAGCAATAGCAACAAACTAAACGATCAAGTGCTAAGCTAACGGAATGGGTCAAGTCAACCACATCATTCTTCTAATGATGTGATCCCGTTAATCAAATGACAACTCATGTCTATGGTTAGGAAACATAACCATTTTGGATCAACGAGCTAGTCAAGTAGAGGCATACTAGTGACACTCTGTTTGTCTATGTATTCGCACATGTATTATATTTCCGGTTAATACAATTCTAGCATGAATAATAAACATTTATCATGATATAAGGAAATAAATAATGACTTTATTATTGCCTCCAGGGCATATTTCCTTCACGTAGTCCTTTCGATAAGTAAGAGTGTCAAACCCAACGAGGAGCAGAAGGAAATGATAAGCAATTTTCAGCAAGGTATTCTCTGCAAGCACTGAAATTGTAGGTAACAGATAGTTTTGTGATAAGATAATTGTTAACGAGCAACAAGTAACAAAAGTAAATAAAGTGCAGCAAGGTGGCCCAATCCTTTTTGTAGCAAAGGACAAGCCTGGACAAGTTCTTCTATAGATAAAAGCGCTCCTGAGGACACATGGGAATTATCGTCAAGCTAGGTTTCATCATGATCATATGATTCGCGTTTGGTACTTTGATAATTTGGTATGTGGGTGGACCGGTGCTTGGGTACTGTCCTTACTTGGACAAGCATCCCACTTATGATTAACCTCTATTGCAAGCATCCGCAACTACAACAAAAGTATTAAGGTAAACCTCACCATAGCATGAAAGATATGGATCCAAATCAGCCCCTTACGAAGCAACGCATAAACTAGGGTTTAAGCTTCTGTCACTCTAGCAACCCATCATCTACTTATTACTTCCCAGTGCCTTCCTCTAGGCCCAAATAATGGTGAAGTGTCATGTAGTCGACGTTCACATAACACCACTAGAGGAGCGACAACATACATCTCATCAAAATATTGAACGAATACCAAATTCACATGACTACTAATAGCAAGACTTCTCCCATGTCCGCAGGAACAAATGTAACTACTCACAAAGCATATTCATGTTCATAATCAAAGGGGTATTAATATGCATATAGGATCTGAACATATGATCTTCCACCAAATAAACCAACTAGCATCAACTACAAGGAGTAATTAACACTACTAGCAACCCACAGGTACCAATCCTGGACTTAGAGACAAGAATTGGATACACGAGATGAACTAGGGTTTGAGAGGAGATGGTGCTGGTGAAGCTGTTGATGGAGATTGACCCCCTCCCGATGAGAGGATCGTTGGTGATGATGATGGCGATGCTTTCTCCCTCCCGGAGGGAAGTGTCCCCGGCAGAACAGCTCCGCCGGAGCCCTAGATTGGTTCCGCCAAGGTTCCGCCTCGTGGCGGCGGAGTCTCGTTCGGAAAGATGGCTTATGATTTTTTCCTCATCGAAAGACTCCATATGGCAAAAGATGGACATCGGAAGGCCACCAGGGGGCCCATGAGGTGGGGGCGCGCCCAGGGGGGTAGGGCGCGCACCCACCCTCGTGGGCAGGGTGTGGCCCCCCTCTGGAACTTCTTGCGCTCATTATTTATTATATATTCTGAAAATGACCTCCGTGAAGTTTCAGGACTTTTGGAGCTGTGCAGAATAGGTCTCTAATATTTGCTCCTTTTCCATCCCAGAATCCCAGCTGTTGGCATTCTCCCTCTTTATGTAAACCTTGTAAAATAAGAGAGAATAGGCATAAGTATTGTGACATAATGTGTAATAACATCCCATAATGCAATAAATATCGATGTAAAAGCATGATGCAAAATGGACGTATCAGAGATCAAGATGATGGAGATCATGGTGTCATGCTGGTAACAATAGAGATCATGACGGTACTTTGGAGATGGAGATCAAAGGCGCAAGATGATCATGGCATATCATGTCACATATATTGATTGCATGTGATGTTTATCTTTTATGCATCTTATTTTGCTTTGATTGACGGTAGCATTATAAGATGATCTCTCACTAAATTTCAAGATAAAAGTGTTCTCCCTGAGTATGCACCGTTGCCAAAGTTCGTCGTGCCCAGACACCACGTGATGATTGGGTGTGATAATCTCTACGTCCATCTACAACGGGTGCAAGCCAGTTTTGCACACGCAGAATACTTAGGTTAAACTTGACGAGCCTAGCATATGCAGATATTGCATCGGAACACTGAGACCGAAAGGTCGAGCGTGAATCATATAGTAGATATGATCAACATAGTGATGTTCACCATTGAAAACTACTCCATTTCACGTGATGATCGGTTATGGTTTAGTTGATTTGGATCACGTGATCACTTAGATGATTAGAGGGATGTCTATCTAAGTGGGAGTTCTTAAGTAATATGATTAATTTAACTTTAATTTATCATGAACTTAGTCCTGGTAGTATTTGCATATCTATGTTGTAGATGAATAGCTCGTGTTTAGCTCCTCTGTTTTATTTTTGATATGTTCCTAGACAAAACTAAGTTGAAAAATGTTAGTAGCAATGATGCGGATTGGATCTGTGATCTGAGGATTATCCTCATTGCTGCACAGAAGAATTATGTCCTTGATGCACCGCTAGGTGATAGACCTATTGCAGGAGCAGATGCTGACGTCATGGACGTTTGGCTAGCTCAATATGATGACTACTTGATAGTTTAGTGCACCATGCTTAACTGCTTAGAATCGGGACTTCAAAGACGTTTTGAACGTCATGGATCATATGAGATGTTCTAGGAGTTGAAGTTAATATTTCAAGCAAATACCTGAGTTAAGAGATATGAAGTCTCCAACAAGTTCTATAGCTAAAAGATGGAGGAGAATAGCTCAAGCAGTGAGCATGTGTTCAGATTATCTGGGTACTACAATAACTTGAATCAAGTGGGAGTTAATCTTCCAGATAAAATAGTGATTGATAGAATTCTCTAGTCACCCTCACCAAGTTAGTAGAACTTCGTGATGAACTATAGTATGCAAGGGATGACGAAAACCATTCCCGAGCTTTTCATGATGATGAAATCGATGATGGTAGAAATCAAGAAAGAGCATCAAGTGTTGATGATTAACAAGACCACTAGTTTCAAGAAAAGGGCAAAGGGAAAGAAAGGGAACTTCAAGAAGAATGGCAAGCAAGTTGCTACTCAAGTGAAGAAGCCCAAGTCTGGACCTAAGCCTGAGACTAAGCGCTTCTACTGCAAAGGGACTGGTCACTGGAAGCGGAAGTGCCCCAAGTATTTGGCGGATAAGAAGGATGGCAAAGTGAACAATGCAATATTTGATATACATATCGATGTGTACTTTACTAGTGTTTATAGCAACCCCTCGGTATTTGATACTGGTTCAGTTGCTAAGAGTAGTAACTCGAAACAGGAGTTGCAGAATGAACAAAGACTAGTTAAGGATGAAGTGACGATGTGTGTTGGCAGTGGTTCCAAGATTGATATGATCATCATCGCACACTCCCTATACTTTCGGGATTAGTGTTGAACCTAAATAAATGTTATTTGGTGTTTGCGTTGAGCATGAATATGATTTGATCATGTTTATTGCAATACTATTATTCATTTAAGTTAGAGAATAATTGTTGTTCTATTTACATGAATAAAACCTTCTATGGTTATACACCCAATGAAATTGGTTTGTTGGATCTCGATCATAGTGATACACATATTCATAATATTGAAGCCAAAAGATGCAAAGCTAATAATGATAGTGCAACTTATTTGTGGCACTGCCATTTAGGTCATATTGGTGTAAAAGCGCATGAAGAAAATCCATGTTGATGGGCTTTTGGAATCACTTGATTATGAATCAGTTGATGCTTGCGAACCATGCCTCATGGGCAAGATGACTAAGACTCCGTTCTTCGGAACAATGGAGCGAGCAACAGACTTGTTGGAAATAATACATACTGATGTATGTAGTCCGATGAGTGTTGAGGCTCGCAGCGGGTATCGTTATTTTTCTGACCTTCACAGATGATTTGAGCAGATATGGGTATATCTACTTGAAGAAACACAAGTCTAAAACATTTGAAAAGTTCAAATAATTTCAGAGTGAAGTGGAAAATCATCGTGACAAGAAAATAAAGTTTCTACGATTTGATTGCAGAGACAAATATTTGAGTTACTAGTTTGGTCTTCAATTAAAACAATGTGGAATAGTTTCACAAAATCGTGCCACCTGGAACACCACAGCATAATGGTGTGTCCGAACGTCATAACCGTACTATTATTGGATATAGTGCAATCTATGATGTTTCTTACCGATTAACCACTATAGTTTTGGGGTTATGCATTAGAGACAGCTGCATTCACGTTAAAAAGGGCACCATCTAAATCCGTTGAGATGACACTGTATGAACTGTGGTTTGGCAAGAAACCAAAGTTGTCGTTTCTTAAAGTTTGGGGTTGCGATGCTTATAAGAAAAAGTTTCATCCAGATAAGTTCAAAGCCAAATCAGAGAAATGTGTCTTCATAGGATACCCAAAGGAGACAGTTGGGTACACCTTCTATCACATATCCGAAGGCAAGACATTCGTTGCTGAGAATGGATCCTTTCTAGAGAAGGAGTTTCTCTCGAAAGGAGTGAGTAGGAGAAAAGTAGAACTTGATGAGGTAACTGTACGTGCTGCCTTATTGGAAAGGAGATCATCACAGGAATCTGTTTCTGTGACTCCTACACCAATTGGTGAGGAACCTAATGATGATGATCATATAACTTCAGATCAAGTTACTACCAAACCTCGTAGGTCAACCAGAGTGAGATCCGCACCAGAGTGGTACGGTAATCCTGTTCTGGAGGTCATGTTAATTGACCATGACGAACCTACGAACTATGAGGAAGCGATGATGAACCCAGATTCCACAAAATGGCTTGAGGCCATGAAATCTGAGATTGGATCCATGTATGAGAACAAAGTATGCACTTTGATTGACTTGCTGCTACCTCTTGGGCACTACGTTGGTTTTCCCCTTAAGAGGAAAGGGTGATGCAGCAAAATAGCATAAGTATTTCCCTCAGTTTTTGAGAACCAAGGTATCAATTTAGTAGGAGGCTACGCGCTAGTCCCTCGCACCTGCACAAAACAAATAAATCCTCGCAACCAACGTGATAAGGGGTTGTCAATCCCTACACGGTCACTTACAAGAGTGAGATCTGATAGATATGATAAGATAATATTTTTGTATTTTTATGATAAATATGCAAAGTAAAATAAAAGGCAATGAAAATAACTAAGTATTGGAAGATTAATATGATGAAGATAGACCCGGGGGCCATAGGTTTCACTAGTGGCTTCTCTCAAGAGCATAAGTATTTTACGGTGGGTGAACAAATTACTGTTGAGCAATTGACTGAATTGAGCATAGTTATGAGAATATCTAGGTATGATCATGTATATAGGCATCACGTCCGAGACAAGTAGACCGACTCCTGCCTGCATCTACTACTATTACTCCACACATCGACCGCTATCCAGCATGCATCTAGAGTATTAAGTTCATAAGAACAGAGTAACGCTTTAAGCAAGATGACATGATGTAGAGGGATAAACTCATGCAATATGATGAAAACCCCATCTTGTTATCCTCAATGGCAACAATACAATACGTGCCTTGCTGCCCCTACTGTCACTGGGAAAGGACACCCAAGATTGAACCGAAAGCTAAGAACTTCTCCCATTGCAAGAAAGATCAATCTAGTAGGCCAAACCAAACTGATAATTCAAAGAGACTTGCAAAGATAACCAATCATGCATAAAAGAATTCAGAGAAGATTTAAATATTGTTCATAGATAAACTTGATCATAAACCCACAATTCATCGGTCTCAACAAACACACTGCAAAAGAAGATTACATCGAATAGATCTCCACAAGAGAGGGGGAGAACTTTGTATTGAGATCCAAAAAGAGAGAAGAAGCCATCTAGCTAATAACTATGGACCCGAAGGTCTGAGGTAAACTACTCACACTTCATCGGAGAGGCTATGGTCTTGATGTAGAAGCCCTCCATGGTCGATGCCCCCTCCGGCGGAGCTCCAGAACAGGCCCCAAGATGGGATCTCATGGATACAAAAAGTTACGGCGATGGAATTAGGGTTTTGGCTCCATATCTGATCGTTTGGGGGTACGTAGGTATATATAGGAGGAAGAAGTACATCGGTGGAGCAACAGGGGGGCCACGAGGGTGGAGGGCTCGCCTAGGGGGGGGGTAGGCGCGCCCCCTACCTCGTGGCCTCCTTGTTGGTTGCTTGACGTAGGGTCCAAGTCTCCTGGATCTTGTTCGTTCCAAAAATCACGTTCCTGAAGGTTTCATTCCGTTTGGACTCCGTTTGATATTCCTTTTCTTCGAAACCCTAAAATAGGCAAAAAAAACAGCAATTCTGGGCTAGGCCTCCGGTTAGTAGGTTAGTCCCAAAATAATATAAAAGTGGATAATAAAGCCCAATAATGTCTGATACGTCTCCGTCGTATCTACTTTTCCAAACACTTTTGCCCTTATTTTGGACTCTAACTTGTATGATTTGAATGGAACTAACCCGGACTGACGTTGTTTTCAGCAGAATTGCCATGATGTTGTTTTATGTGCAGAAAACAAATATTCTCGAAATGACCTGAAATTCCATGGAACATCTTAGAAAAAATAATAAAAAATCCTTGCCAAAGATGAAGACCAGGGGGCCCACACCCTTCTCACGAGGGTGGGGGGCGCGCCCCCCCTACCTCGTGGGCCCCCTGGATGCCCTCCGACGCCAACTCCAACTCTATATATTTGCTTTCGGAGAGAAAAAAAACAGAGAGAAGAAATCATCGCGTTTTACGATACGGAGCCGCCGCCCAGCCCTAAAACCTCTCGGGAGGGCTGATCTGGAGTCCGTTCGGGGCTCCGGAGAGGGGGATTCTTCACCGTCGTCATCATCAACCATCCTCCATCACCAATTTCATGATGCTCACCGCCGTGCATGAGTAATTCCTGTTGGGTATCGTAGTAATTTCAAAATTTTCCTACGCCCACGCAAGATCATGGTGATGCATAGCAACGAGAGGGGAGAGTATGATCTACGTACCTTGTAGATCAACAACGGAAGCGTTTGGTTGATGTAGTCGTACGTCTCCACGGCCCGACCGATCAAGCACCGAAACTACGGCACCTCCGAGTTCTAGCACACGTTCAGCTCGATGACGATCCCCGGACTCCGATCCAGCGAAGTGTCGGGGAAGAGTTCCGTCAGCACGACGGCGTGGTGACAATCTTGATGTGCTACTGCAGCAGGGCTTCGCCTAAACTCCGCTACAATATTATCGAGGACTATGGTGGAAGGGGGCGCCACACATGGCTAAGAATAAGATCACGTGGATCAACTTGTGTGTCTCTGGGGTGCCCCTGCCTCCGTATATAAAGGACCAAGAGGGGGAGGCTGGCCGGCCACATAGGGCGCGCCAGGAGGAGTCCTAGTCCCTCCGGGAGTAGGACTTCTCCCCTAATCCTAGTTGGAATAGGACTCGCGAGGTGGGAAAAGAGAGAGAGAGAGAGAGAGAGAGAGAGAGAGAGAGAAGGAAGTGGGCGCTGGCCCCCCTCTCTCCTTGTCCTATTCGGACTAGGGGGGAGGGGCGCGCGGCCCAGCCCTGGCCGCCTCTCCTCTTCTTCCACTAAGGCCCATTAAGGCCCATGTACCTCCCGGGGGTTTCGGTAACCTCCCTGTACTCCGGTAAAATGCCGATTTCACCCGGAACACTTCCGATATCCAAACATAGGCTTCCAATATATCAATCTTTATGTCTCGACCATTTCGAGACTCGTCATCATGTCTGTGATCTCATCCGGGACTCCGAACAAACTTTGGTACATCAAAATGTATAAACTCATAATATAACTGTCATCGTAACCTTAAGCGTGCGGACCCTACGGGTTTGAGAACAATGTAGACCTGACCGAGACATGTCTCCGGTCAATAACCAAGAGCGGAACCTGGATGCTCATATTGGCTCCTACATATTCTACGAAGATCTTTATCGGTCAGACCGCATAACAACATACGTTGTACCCTTTGTCATCGGTATGTTACTTGCCCGAGATTCGATCGTCGGTATTCCAATACCTAGTTCAATCTCGTTATCGGCAAGTCTCTTTACTCGTTCTGTAATACATCATCTCGCAACTAATTCATTAGTTGTAATGCTTGCAAGGCTTAAGTGATGTGCATTACCGAGAGGGCCCAGAGATACCTCTCCGACAATCGGAGTGACAAATCCTAATCTTTAAATACGCCAACCCAACATATACCTTTGGAGACACCTGTAGAGCTCCTTTATAATCACCCAGTTACGTTGTGATGTTTGGTAGCACACAAAGTGTTCCTCTGGTAAACGGCAGTTGCATAATCTCATAGTCATAGGAACATGTATAAGTTATGAAGAAAGCATTAGCAACATACTAAACGATCGGGTGCTAAGCTAATGGAATGGGTCATGTCAATCAGATCATTCACTTAATGATGTGATCCCGTTAATCAAATAACAACTCTTTGTTCATGGTTAGGAAACATAACCATCTTTGATTAACGAGCTAGTCAAGTAGAGGCATACTAGTGACACTTTGTTTGTCTATGTATTCACACATGTATTATGTTTCCGGTTAATACAATTCTAGCATGAATAATAAACATTTATCATGATATAAGGAAATAAACAATAACTTTATTATTGCCTCTAGGGCATATTTCCTTCAGTCTCCCACTTGCACTAGAGTCAATAATCTAGATTACACAGTAATGATTCTAACACCCATGGAGCCTTGGTGTTGATCATGTTTTGCTCGTGGAAGAGGCTTAGTCAACGGGTTTGCAACATTCAGATCCGTATGTATCTAGCAAATCTCTATGTCTCCCACCTGGACTAGATCCCGGATGGAATTGAAGCGTCTCTTGATGTGCTTGGTTCTCTTGTGAAACCTGGATTCCTTTGCCAAGGCAATTGCACCAGTATTGTCACAAAAGATTTTCATTGGACCCGATGCACTGGGTATGACACCTAGATCGGATATGAACTCATTCATCCAGACTCCTTCATTTGCTGCTTCCAAAGCAGCTATGTACTCCGCTTCACATGTAGATCCCGCTACAACGCTTTGTTTAGAACTGCACCAACTGACAGCTCCACCGTTTAATGTAAACACGTATCCGGTTTGCGATTTAGAATCGTCCGGATCAGTGTCAAAGCTTGCATCAACATAACCTTTTACGATGAGCTCTTTGTCACCTCCATATATGAGAAACATATCCTTAGTCCTTTTCAGGTATTTCAGGATGTTCTTGACCGCTGTCCAGTGATCCACTCTTGGATTACTTTGGTACCTCCCTGCTAGACTTATAGCAAGGCACACATCAGGTCTGGTACACAGCATTGCATACATGATAGGTCCTATGGCTGAAGCATAGCGAACGTCTTTCATTTTCCCTCTATCTTCTGCAGTGGTCGGGCATTGAGTCTTACTCAACTTCACACCTTGTAACACAGGCAAGAACCCTTTCTTTGCTTGATCCATTTTGAACTTCTTCAAAACTTTGTCAAGGTATGTGCTTTGTGAAAGTCCAATTAAGCATCTTGATCTATCTCTATAGATCTTAATGCCTAATATGTAAGCAGCTTCGCCGAGGTCTTTCATTGAAAAACTCTTATTCAAGTATCCCTTTATGCTATCCAGAAATTCTATATCATTTCCAATTAGTAATATCTCATCTACATATAATATCAGAAATGCTATAGAGCTCCCACTCACTTTCTTGTAAATACAGGCTTCTCCAAAAGTCTGTATAAAACCAAATGCTTTGATCACACTATCAAAGCGTTTATTCCAACTCCGAGAGGCTTACACCAGTCCATAAATGGATCGCTGGAGCTTGCACACTTTGTTAGCTCCCTTTGGATCGACAAAACCTTCTGGTTGCATCATATACAACTCTTCTTCCAGAAATCCATTCAGGAATGCAGTTTTGACATCCATCTGCCAAATTTCATAATCATAAAATGCGGCAATTGCTAACATGATTCGGATAGACTTAAGCATCGCTACAGGTGAGAAGGTCTCATCGTAGTCAATCCCTTGAACTTGCCGAAAACCTTTTGCGACAAGTTGAGCTTTGTAGACAGTAATATTACCGTCAGCATCAGTCTTCTTCTTGAAGATCCATTTATTCTCAATTGCTTGCCGATCATCGGGCAAGTCAACCAAAGTCCATACTTTGTTCTCATACATGGATCTCATCTCAGATTTCATGGCTTCAAGCCACTTTGCGGAATCTGGGCTCACCATCGCTTCTTCATAGTTTGTAGGTTCATCATGATCTAATAGCATGACTTCCAGAACGGGATTACCGTACCACTCTGGCACGGATCTTATTCTGGTCGATCTACGAGGTTCAGTAGTATCTTGTTCTGAAGTTTCATGATCATCATCATTAGCTTCCTCACTAACTGGTGTAGGTGTCACAGAAACAGTTTTCTGTGATGTACTACTTTCCAATAAGGGAGCAGGTACAATTACCTCGTCAAGTTCTACTTTCCTCCCACTCACTTCTTTCGAGAGAAACTCCTTCTCCAGAAAGTTTCCGAATTTAGCAACAAAAGTCTTGCCTTCGGATCTGTGATAGAAGGTGTATCCAATAGTCTCCTTTGGATATCCTATGAAGACACATTTCTCCGATTTGGGTTCGAGCTTATCAGGTTGAAGCTTTTTCACATAAGCATCACAGCCCCAAACTTTTAGAAACGACAACTTTGGTTTCTTGCCAAACCACAGTTCATAAGGCGTCGTCTCATCGGATTTTGATGGTGCCCTATTTAACGTGAATGCGGCCGTCTCTAGAGCGTATCCCCAAAATGATAGCGGTAAATCAGTAAGAGACATCATAGATCGCACCATATCTAGTAAAGTACGATTACGACGTTCGGACACACCATTACGCTGTGGTGTTCCGGGTGGCGTGAGTTGCGAAACTATTCCACAATTTTTCAAATGTACACCAAACTCGTAACTCAAATATTCTCCTCCACGATCAGATTGTAGAAACTTTATTTTCTTATTACGATGATTTTCAACTTCACTCTGAAATTCTTTGAACTTTTCAAACGTTTCAGACTTATGTTTCATTAAGTAGATATACCCATATCTGCTTAAGTCATCTATGAAGGTGAGAAAATAACGATATCCTCCACGAGCCTCAATATTCATCGGACCACATACATCTGTATGTATGATTTCCAACAAATCTGTTGCTCTCCCCATAGTACCGGAGAACGGTGTTTTGGTCATCCTGCCCATGAGGCACGGTTCGCAAGTACCAAGTGATTCATAATCAAGTGGTTCCAAAAGTCCATCAGTATGGAGTTTCTTCATGCGCTTTACACCGATATGACCTAAACGGCAGTGCCACAAATATGTTGCACTATCATTATCAACTCTGCATCTTTTGGCTTCAACATTATGAATATGTGTGTTACTACTATCGAGATTCAACAAAAATAGACCACTCTTCAAGGGTGCATGACCATAAAAGATATTACTCATATAAATAGAACAACCATTATTCTCTGATTTAAATGAATAACCGTCTCACATCAAACAAGATCCAGATATAATGTTCATGCTTAACGCTGGCACCAAATAACAATTATTTAGGTCTAATATTAATCCCGAAGGTAGATGTAGAGGTAGCGTGCCGACTGCGATCACATCGACTTTGGAGCCGTTTCCCACGTGCATCGTCACCTCGTCCTTAGCCAATCTTCCCTTAATCCGTAGTCCCTGTTTCGAGTTGCAAATATTAGCAACAGAACCAGTATCAAATACCCAGGTGCTACTGCGAGCATTAGTAAGGTACACATCAATAACATGTATATCACATATACCTTTGTTCACTTTGCCATCCTTCTTATCCGCCAAATACTTGGGGTAGTTCCGCTTCCAGTGACCAGTCTGCTTGCAGTAGAAGCACTCAGTTTCAGGCTTAGGTCCAGGTTTGGGTTTCTTCTCTTGAGTAGCAACTTGCTTGCCATTCTTTTTGAAGTTCCCCTTCTTCTTCCCTTTGCCCTTTTTCTTGAAACTAGTGGTCTTGTTGACCATCAACACTTGATGCTCCTTTTTGATTTCTACCTCCGCAGCTTTCAACATCGTGAAGAGCTCGGGAATAGTCTTATTCATCCCTTGCATATTATAGTTCATCACGAAGCTCTTGTAGCTTGGTGGCAGTGATTGGAGAATTCTGTCAATGACGCAATCATCTGGAAGATTAACTCCCAATTGAATCAAGTGATTATTATACCCAGACATTTTGAGTATATGCTCACTGACAGAACTGTTCTCCTCCATCTTGCAGCTATAGAATTTATTAGAGACTTCATATCTCTCAATCCGGGCATTTGCTTGAAATATTAACTTCAACTCCTAGAACATCTCATATGCTCCATGACGTTCAAAACGTCGTTGAAGTCCTGATTCTAAGCCGTAAAGCATGGCACACTGAACTATTGAGTAGTCATCAGCTTTGCTCTACCAGACGTTCATAACATCCGTTGTTGCTCCTGCAGCAGGCCTGGCACCCAGCGGTGCTTCCAGGACGTAATTCTTCTGTGCAGCAATGAGGATAATCCTCAAGTTACGGACCCAGTCTGTGTAATTGCTACCATCATCTTTCAACTTTGCTTTCTCAAGGAACGCATTAAAATTCAACGGAACAACAGCACGAGCCATCTATCTACAAACAAGCATAAACAAGCAAGATACTTATCAGGTACTAAGTTTCATGATAAATTTAAGTTCAGTTAATTTACTTAAAGAACTCCCACTTAGATAGACATCTCTCTAATCCTCTAAGTGATTACATGATCCAAATCAACTAAACCATGTCCGATCATCACGTGAGATGGAGTAGTTTCATTGGTGAACATCATTATGTTGATCATATCTACTATATGATTCACGCTCGACCTTTCGGTCTCCGTGTTCCGAGGCCATATCTGTATATGCTTGGCTCGTCAAGTATAACCTGAGTATTCCGCGTGTGCAACTGTTTTGCACCCGTTGTATTTGAACGTAGAGCCTATCACACCCGATCATCACGTGGTGTCTCAGCACGAAGAACTTTCGCAACGGTGTATACTCAGGGAGAACACTTCTTGATAATTAGTGAGAGATCATCTTATAATGCTACCGTCAATCAAAGCAAGATAAGATGCATAAAAGATAAACATCACATGCAATCAATATAAGTGATATGATATGGCCATCATCATCTTATACTTGTGATCTCCATCTCCGAAGCACCGTCGTGATCACCATCATCACCGGCGCGACACCTTGATCTCCATCGTAGCATCGTTGTCGTCTCGCCAAGCTTGTGCTTCCACGACTATCGCTATCGTTTAGTGATAAAGTAAAGCATTACAGCGCGATTGCATTGCATACAATAAAGCGACAACCATATGGCTCCTGCCAGTTGCCGATAACTCGGTTACAAAACATGATCATCTCATACAATAAAATTTAGCATCATGTCTTGACCATATCACATCACAACATGCGCTGCAAAAACAAGTTAGACGTCCTCTACTTTGTTGTTGCAAGTTTTACGTGGCTGCTACGGGCTTAAGCAAGAACCAATCTTACCTACGCATCAAAAATCACAACGATTGTTTGTCAAGTTGGTGCTGTTTTAACCTTCACAAGGACCGGGCGTAGCCACACTCGATTCAACTAAAATTGGAGAAACTGTCACCCGCAAGCCACCTATGTGCATAGCACGTCGGGAGAACCGGTCTCGCGTAAGCGTACGCGTAATGTCGATCCGGGCCGCTTCATCCAACAATACCGCCGAACCAAAGTATGACATGCTGGTAAGCAGTATGACTTATATCGCCCACAACTCACTTGTGTTCTACTCGTGCATATAACATCAACATATAAAACCTAGGCTCGGATGCCACTATTGGGTTTCGTAGTAATTTCAAAATTTTCCTATGCTCACGCAAGATCATGGTGATGCATAGCAACGAGAGGGGAGAGTATGATCTACGTACATTGTAGATCGACAACAGAAGCGTTTTGTTGATGTAGTCGTACGTCTCCACGGCCCGACCGATCAAGCACCGAAACTACGGCACCTCCGAGTTCTAGCACACGTTCAGCTCGATGACGATCCCCGGACTCCGATCCAGCAAAGTGTCGGGGAAGAGTTCTGTCAGCACGACAGCGCGGTGACGATCTTGATGTGCTACTGCAGCACGGCTTCGCCTATACTCCGCTACAATATAATCGAGGACTATGGTGGAAGGGGGCGCCGCCCACGGCTAAGAATAGGATCACGTGGATCAACTTGTGTGTCTCTGGGGTGCCCCTGCCTCCGTATATAAAGGACCAAGAGGGGGAGGCCGGCCGGCCACATAGGGCGCGCCAGGAGGAGTCCTACTCCCTCCGGGAGTAGGACTTCTCCCCTAATCCTAGTTGGAATAGGACTCGCGAGGTGGGAAAAGAGAGAGAGAGAGAAGGAAGTGGGCGCCGACCCCCTCTCTCCTTGTCCTATTCGGACTAGGGGGGAGGGGCGCGTGGCCCAGCCCTGGCTGCCTCTCCTCTTCTTCCACTAAGGCCCATTAAGGCCCATGTACCTCCCGGGGGGTTCCGGTAACCTCCCGATACTCCGGTAAAATGCCGATTTCACCCGGAACACTTCCGATATCCAAACATAGGCTTCCAATATATCAATCTTTATGTCTCGACCATTTCGATACTCCTCGTCATGTCCGTGATCTCATCCGGGACTCCGAACAAACTTCGGTACATCAAAATGTATAAACTCATAATATAACTGTCATCGTAACCTTAAGCATGCGGACCCTACGGGTTTGAGAACAATGTAGACATGATCGAGACATGTCTCCGGTCAATAACCAATAGCGGAACCTGGATGCTCATATTGGCTCCTACATATTCTACGAAGATCTTTATCGGTCAGACCGCATAACAACATACGTTGTTCCCTTTGTCATTGGTATGTTACTTGCCCGAGATTCGATCGTCGGTATTCCAATACCTAGTTCAATCTCGTTACCGGCAAGTCTCTTTACTCGTTCTGTAATACATCATCTCGCAACTAACTCATTAGTTGTAATGCTTGCAAGGCTTAAGTGATGTGCATTACCGAGAGGGCCCAGAGATACCTCTCCGACAATCGGAGTGACAAATCCTAATCTCGAAATACGCCAACCCAACATTAACCTTTGGAGACACCTGTAGAGCTCCTTTATAATCACCCAGTTACATTGTGACGTTTGATAGCACACAAAGTGTTCCTCTGGTAAACGGGAGTTGCATAATCTCATAGTCATAGGAACATGTATAAGTTATGAAGAAAGCAATAGCAACATACTAAACGATCGGGTGCTAAGCTAATGGAATGGGTCATGACAATCAGATCATTCACTTAATGATGTGATCCCGTTAATCAAATAACAACTCTTTGTTCATGGTTAGGAAACATAACCATCTTTGATTAACGAGCTAGTCAAGTAGAGGCATACTAGTGACACTTTGTTTGTCTATGTATTCACACATGTATTATGTTTCCGGTTAATACAATTCTAGCATGAATAATAAACATTTATCATGATATAAGGAAATAAATAATAACTTTATTATTGCCTCTAGGGCATATTTCCTTCAATTACATCATAGGCTTGCTGGACGGTGATGGGTTGGATGAGATTTATCATGTAATCGAGTCAGTTTTGTTAGGGTTTGATCCCTAGTATCCATTATGTTCTAAGATTGATGTTGCTATGACTTTGCTATGCTTAATGCTTGTCACTAGGGCCCAAGTGCCATGATTTCAGATCTGAACCTATTATGTTTTCATGAATATATGTGAGGTCTTGATCCGATCTTGCAAGTCTATAGTCACCTACTATGTGTTATGATCCGGCAACCCCGAAGTGACAATAATCGGGACCACTCCCGGTGATGACCATAGTTTGAGGAGTTCATGTATTCACTATGTGCTAATGCTTTGTTCCGGTTCTCTATTAGAAGGAGGCCTTAATATCCCTTAGTTTCCAATAGGACCCCGCTGCCACGGGAGGGTAGGACAAAAGATGTCATGCACGTTCTTTTCCATAAGCACATATGACTATATACGGAATACATGCCTACATTACATTGATGAATTGGAGCTAGTTCTGTGTCACCCTATGTTATGACTGTTACATGATGAACCGCATCCGGCATAATTATCCATCACTGATCCGGTGCCTACGAGTTTTCCATAACCTGGTTTACGCTTATTTACTTTCCCACTGCTACTGTTACAATCACTACAAAATACCAAAAACATTACTTTTGTTGTCTTTACTTTTGTTGCTGCTACCACCACTATCATATTACTTTGCTACTAAACAATTGCTGCAGATACTAAGTTTCAAGGTGTGGTTGAATTGACAACTCAGCTGCTAATACTTGAGAATATTCTTTTGCTCCCCTTGTGTCGAATCAATAAATTTGGGTTGAATACTCTACCCTCGAAAGTTGTTGCGATCCCCTATACTTATGGGTTATCAAGACTAATTTCTGGCGCCGTTGCCGGGGAGCATAGCTCTATTCTTTGAGTCACTTGGGATTTATATCTGCTTATCACTATGAAGAACTTGAGAGATCCAAAAACCAAGATCTATCCCTCAACTACGAGGGGAGGTAAGGAACTGCCATCTAGCTCTGCACTTGATTCACCTTCTGTTATGAGTAAGTTTGTGACACCTACACCTGCTTCTGCTATTCGTTCTAATATGTCGCATGTTATTGATGATGCCACTTCTGCTATGCATGATACTTATGATGAAGCTGCTTCTATGCCTGATACTACTGTGCCCCTTGGTGAATTTCTTGATGAACAAATTGCTAGGGCTAGAGAAAAAGAAATTATTGAATCTGAATACGATGATGATAGTGATGATGAAAATATGCCTGTTATTCCTGAGGGCTATCTTTTTGATATGGAATCTTCTGCCGCTATTTTAGCTTGTAGAGATAGATATGAGCTTAAGAGGTTATTAGTTAAATGGAACAAAGAATCACTTAGAGATAAAATGAAACCTGACCCTGCTTTTGCTACCTCACCTATATGTGTTCCTGATAAGGATTATGAATTCTCTGTTGATCCTGATATAATTACTTTGGTTGAATCTGATCCGTTTTATGGCTATGAATCTGAAACTGTTGTGGCACATCTTACAAAGTTAAATGATATAGCCGCCCTGTTTACTAATGATGAGAGATCGCGTTACTTTTATATACTCAAAATATTTCCTTCTCATTAAAGGGTGATGCTAAGATATGGTTTAATTCTCTTGATCCTGGTTGTGTGCGTAGTCCCCGGGATATGATTTATTACTTCTCTGCTAAATATTTCCCCGCTCATAAGAAACAAGCTGCTTTGAGGGAAATATACAACTTCGTGCAAATTAAAGAAGAGAGTCTCCCACAAGCTTGGGGGAGGCTTCTCAAGTTACTTAATGCTTTGCCTGATCATCCTCTTAAGAAACCTGAAATACTTGATATCTTTTATAGTGGACTGACTGATGCTTCTAGAGATTACCTGGATAGTTGTGCTAGTTCTCTTTTTAGGGAAAGAACACCGAATGAAGCTGAAATCCTATTGAATAATATGTTAACAAATGAAAATAATTGGGCACCTCCTGAGCCAGCTCCTAAGCCAGCTCCTGCTCCAATTACTGAGCCTATTCTTAAATAAACTCCAAAAAAGAGAGGTGTTCTATTCCTGAGTCCTAAAGATATACAAGAGGCAAAGAAATCTATAAAAGAGAAAGGTATTAAAGCTGAAGATGTTAAGAATTTACCTCCTATTGAAGAAATACATGGTCTCAATATACCGCCTGTTGAAGAAACATATGATCTCAATTCTTTATTTACTGAAGAACCTCTTGATCCCGATATCCCGACACAGGTAGTAAAGGTAAATTCTCTCTATAGATATGATAAAGCTGAAGTCCCTCCTACTAAAATTGCTAGTCAGTGCTTGGATGATTTTGATAACTTTATGTTTAAGCAAGACGACTTCAATGCTTATTTTGGTAGACAATTAAAAGAAAATGCTTATATGATTAGACGCTTGGGTGATTATATGGCTAATATTAAAGGTGAACTTAAACTTGTTAGCAAACATGATTCTATGGTTACCACTCAAGTAGAACAAGTACTTAAGACTCAAAAAGAAGTGCTTGATGAAATGAATAGTAAGAAAAATGATTATGCTGTTAGAGTGGCTACTAGAACTAGTAGAATGACTCAGGAACCTTTGTATCCTGAAGGCCACCCTAAGAGAATCGAGCAAGATTCTCAAAGAAATAATATTGATGTTCCTAGTTCTTCTAAAAAGAAGAAGAAGAAAAATGATAGAACTGTGCAAACTTCTAGTGAACCTATTGCTGAACCACCTGATAATCCAAATGATATCTCTATGTCTGATGTTGAAACACAATCTGGTAATGAACATGAACCTAATGAAAATATTAATAATGATGTTCATGATGATGTTCAACCTAGTAATGATAATGATGTAGAAGTTGAACCTGTTGTTGATCTTGGTAACCCACAATCAAAGAATCAACGTTATGATAAAAGAGACTTTGTTGCTAGGAAACATGGTAAAGAAAGGGAACCTTGGGTTCACAAACCCATGCCTTTTCCTCCGAAACCATCCAAGAAAAAGGATGATGAGGATTTTGGTCGCTTTGCTGAAATGGTTAGGCCTATCTTCTTGCGTATGAGATTAACTGATGTGCTCAAAATAAATCCTTATGCTAAATATATGAAGGATATCATTACTAATAAAAGAAAGATACCGGAAGCTGAAATTTCCACCATTCTTGCTAATTATACTTTTAAGGGTGGAATACCAAAGAAACTTGGAGATCCCGGAGTACCTACTATGCCTTGCTCCATTAAAAGAAATTATATTAAAACTGCTTTATGTGATCTTGGAGCCGGTGTTAGTGTTATGCCTCTCTCTTTATATCGTACACTTGACTTGAATAAGCTGACACCTACTGAAATATCTTTGCAAATGGCTAATAAATCAACTGTTATACCTGTCGGTATCTGTGAGGATGTGCCTGTTGTGGTTGCAAACGTTACTATTTTAACGGACTTTGTTATTCTTGATATTCCCGAGGATGTAAACTCTCTCTATAGATATGATAAAGCTGAAATCCCTCTTACTAAGTTTGCTAGCCAATGCTTAGATGAGTTTGATAATTTTATGGTGAAGCAAGAAGATTTTAATGCTTATTTTGGTAGACAATTGAAATACAATTCAAATATGCTTGAACACTTGGGTGATTATATGGCTAATGTCAAAGATGAACTTAAACTTATTAGTAAACATGCTTCTATGGTTACCACTCAAGTAGAACAAGTACTTAAGGCTCAAAATGATTTGTTCAATGAATTGAATAGTAAGAATAATGATTATGCTGTTAGAGTGGCTACTAGAACTCGTAGAATGACTCAGGAACCTCTATATCCCAAAGGCCACCCTAAGAGAATTGAGCAAGATTCTCAGAGAAATAATATAGATGCACCTACTCCTTCTAAAAGAAAGAAAAAGAAAATTGATAGGACTTTGCATGCTTCTAGTGAACCTATTGCTGAAACACCTGAGAATCCAAATGATATTTCTATTTCTGATGCTGAAACACAATCTGGTAATGAACCTGAAACTAATGATAATATTAATGATAATGTTCATGATGATGCTCAACCTAGAAATGATAATGATATAGAAATTGAACCTGCTGTTGATCTTGATAACCCACAATCAAAGAATCAACGTTATGATAAGGAAGACTTTGTTGCTAGGAAACACGGAAAGGAAAGAGAGCCTTGGGTTCAGAAACCCATGCCTTTTCCTCCCAAACCATCCAAGAAAAAGGATGATGAGGATTTTGAGTGCTTTGCTGAAATGATTAGACCTATCTTTTTGCGTATGCGATTAACTGATATGCTTAAAATGAACCCTGATGCTAAGTACATGAAAGAAATTGTCACTAATAAAAGAAAGATACTGAAAGCTGAAATTTCCACCATGATTGCTAATTATACTTTTAAGGGTGGAATACCAAAGAAACTTGGAGATCCAGGAGTACCCACTATACCATGCTCCATTAAAAGAAACTATGTTAAAACTGCTTTATGTGATCTTGGAGCCAGTGTTACTGTTATGCCTCTCTCTTTATATCGTAGACTTGATTTGAATAAGTTGACACCTACTGAAATATCTTTGCAAATGGCTGATAAATCAACTGCTATACCTGTCGGTATTTGTGAGGATGTGCCTGTTGTAGTTGCAAGCGTTACTATTTTAACGGACTTTGTTATTCTTGATATTCCCGAGGATGATAGTATGTCTATTATTCTTGGAAGACCCTTTTTGAATACTGCAGGGGCTGTTATTGATTGCAACAAAGGCAATGTCACTTTTCATGTTAATGGTAATGAGCATACGATACACTTTCCGAGGAAACAACCTCAAGTTCATAGTATCAACTCCATTGGAAAAATTCCATCGATTATAATTGGAGGTTTTGAATTTCCTCTTCCCACTGTCGAGAAGAAATATGATATACTTATTATTGGGGATGTGCATATCCCCGTTGAGGTAACTTAGTGTTATTCGAAATTTCTCCGGTTTCATGATTATCGGAATGAGTTTGTTAACAAGACTTGATCAACCTTGTTAGTGGATTCTTTTTGATGAGCATGAGATGGATGAAACTAGAAGCACAAACTTCTGTACCCTCTATATACTTTATGTGAATTAGTAGAAATAAAGTAAAAATAGTATTTTTCTGTCTGTTTCCTGACTTATCCATGCAATATAAAAATATCCCGAAAATAAAAGTCCTCAGAATGACGTGCCAATTTAATATGATTTTTTCGGGAATATTTGAGGATTTACTGTGCAAAAATTACCGCGGGTGGAGCTGCCACCTAGCCACGAGGGTGGTGGGCGCCCCCCCCTAGGGCGCGCCCCCTGCCTCGTGGGCCCATGGTGGCCCTCCTCCACTTATCCCAGCACCCATCTTCTTCCTCTATCTCACACAAACCCGAAAAACCAACTCAAGCACGAGTTCCAGCCACTTTTGCTGTGATATTCGATCTCCTTGCTCAAAGCACCTCTCGCAAAACTGCTTGGGGAGATTGTTCCTTGGTATGTGACTCCTCCATTGGTCCAATTAGTTTTTGTTCTAGTGCTTTATTCTTTGCAAATTTGTTTTGCATAGGTGACCATGTTCTTGAGCTTGCATGTCAAATTTATATGGTCAAAGGTAGTTTTGATGCATGATATAGGCCCTAGGCACTTGTAGGAGTAGTTGCTGTCAGTTTTATTGAAGTTGGTTTACTTTTGTTTGAAGTTACTAAAAATTTCAGAATTTTTCAGAGAAAAACAATATGCTTAGGAAGATGTTCCAAGGTGGTTCTTCTAAGAAGCAAGGACCCAGGGTTGTTATGCGCGATGCTGACGAGGATCCACCAAGAGACGCTCCAGTACGGCCTTGCGAATGGCCGTCGTAAAATTTTATGGACCGTGCGGGAATTAAAGAAGAATTCAAAGCATATTTGCGTAATGCCGGTCTTGAGGATTTTGAGGCTAACAAATGCCCCCAGTATCATGATCTCACAAGTTCATTTGTGAGGAGGTTTGAGTATTCATCTTCGCGTAATTCTCCTTCAGTCATGTTTGATCTCTATGACAAATCTTATACCATGGACTTAGAGGATTTCACTTTTGCTTGCAAACTTCCATCACGGGGTAGTGTTAGGAATCCCCCTAAATCTGAATTTAGAAACTTTCTTGCTAGTATAACTGTGGGGAATCTAGAGATATAACGCAGGCTACCATAGGGAGCATTCACTTTCCTTCTACACATTATTTTGCTCTCTTCATCGGTAGATGCATAAATGCTAAGGATGAAGCATGTCACATGTGTGTCCCCGATCTTAGCATTCTTAGGAGTGCTGTGTTAGGAGACCAATCTTATCATATGGGAGCCATTGTAGCTCGTAGGTTGCATCATAATAGACATAATGGAGATTTCTTTGGAGGAATTTATGCAACCCGCTTAGCTCATTTTCTTGAAATAGAAATTCGTGAGGGTGATACGGAGCTGCCTCCTGCATATTTAGATTATGACTCTATGGCTTCGCACCAGTTTGTCGAGAGGCCTGAATCACCTCTCTTATATCGTTTAATTTTTGATAAACGACGTGTTTTCCGTATTACTCTCCCTGCTCCTGCCTTCTTTGATTCATAGACAAAAAGAAGATATGTTATTACCAGAGAGGAGGCAGAAGAGTACGAGAGGAGAGCGGAGGCAGCTCGACTCCACGCTGCAACTCAGCAGGCGATAACCACTGCACATCAGTATGATCCCAACTATTCTTCGTCGCAGTACAACCCTAGCTACACTTACGGTATCCGCCAGGCCAGTCGTGGCCATAGAAAAACTTAGGCCAAAAGCCTAAGCTTGGGGGAGTACGTATTTCTCACCGACATTACATTTATGTTCACACACACTCGTTGCTAGATGTCGGTGCTCATACTTTTTCACTGTAATATCCATGCTAGTTTATTTTCTTTTTCCTGCTTTCTTCTTGTGTGTTTGTTAAACCTTAAGAAAAAAATTAGTAGTAGTTTATTTTTCTGCTGTAGTAGTAATAATTAAAAATAAAACCCAAAAATATTTCCCGTTGTTCTTTTGCTTGTTGGGAGTTTTCCCGTGTAAATAGTTTTATTTCTTTTCTTTTCTTTGGGGGTCAGTAGGAGAAGACCATAATTAAATTGTTGAAGTGGCTCTTATATGCATTATTGTTGATTTAGCCAAGATCCCATATTGCCTTGTCTTCTCCTGTTTATTGAATGCTCGCAGATTCCAGCTTAGTCCAATGCACGTACACTCTTATTATTATTCACACCGTTCGGTCATGCAAGTGAAAGGCAATTATGATGATATATGATGGACTGACTGAGATGAGAAAAGCTGGTATGAACTCGACCTCTTTTGTTTTTTTAAATATGATGAGTCCCTCATTCTTGATTCAGCTTATTATGAATAAACATATTTGCAATGACAATTAGAGATCATAGTTGTTTGTGCCATGCTTGATTAGCTATGAGTTATAATGATTTACCTCGTGTGCCAACATGCTATTGAGATGGTTATGATGTGGTATGATGGGGTGGTATCCTCCTTTGAATGGTTTAGGTGACTTGACTTGGCACATGTTCACGCATGTAGTTGAAACAAATCAACATAGCCTTCACGATATTTATGTTCATGGTGGATTATATCCTACTCATGCTTGCATCCAATGTTTATTAATTTTAATGCATGTACATGGCTGTTGTCGCTCTCTAGTTGGTCGCTTCCCAGTCTTTTGCTAGCCTTCACCTGTACTAAGCGAGAATACTGCTTGTGCATCCAATCCCTTAAACCCCTAAGTTATTCCAGATGAGTCCACTATACCTTCCTATATGCGGTATCTACCTGCCGTTCCAAGTAAATTTGTATGTGCCAAACTCTAAACCTTCAAATAAACATTCTGTTTTGTATGCTCGAATAGCTCATGTATCAACCAAGGCTTTCCTTATCTTCCGTGTTAGGCAGGTTATTCTCAAGAGGAGTGGACTCCGCTCCTCACTCACGAGAAAATGGTTGGTCACCGGGATGCCCAGTCCCATGCTTTATGCAAACTAAATCAAAATTAATTGCAAAAAAAACTCCCCCTGGGACCTGATGTATGTTGGAGGCACTCGTTGTTTCGAGCAAGCCATGGATTGATGCTTGTTGGTGGAGGGGGAGTATAAACTTTATCATTCTGTTTGGGAACCGCCTATAATGTGTTTAACATGGAAGATATCGCCATCTCTTAGTTGTTACGTTGACAATGAAAGTATACCGCTCAAAATACAATTTATCTCTATTGCAAAACTGAGCTTTGGCACCTCTACAAATCCCTGCTTCCCTCTGCGAAGGGCCTATCCATTTACTTTTATGTTGAGTCATCACCCTCTTATTAAAAAGCACTAGCTGGAGAGCACAGCCGTCATTTGCATTCATCACTGTTAATTTATATTGGGTACGACTATGATTGGTTCTCTTTTACCATGAATTACAATGTCTAGTCAGTCCTTGAACTTTAAAGGTGCTCTGCATTTATGTTTTGCGGTCTCAGAAAGGGCTAGCGAGATACCATCTTGTTATATTATATTATGATTGTTTCAAGAAATTGTTGTCATCCGAGATTTATTATTATGACTTGCTAGTTGATTATGCTATTGATATGAGTAATTATGAGACCTCAGAATTATTGCAAATGTGGTTAGTTATGATCTATGCTGAAAACTTAAATGTTGGCTTGACATAGTTACAACAACAAGAGCAAACAGAGTTTGTAAAAGTTTTTCTTTCTTTCCTTCAGTTTATCAACTGAATTGCTTGAGGACAAGCAAGGGTTTAAGCTTCGGGGAGTTGATACGTCTCCGTCGTATCTACTTTTCCAAACACTTTTGCCCTTGTTTTGGCTCTAACTTGTATGATTTGAATGGAACTAACCCGGACTGACGCTGTTTTCAGCAGAATTGCCATGATGTTGTTTTATGTGTAGAAAACAAATATTCTCGAAATGACCTGAAACTCCACGGAACATCTTAGAAAAAATAATAAAAAATCCTCGCCAAAGATGAAGACCAGGGGGGCCACACCCTTCTCATGAGGATGGGGGGCGCCCCCCCCCTCGGGCGCGCCCCCCTACCTCGTGGGCCCCCTGAATGCCCTCCGACGCCAACTCCAACTCTATATATTTGCTTTCGGAGAGAAAAAACAGAGAGAAGAAATCATCGCATTTTACGATACGGAGCCGCCGCCAAGCCCTAAAACCTCTCGGGAGGGCTGATCTAGAGTCCGTTCGGGGCTCCGGAGAGGGGGATTCATCGCCGTCGTCATCATCAACCATCCTCCATCACCAATTTAATGATGCTCACCACCGTGCGTGAGTAATTCCATCGTAGGCTTGCTGGACGGTGATGGGTTGGATGAGATTTATCATGTAATCGAGTCAGTTTTGTTAGAGTTTGATCCCTAGTATCCATTATGTTTTGAGATTGATATTGCTATGACTTTGCTATGCTTAATGCTTGTCACTAGGGCCCGAGTGCCATGATTTCAGATCTGAACCTATTATGTTTTCATGAATATATGTGAGTTCTTGATCCGATCTTGCAAGTCTATAGTCACCTACTATGTGTTATGATCCGGCAACCCCGAAGTGACAATAATCGGGACCACTCCCGGTGATGACCATAGTTTGAGGAGTTCATTTATTCACTATGTGATAATGCTTTGTTCCAGTTCTCTATTAAAAGGAGGCCTTAATATCCCTTAGTTTCCAATAGGACCCTGCTGCCACGGGAGGGTAGGACAAAAGATGTCATGCAAGTTCTTTTCCATAAGCACGTATGACTATATACGGAATACATGCCTACATTACATTGATGAATTGGAGCTAGTTCTGTGTCACCCTATGTTATGACTGTTACATGATGAACCGCATCCGGCATAATTATCCATCATTGATCCGGTGCCTACGAGTTTTCCATAAACCGGTTTACGCTTTTTTACTTTCCCACTGCTACTGTTACAATCACTACAAAATACCAAAAACATTACTTTTGCTATCTTTACTTTTGTTGCTGCTACCACCACTATCATATTACTTTGCTACTAAACACTTGCTGCAGATACTAAGTTTCCAGGTGTGGATGAATTGACAACTCAGCTGCTAATACTTGAGAATATTCTTTGGCTCCCCTTGTGTCGAATCAATAAATTTGGGTTGAGTACTCTACCCTCGAAAGTTGTTGCGATCCCCTATACTTGTGGGTTATCAATATCCAAAACAGAAGATAATATAGCATGGATCAATCAAAAATTATTGATACGTTGGAGACGTATCACTTGCCCGTTGATCGGTGAGTCATTAAGAATAAATGGATCTTCAAGAGGAAGACGGACGCTGATAGTAGTGTTACTATCTACAAAGGTCGAATTGTCGCAAAGTGTTTTCAACAAGTTCAAGGTGTTGACTACGATGAGATTTTGTCACTCGTATCGATGCTTAAAAGTCTGTCCGAATCATGTTAGCAGTTGCCGCATTTTATGAAATCAGGCAAATGGATGTCAAAATTGTATTCCTTCATGGATTTCTTAAAAAGAAGAGTTGTATATGATGCAACCAGAAGGTTTTGTCGACCCTAAATGTGCTAACAAAGTGAGCAAGCTCCAGCGATCCATCTATGGACTAGTGCAAGCATTTCGGAGTTGGAATATATGCTTTGATAAAATGATCAAAGTATATGGTTTTATTCAGACTTGCGGTGAAGCCTGTATTTACAAGAAAGTGAGTGGGAGCACTACACCATTTCTAATAAGTATATGTGAATGACATATTGTTGATCGGAAAGAATGTAGAATTTTCTGGAAAGCATAAAGGAGTATTTGAAAGGAGTTTTTCAAAGAAAGACCTCGATGAAGTTGCTTACACATTGAGCATCAAGATCTATAGAGATAGAACAAGACGCTTGATAAGTCATTTCAATGAGTACATACCTTGACAAGATTTTGAAGTAGTTCAATATGGAACAGTCAAAGAAGGAGTTCTTGCGTGTGTTGCAAGGTGTGAAGTTGAGTAAAGATTCAAAACCCGACCACGGCAGAAAATAGAAAGAGAATGATAAGTCATTCCCTAAGCCTCAGTCATAGGTTCTATAAAGTATGCTATGTTGTTTACCAATCCTATTGTATACCTTAGCATCTTTCTAACAAGGGAGTACAATAGTGATCTAGGAGTAGATCACTGGATAGCGGTCAAAATTATCCTTAGAGGACTAAGGAAATATTTCTCGGTTATAGAGGTGATAAAAGAGTTCGTCATAAAGAGTTACGTCGATGCAAACTTTTTACATCGATCTAGATGACTCTAAGTCTCAATCTGGATACATATTGAAAGTGGGAGCAATTAGCTAGAGTAGCTCCGTGCAGATCATTGTAGAAATAGAAATTTGCGAAATACATACGGATCTGAATGTTGCAGACCCATAGACTAAACTTCTCTCACAAGCAAAGCACGATCACTCTTTGGGTGTTAATCACATAGCGATGTGAACTAGATTATGGACTCTGGTAAACCCTTTGGGTATTAGTCACATGGAGATGTGAAGTAATCACATAAAGATGTGAACTAGATTATTGACTCTAGTGCAAGTGAGGGACTGAAGGAAATATGCCCTAGAGGCAATAATAAAGTTATTATTTATTTCCTTATATCATGGTAAATGTTTATTATTCATGCTAGAATTTTATTAACCAGAAAGATAATACATGTGTGAATACATAGACAAACAGAGCGTCACTAGTATGCCTCTACTTGACTAGCTCGTTAATCAAAGATGGTTATGTTTCCTAGCCATAGACAAAGAGTTGTCATTTGATTAACGGGATCACATCATTAGGAGAATGATGTGATTGACTTGACCCATTCCGTTAGCTTAGCACTTGATCGTTTAGTTTGTTGCAATTGCTTTCTTCATGACTTATACATGTTCCTATGACTCTGAGATTATGCAACTCCCGTTTACCAGAGGAACACTTTGTGTGCTACCAAACGTCACAATGTAGCTGGGTGATTATAAAAGTGCTCTACAGGTGTCTCCGAAGGTACTTGTTGGGTTAGCGTATTTCGAGATTAGGATTTGTCACTCCGATTGTCGGAGAGGTATCTCTGGGCCCACTCGGTAATACACATCACTTAAGCCTTGCAAGCATTGCAACTAATGAGTTAGTTGCGGGATGATGTATTACGGAACGAGTAAAGAGACTTGCTGGTAACGAGATTGAACTAGGTATTGAGATACCGACGATCGAATCTCGGGCAAGTAACATACCGATGACAAAGGGAACAACGTATGTTGTTATGCGGTTTGATCGATAAATATCTTCGTAGAATATGTAAGAGCCAATATAAGCATCCAGGTTCTGCTATTGGTTATTGACCGGAGACGTGTCTCGGTCATGTCTACATAGTTCTCGAACCCGTAGGGTCCGCACGCTTAAAGTTCGATGGCGGTTATATTATGATTTTATGTGTTTTGATGTACCGAAGATAGTTCGGAGTCCCAGATGAGATCGGGGACATGACGAGGAGTCTCTAAATGGTCGAGACGTAAAGATCTATATATTGGATGACTATTTTCGGACATCGGAAAGGTTCCGAGTGGTTCGGGTAATTTTCGGAGTACCGGGGAGTTACGGGAATACGGAGGAAGAAGTATATGGGCCTTATTGGGCTTTAGGGGAGAGAGAGGCAGGCCACGCGCCCCCCAATGACTAGTGCGAATTGGACTAGGGGGAGGGGCGGGCCCCCTCCTTCCTTTTCTTCCCTCTTCCCCTTCCTTGTCTCCTACTCCTACTACTTGGAAGGGGAGGACTCCTACTCCCGGTGGGAGTAGGACTCCTCCAGGGCGCACCATAGGGGCCGACCCTCTCCCCCTCCTCCACTCCTTTATATACGTGGCCAGGGGGCACCCCATAGACACAACAATTGATCTCTTGGATCTTTTAGCCGTGTACGGTGCCCCTCTCCACCATAGTCCACCTCGATAATATTGTAGCGGTGCTTAGGCGAAGCTCCGCGACCGTAGAACATCAACATCGTCACCACGCCATCGTGCTGACGAAACTCTCCCTCAAAGCTCGGCTGGATCGGAGTTCGAGGGACGTCATCGAGTTGAACGTGTGCAGAACACGGAGGTGTCGTGCGTTCGGTACTTGATCGGTCGGATCGTGAAGACGTACGACTACATCAATCGCGTTGTGCTAACGCTTCCGCTTTCGGTCTACGAGGGTATGTGGACACACTCTCCCCTCTCGTTGCTATGCATCACCATTATCTTGCGTGTGCGTAGGAATTTTTTTGAAATTACTACATTCCCCAACACTTGGAGGCCCAACACAAGTCTACAAGAACAAGTTGTGTAGTAGACATCAAAGACCGACAACTGGAATGAATGTGTGAACATGAATGTAATGTTGGTGAGAAATACGTACTCCCCCAAGCTTAGGCTTCTGGCCTAAGTTGGTCTATAGCCATGGCTCGAAGTAACCCTCTCCTGGATACTGTGGAGGATCCTGAGGGTTCCACTGGTTGGCAAGCTCCTGTGGCTCCCACTGATAAACAGGCTCCTGGTATGGCTCAGGTGCTGGTGTTGGCTCAGGCACTAGGGGTTTCGTTAAGCTCCAGTACGCATATATGTCATCGGGCATAATAATGTACCCGCCTAAATAAATATTGAACAAAGAAGGTGCAGGCAAAGTAATAATCTCTCGAGTGCCCTGACTGAATACTAAGTTGTAGAGAAGTCGCTTTTGCTTATCATTATCAATAAAATAATGCGCTACCATACTAGCATAATCTAAATATTTATTGGCTAGCCGCATCTCTTCCTTCCCATCATGCCTAATAGGAATCTCAAAATGTGTTGCGAGACGGGAGGCATAGATACCACCAAAGATACTACCCTTCGAACAGTTTGTGTGCAACCGCCGAGCAACCATAGCACCCAAACTAAAAGGTTCTATCAGCATATAAAGCATGGCGCAAAATAGCAAGGTCATGTGCACTAAGAGTTCCACTCTCCCGACGACCATTCAAACATCTCCCAGCAAATAATGCATAGTAATGTAAAACAGGAAAATGTAAACTTGCCACTCTCGCTTCTGACACTCCTCTCTCTCCCCCCCCCCACAGTAGTTTCAAAATTAAAATCTTCCATGTCTCTAGGACGTGGCTCACTGATATGCCCCTCAAAAGGTATTTTGCAAACATTGCAAAAATCATATAATGTCATTACCTTAGGCACATCATATAAGTGGAATTCTAACATGGATGGTTCCTTCCTAGGATAAGAGCGAAAGTTTCACATGAAGGTATTAGTGAGAAGTAGATATTGGTCGCGCTTATCTTGGAGGAAGGGAATGATGCCGACATTGTCCGCCAAGGAATAGAAATCTTCATAAATTCCCGCCTCTATCAAGAATGTATCACTTGGCCATTCACACGGACGAATCTCCGCCGCTCGCGGAAGATTGTACTTGGGCTTCTACACCGGAGTTTCCTCTGAATTACGGCTCGATGAGCCCCTTAACCACCTCCTCATCGTTTTTCTTTTATGTGAAAATTTCTGAAATTTTTAATGACTCGAAATAAAAGTGAAATAAACTCAACAAAATTGATAGCAACAACTCCCACAAGTGCATAAAGGCTATATAATTCAACAAAAATACTTTGGACCATATGAATTTGACATGCAAGCTTAAGAACATGGTCACCACAGCAGCAAAATTTTGCAATATATAAAGCGCTAGAACAAAAACTAATTGGACCATTGGAGGATCACATACTGAAGAACAATTCCCTAATACAATTTCAGAAATGGAGCTCCAGGCAAAGAGATCGAAAATGACAGCAAGATGAGCAAGAACACGGGTTTGAGCAATGGTGTGATTTTTTCTGGAGGAAAACAAAGTGGATGGGTGGCTGGAATAAGTGAGCGGGCCTACGTGGGCCCCACAAACCTCCTAGGCATGCTGGGGGGCGCACCCTATGGGCTTGTGGCTCACAGGTGCACCACCTGGGTATTGGGGACGTAGTAATTTCAAAAATTTCCTACGCACACGCAAGATCATGGTGATGCATAGAAACAAGAGAGGAGAGTGTTGTATACGTACCCTCGTAGACCGAAAGCGGAAGCGTTAGCACAACGCGGTTGATGTAGTCGTACGTCTTCACGGCCCGACCGATCAAGCACCGAAACTACGACACCTCCGAGTTCTAGCACATGTTCAGCTTGATAACGATCCCCGGACTCCGATCCAGCAGAATGTCGGGGAAGAGTTCCGTCAGCACGACGGCATGGTGACGATCTTGATGTTCTACCATCGCAGGGCTTCGCCTAAGCACCGCTACAATATTATCGAGGATTATGGTGGAAGGGGGCACCGCACATGGCTAAGAGATCAATGATCAATTGTTGTGTCATTGGGGTGCCCCTACCCCCGTATATAAAGGCGTGAAGGAGGGGGAGGGTCGGCCCTCTCTATGGCGTGCCCTAGGGGAGTCCTACTCCCACCGGGAGTAGGATTCCCCCTTTCCTAGTAGAACTAGGAGCCCTTCCAAGTAGTAGGAGTAGGAGGGAAGGAAAGGGAAGGGAAAAGGAGAAGGAAGGAAGGGGGCGCCCCCCCTCCCTAGTCCAATTCGGACCAGCCCATGGGGAGGGGTGCGGCCACCCTTTGAGGCCTTTCTCTCCTTTCCCGTATGGCTCATTAAGGCCCAATACGAATTCCCGTAACTCCCCGGTACTCCTGAAAATACCCGAATCAGTCGGAACCTTTCTGAAGTCCGAATATAGTCGTCCAATATATTGAACTTTACGTCTCGACCATTTTGAGACTCCTCGTCATGTCCCCGATCTCATCCGGGACTCCGAACTCCTTCGGTACATCAAAACTCATAAACTCATAATATAATTGTCATCGAAACCTTAAGCGTGCGGACCCTACGGGTTCGGGAACAATGTAGACATGACCGAGACACGTCTCCGGTCAATAACCAATAGCAGAACCTGGATGCTCATATTGGCTCCTACATATTCTACGAAGATCTTTATCGGTCAAACCGCATAACAACATACGTTGTTCCCTTTGTCATCAGTATGTTACTTGCCCGAGATTCGATCGTCGGTATCTCAATACCTAGTTCAATCTCATTACCGGCAAGTCTCTTTACTCGTTCCGTAATACATCATCTCGCAACTAGCTCATTAGTTGCAATGCTTGCAAGGCTTTAGGTGATGTGCATTACCGAGAGGGCCCAGAGATACCTCTCCGATAATCGGAGTGACAAATCCTAATCTCGAAATACGCCAACCCAACAAGTACCTTCGGAGACACCTGTAGAGCACCTTTATAATCACCCAGTTACGTTGTGACATTTGGTAGCACACAAAGTGTTCCTCTGGTAAACGGGAGTTGCATAATCTCATAGTCATAGGAACATGTATAAGTCATGAAGAAAGCAATAGCAACAAACTAAACGATCAAGTGCTATGCTAACGGAATGGGTCAAGTCAATCACATCATTCTCCTAATGATGTGATCTCGTTAATCAAATGACAACTCATGTCTATGGTTAGGAAACAAAACCATCTTTAATTAGCGAGCTAGTCAAGTAGAGGCATACTAGTGACACTCTGTTTGTCTATGTATTCACACATGTATTATGTTTCCGGTTAATACAATTCTAGCATGAATAATAAACATTTATCATGATATAAGGAAATATATAATAACTTTATTATTGCCTCTAGGGCATATTTCCTTCACTGGGGTGTGTTCAGTGCCAATTTTTTCAAATATTGTAGAAAAATCATATAAAATTTTCAGGCATTTGGAGAACTTTTATTTTCTAGTCATTTTTATTACACAGATAATTCAAAAAAAGTAAAATAATAGTATTTCTAATCCACTAACTCTAAATAACAGAAAGTAAAAGGTGGGTACAGAAAGTTGTGTTTACTAAATTCATCCATCTCATGCTCGTCAAAAGAAATCCATCAATAAGGTTGATCAAGTGTTATTAACAAACTTCTTCCTAATAACATGAAACCGGAGAATCTTCGTATAACACTAGGTTACCTCAAAGGTGATATGCATGTCCCCAACAATAAGAATATCTTATTTCTTTTTGACACTAGGAATAGGGAATTCAAAACCTCCAATAGTAATTGTTGAAATTTCCCAATAGAGTTAATACTATTAACGTGAGGTTGTTTCTTAGAAAAGTGTACTATATGATCATTACCATTAACATGAAAAGTGACATTGCCTTTGTTGCAATCAATAATATCCCCTGCAGTATTCAAAAAGGGTCTACCAAGGATAATTGACATACTGTCGTCCTCGGGTATATCAATAATAATAAGGTCCGTTAAGATAGTAACATTTGCAACTATGACTGACACATCTTCACAAATATCAATGGGTATAGCAATTGATTTATCAGCCATTTGCAAAGAGATTTCAGTTGGTGTCAACTTTTTCAAATCAAGTCTATGATATAAAGAGAAAAGCATAACACTAACACCGGCCCCTAGATCACATAAAGCAGTTTTAACATAATTTCTTGTAATGGAGCATGGTATAGTTGGCATTCATCGATCTCCTAGTTTCTTTGGTATTCCACCCTTAAATGTATAATTAGCAAGCATGATGGAAATTTTAGCTTCCGGTATTTTTTATTAGTAACAATATCTTTCATATACTTAGCATAAGGAGACATTTTCAGAATATCAGTCAAATGCAAACGCAAAAAGACATGTCTAAGCATTTCAACAAAATGCTCAAATTCCCCATCGTCTTTATTCTTTGAATATTTAGGAGGAAAGGTCATAGGTTTTTGAACCCATGGATCTCTTTTTTTACCATGTTTCCTAGCAATGAAGTCTCTTTTATCATATCTTTTATTCTTAGGTTGTGGATTATCAAGATCAATAGTAGGTTCTATCTCCACATCATTATCATTACTAGGTTGAGTATCAACATGAACATCATCATTATCATTATTACTAGGTTCATGTTCATCACCAAATTGTGTTTCAACATCAGAAATAGATATCACTTGTATTCTCATATGTGTCTACAATAGGTTCACTAGAAGCATGCAAAGTCCTATCATCATTCTTTTTCTCTTTATTATTAGAAGGACTAGGTGCATCAGTATTAATTCTTTTGGAGTCTTTCTCAATTCTTTTTGGATGGCCCTCAGGATACAAAGGTTCCCGAGTCATTTTATCACCTCTAGTCATAACTCTAACAACATGATCATTCTTTTTATTATTCATCTCATTAACAAAATCATTTTGTGCCTTGAAAACTTGTTCTACTTGAGTTTTTACCATAGAATCATGTTTACTAACAACCTTGAGATCATTAACAGTTCTAAACATATAGTCACTCAAGTGTTCAATCACATAAGCATTTCATTTTAATTGTCCACTAACATATGCATTGAAGTTTTGTTGTTTAACAATAAATTATCAAATTCATCCAAGCATTGACTAGCAGATTTAGTATAAGGAATACCACTTTCATCAAACTTATAGAGAGAATTTACCTCTACTACATGTGTCGGGGTATTAAGACCATGTATTTCTTCAATATGTGGTAAATTCTTAATATCTTTACCTCTACTACATGTGTCGGGCCTCTTGCATATCTTCAGGACTGAGAAATAGAATACCCCTTTTCTTTGGAGTTGTTTTAGGCTATGGTTCAGACAGAGTCCAATCATTATCATTACTCAATATATTATTGAATAGTTTTTCAGCTTGTTCAACAGTTCGTTCCCTGAAAACACAACCAGCACAACTATCTAGGGTGTCCCTAGAAGTATCGGTTAGTCCATTATGAAAGATATATCAAGTATTTCATTTTTCTTGAGAGGGTGATTAGGCAAAGCATTAAGTAATTGGAGAACCCTCCCCCAAGCTTGTGGGAGACCCTCTTCTTCAATTTGCACAAAGTTAAATATCTCCTTTAAAGCAGCTTGTTTCTTATGAGCAGGAAAATATTTTTTGGAGAAGTAATATATCATATCGTGGGGACTACACACACAACCAGGAGCAAGAGAATTAAACCATATCTTAGCATCACCCTTTAATGAGAAAACAAACAACTTAAGAATATAGTAGTAGCGGATTTTTTTCCTCATGAGCAAATAGGGTGGCTATATCTTTCAATTTAGTAAGATGTGCCACAACAGTTTCAAATTCATAACCATGGAAAGGGTCAGATTCAACCAAAGTAATTAACTCAGGATCGACAGAGAATTCATAATCCTTCTCAGTAACAAAGATAGGTGAAGTAGCAAACATAGGATCATATTTCCTTCTAGCATTCAAAGATTTTTCTTTCAACTTAACTAGTAATTTATTAAGATCCTCTCTATCCTTACAAGCAAGAAACTCCCTAGCTACCTCTCCATAACATAACCCTCAGGTATATCAGGCAATTCATATCTAGGAGTGCTAGGTCTAATAGGTGTTTCATAGTTTCAGTTTCAATAATTTCATAAGTTTCAGAAATATCATTAGTTTCAGCATTCTCAATATATTTAGCTCTTGCAAGTTGTTCATCGAGAAATTCACCCGGTGGCACAGTCTTATCAAGCAAAATACTAGTATCATTATAAGCATCATTAATATCAAAAGTAGCATCAACAATAACTTGTGACATATCAGAATTAATAGCGGGTTAGGTGTCGTAAGCTTACTCAAAACAGAAGGTGAATCAAGTGTAAAGCTAGATGACAGTTCCTCACCTCCCCTCGTAGTAGAGGGAAAAATCTTGGTTCTGGTATCTTTAAGATTCCTCATAGTGATCAACAGATATAAATTTCAAGTGACTCGGCAAATAGAGCTATGCTCCCCGGCAACGGCGCCAGAAAAAAGTCTTGATGACCCACAAGTATAGGGGGTCGCAACAGTTTTCGAGGGTAGAGTATTCAACCCAAATTTATTGATTCGGCACAAGGGGAGCCAAAGAATATTCACAAGTATTAGCAGTTGAGTTGTCAATTCAACCACACACAAAAGACTTAATATCCACAACAAAGTTTTAAATAGCAAAGTAGTATGGAAGTAACGGTAACAGTGGCAATAGCAATAGTAGCAGTTTGTAGTGATTGTAACAGCAGTAGCAATGAAAATAACTTAGCAAATATCAATATGTGAAAAGCTCGTAGGCATTGGATCGTCAATGATAATTGTGTTGGATGATATTCATCATGTAGAAGTTATAACTTAGGATGACACAAAACTAGCTCCAATTCATCAATATGATGTAGGCATGTATTCCGTATATAGTCATACGTGCTTATGGAAAAGAACATGCATGGCATCTTTTGTCCTACCCTCCCGTGGCAGCGGAGTCGTAATGGAAACTAAGGGATATTAAGGCCTCCTTTTAATAGAGAACCGAAGCATTAGCACTTAGTAATACATTAACTCCTCAAACTACGGTAATCACCAGAAAGAATCCCAATTATTGTCATCTTGGGGTATGCGGATCATAACTCGTAATAGGTGTCTACAACTTGCAAGATAGGATTAAGAACACATATATATTCATGAAAATATAATAGGTTCTTATCTGAAATCATGGCACTCGAGCCCTAGTGACAAGCATTAAGCATAGCAAAGTCATAGCAATATCAATCTCAGAACATAGTGGATACTAGGGATCAAACCCTAACAAAACTTTACATGATAAATCTTATCCAACCCATCACCGTCCAACAAGCCTACATGGAATTACTCACTCACGAAGTGAGCATCATGGAATTGGTGATGGAGGAAGGTTGATGATGACGACAGCGACGGGTTCCACCCTCCGGAGCCCCGAATGGACTCCAGATCAGCCCTCCCGATGAAACCAGGAGGTGGCAGCTGCTCTGTATCGTAAAACGCGATGAATCCTTATCTCTGATTTTCTCTCTCCATGAATAGGTATATATGGAGTTGGAGTTAGGGTTGTAGACAGTCCAGGGTGCCCACAAGCCAGAGGGCGCGCCCTAGGGGGTAGGCGCTCCCCTTGGGCTTGTGGCCCCTGGGTGGCCCCCTCTATCACCAGTATTTTTTAATATATTTCAGAAATATTCTTCGTAAATTTTCAGCTCAATCCGAGAACTTTTATTTCTGCACAAAAATAACACCATGGCAATTCTGCTGAAAACAACGTCAGTCTGGGTTAGCTCCATTCAAATCATGCAAAATAGAGTCCAAAATAAGGGCAAAAGAGTTTGAAAAAGTAGATACGATGAAGACGTATCATCTTCTTCCCAAGACCAAAACTTGCATACACCCTACACACAAATTTGAGTATAAGCAGAGAGCTACTGAATGCGCCGAATCCGGGAGCACAACTGAAGTGAAAGAAGCACATACCCTATCTATTTTGCACCTGAAGAACACCCGTTCGGGATTTCCGGCGTGCTAGAAACGCGGCGCATGACCTGTCGCGGGCAGTCCTCGCTCTTTATGAGCAGCAACAGTGAGCCGACGAGCCGTTGGGCCAGCACCGAGCCTAAACGATGGTCGGACGTGTCTTTGCCGGCGAATCTCCAACTGGATATATCCGAGCGGCTAGAGGCGGAGTCAATACCTGCATACGGCGCCGAAGCATTCCCTGGGTTGTGCGGTCCGGTACCCGGCCAATCCATGGCAAGGCGCAGCCGCCGCCGGCTGGATGTGTAGAAATACGGCCGTCACGCACAAATCTAGACAGTAAGGTGGCCGAGAAAATGGCGGCGGCGACTATAACGGGGTTAGGGCCGGGGGGCAACCGGGCTGGACAACGAGGTGGCAGACAAAATGGCGGCGACGGCTATGACGGGGGTAGGGGCGGGGGTTGCTGGAGGGGGAAGGAGAAAAGAGAAGGGGGCAATTGTGTCCCCGATGGAAGGGTCAGGGGAGGACAAAGACACGCATCGCATCCGTCTGTGCGTGTCCGTTCTGATGCAAACGCGGTCCAAATTTAAGCGGACAATGCGTCGAAACCGAATAAAAACGACCGTTTGTCCGTTTATCCCCGCGCGTTGGGTCGTGCTTTATGTCCGCTTACTACTAAAGGGGGCAAATTTGACAATTTTGACCTGTGGATGAAATCATTTCACAAAATAAACTACTTCTAAAAAAATTTCACTCCGCTGACCTTTTTGAGTGGCGCCTGACACGAAGGCGTCACACTACACTATGCAACGCCTGACTGACATGCGCTACACGCCTGGCAAGCGTTGCATCCCGGACTGCCTAAAAATTGCGAAGTCAATGTGCAGAGCCTAAGAGTTACGCGCCAGACTGTATAGTGTGGCGCCTAGCTCTCAGGCGCTGCACTAATGGTTGCACTACAAAATAAGCAACCACTAGTGCAACGCCTAGAAGCTAGGCGCTACACTGTATAGTGTGGCGCCTAGATCTAAGGCGCTGCACACTGACTTAGTTATTTTCGGATCACACGGATGCGACGTTGACCAGGCGTGTAGCGCCTATCTATGAGACGTTGCACAGTGTAGTGTAGCGCCTTCGTGTCGGACGCCACACAAAAAAGTCAGCCGCGTGAAATAGTTTTACGGGCGGTTCATTCTGTGATTTAATTTCGTTTACGGGTTAATTTTGCCACTAAAGGGACGCGGCCGGAGCGTTGGAGTTGGCCTAAACTTGCAACCTGGCACGCGCGGGGCACGTTGTTGAGCATAAGCCACGACGATTGTGTTGGGCATGCGTGTGTGCGTGCGGGACGGATCGCGAGCGTGGCGGGCGTGCGTGTGTGCGTGCGTAGACTAGGGTAAAGGTGCGCGCGCTGTGTGTGCATGCATGGCGCTGGACCAGGGCCAGCCGTTGGTGAGCTGGGGGTGCGCGGCGAGTTGGTTAGCTGCGGAGTCGCCACGTCCGGGCTTGTGCGTGCATGTCGGACGGGCGCGGGCGGAGCGGCGTGGACCAGGTGCTCGACGTGGGTAAGGGCATGTATAATGGTTGATAAGGTAGTCTTATCTTAAGTCTTGCATGTAATTTAAAGATGACAAAAAATGGTGTGTACAATGGGTCATCTCTTAACCTTGTCTTTAAAAACTAGCTATTCCTAAAAACATGGTGAGACATATTGTGCTAAGAGATCATCTCTTGTCTTCTCTTAAATAAGAGAAGACAAACTTTTTCTTATGATTTCTCTTTCCTCCACCTCATCATTTATCCTACATAGCATCGCTAAGATATAACCATTGTACATGCCCTAAGGTCGTGGGTTCGTGCCCGGCGCGACTTGGGTGTAAAACCCCCGTGTATGCGTTGTAACGGTGTGCCTGTACTTGAGTTTGTTGCTCGAGGGAACCTGAAGCCGTTCGTGCGGCTCCAGCAGCGTTTGTGTGGGAAAACTCCTGTGTCTATCTCTCCGTCTTCCTTCTTCTCTGGTACACTGCGAGAACTCAAGAGAGAAACAGTGAGGGAGAGCGAGGGAGAAGGCCACGGCTCCAACACACGTAGTTCCATCAATCTAAATAGGCAAGAGCTAAGCTAGAGCTAGCGCACATTGTAGTTCCATCAATCTAAATAGGCAAGAGCTAAGCTAGAGCTAGCGTACATTGTGCGACACCGATCAACCTTGCGTACCCAGAAACCTAGCTTTTGAGACACGATCGAAGAGATGGATCGAGTAACTAGCTTAACTGGTACGCGGGGCCAGGTATAGCTAGCCACTGTGTTCGTAGAACCGTGGCTATGGTCAGGGCGTACGTACGTAATCACGATGCATTGCCAAAGCCCTGCACCTGCATGAAGGGAATATATAGTCTCTGCGACAACAACATCCTGCCAGCATTCGCCTCTCCTCTCGATCGGCAAACTGCAAGGGGGTCGATCGACACCAAGACGGTTTGTACCGTACGGCAGGTCTGGTCCAGAGATACCATTCCTCTCCTCTCACATCGCCGCTGCGCTGCACCGTGCCGATGGCAGCTCGCCGCTCTGCTTCCGGCGCCGGCCATCTCAGGTGGCTCAGCTAGTAGTAGCCGACCACGTGCATCTGCCACGCTGAATCGAGGTGTGACAACACGCGCATGCATGCATCCTGGCGTCTGAGTGTGGATCCGATTCGACGGATGCTTTCGTTTGCGTATCTCGATCGCATGCATGCATGGATCGGCTGGCTGCCGATTCTATACGTACCGGCCGGGCGGCCGATGAGTAGGATCGAAACGAGCGCGACTACCAAAGAGGATCTTGCACTCTGGGGGAGAGTAAAAATGGCTAAAAGGCTAAGTAGTACTCTAGCCGGTAGCCGCGCGTAGCTAGCTGGCCTCTGGCCTGTGGCGATGCTTCGACAAGCGAGCGTAACACAGTAGGACGCGCAGTAAAAGACACGACACGTGCATACTGCTACTGCACGTGCGTATTCTCTTGCACCGATGTGTAAGGCCAACTTCATCGCGCGACTCTAAACGGACGATCGTTTTGTCCGGATTTTGTCCGTTTGGGTAGGGTGATGGGGTCGTGTCCGGGCCTGTCCTGAGATGCGGTGGCCGTGTGCCCAGCGCGCGGCCGCATCCTGTCTGCGTACATTTTGCTTTGCAAGTCCTTAACTTCTTTTCATCATTCATTTTCGGTATATAAAAATACATCATCACATTTTAACTAATAAAGCAAGACCAAAGAAAATAAAAACAATAAAAAATACATTTTAGAAGATAGCCAACTTCCATAACTGCCCCTTGAGTTGGGTTAGGACCTTCTCGATGCACTCATTGTTGATCTGTGGAGGAGGCTCGATCTGGCATCCTCCTTTCTTCTTCAAGCCAGAAGTAGATCTTGCTTCCTCAGACCTAGTCTCGTGTCTAGCCTCTAATCTAGCAACAAATGCACTTGTCTCATTTAAAGCCTCTATACTAGTTAAAAGTGCACGAACATGTACTAAATTTCGCTCTATCAATATATCGATGTACTCTTCTTCCCAATACCAAAACTTGCATCCATTCTACACAACAAAATTTGAAGTTAGCACAACTAGTCAAATCTAGAGCACAAACCGAAACTAAAAAAAGCGCATACCCCATCGTTTAAGCACTTGATGAACACCCATCTGGAATGTTCCGGCGTTGTAGACACGCGGTGCACGACCATCCTTGGGCAGTGGTCGCACTTAATGAGTGGCAACGGTGCGCCGGCGAGCTTTTGGGCAAGCACCGAGCCCGGCCGACCGCCATTCGTGTATCTGCCGGCGGACCACCGACGGTGCAGATCCGAGCGGCTAGAGGAGGAGCCACTGCCTGCATGTGGCCTTGCGGCCCTGCCAGGGCCTTCCGACGAGGTATTCGACCAGTCCATGGCGCGGCCCAGCCTCCCACAGCCGGCCGAGCTCAAGACCGACCGGATCCGCCTCAAATCCGGCCGGCGGGTGCGCAAACCAGGTGGCCGTGGTTGGATAGCTCGGCGGCGCCGAGGGGAAGGGGTTGGGCGAGCTCGCGTCCGAACTACACGGCTGCAATGGCAGCGGCGGCGGCGGCAGCGAGGGAGAAGAGTGGGGAATAGTGGAGGGGGGTGCGGCCGAAGGGAGGGAGGGGGCGGATACAAAAAGACCCGCCCTGTGCCACCGACGGACGGGCCAGGGGACGACACGCGCAGACGACCCGCGCGTTCCCGTGGTATCCGTTTCACCCCAAAGCGGCGCAAACTTGGGCCGCGGATGGATCGAAAACGGACACAAAACGGATAAAAATCTATTTGCTCCCGCGCGCTGGGCCGCCTCGTTTGTCCGTTTTATTCCAAACTAACGAGGTCGGATAAGATAGGGTCGTGCAATGAAGTTGTCCTAAGAGCAACTCTAGCGAATTTACCTATTTTTTAAACACCGCTATGATAATATCATGACGGCTGCCGAGACGATGCGTATAAACAAATACGAACTTCATGCCACTCGCTTCATACGAGGCAGAAATAGGTCACATCCCCTTCTGCATACGAGTGAGCTACCAAAAAAATTAAAAAAATTTGGTGCGTAAAACTAGCAAACTAGGATATTCGAATCCTGCCACTCGAACTTCATGTGTGAATAAATGAGATGCATGCCCTCCAGGTGGGCTTTTGGCACGGTGGCTCTTCTGCCTCGAAACTTTTTGTATAGTTTTTTTCCAATTTATTTGAGCTTAGAAAAAACTGCTTTTCCTGAAAAAAATCCAAAAACAACAGAAAATAGCAACTAACATGGGCACTGAATTAATAGATTGGTTGTGAAAAAAAATTAAAATTGATGCCAAAACTATGCCAAATTAATATAATTGTAGTATAAAAAAATTATAGATACAGTTTAGGATGTATTGTATATCACGGGTTGTTCCTCGTAGAGAAAACCCACATGTCAAGCATGTCCTCGACAAGGGGCCACCATGGTGTGGCAACACTTATGACACCACCGGGGTGAAGTGTGTCCTATTAGGCCTCATTTGGTTTCAAGGGGGCAAAAACCGGGGCAACATACCCCAAGGGAGAAATCTCCACATGCACGGGAAAAATTCCCCTTATCCCTATGTCAGTTTGACATCAAGGGGTGGAAATCCGGCCGTCAACAAAGGAGCTTGGAACTTGGAAGAGATCGAGTCGCAGTAGTAGGGAGCTGCAGGAGATAGCCGAAGAGAGATCATGGCAGGGAGAATTCGTATCGTGTCTGGAGGCGTGGGAGAGCAACCCGGAGATAGCCGAAGTTCCCCACGTGGTGGTCTGACCCAGGGAAAGGTCGGGGATCCCGGGAGGATCCTTGGCAACCAAATCAGTCCTTAGGGACCTAATTTATGGGCACCATTTCTCTAGCCATTGTCAGAGGTGTGCTTTGGTGACTTAATAGCAGGAAACATGGAGGTGGTTGATAGCATTCAAACCAAAGAGCAGGTCATAGGAAAGTACGTGTGGTTGAATGCATGGAGGAGAGAAAAAGAAGGGGATGTGACCTATTTCTGCCTCCCTCTCTCCTCTCTACATGTGCCATTTGTATGTGTGAAGTGCAAAACTAAGTAAAATAAAGACTGACGGCGGTCACAGGGCATCCAATGCAAGCCACTTCATCACATTGACATTCTACTAAATGTGACCCATAAACATACGACATAGTATGACGTAAACTTACTCTATTCTAAACATCTGCCCTAAACGAAAATATAAACTAAAATATACTTAAACCTCGTCATCTTCAATAGATGAGTCCAAAAAAATTGCAATGACATTGTCAACGATGGTGGAACTAGCGAGGCAAGCTTGGTGCGGCCCCTCTCGAAAGCTTCTTCTCGTATGGCACACCGGAGAGCTTTGTCTTGGATAGCAATGCGAAAGGAGGCGGCCATGGCCCCGTCGATGATCGGATCTGATCCTCTTTGGATGACACAGTCAGCTAATAGTAGACTAGTCGATGCTAGATTAGGTGCCTACAGATCGCGCGCAGGGGCGGCTACGGCTGGCGCTGCAGGATGGCGTGGTGCGGCGAGAGGGCGAGGGGTCACTGGATGCAGCGCTATCGTGTGATGCATCGGCTGAGCGAGGTCCGGCGTTGTGTCTTGGAGCCCGCCGGTAGGAGACACCTCCACCAGTGTGACGAAGAGGCGGCGTGGGCGCATTGGGGTCTCCCATGCACAGGTACCACCCCACTCGGGTGTTCACGAAGTTGTCAGGGTTGCGGCGGCCAGACATACGAGTGTGCTGCCTGAGAGCAGTGTGAGAAGAGGGTTTACCGTTGGAGACAAAAAATTTGAGATGACTTGATCAGTATATAACTACTCTGCCTTGACATGTGTGTTGGGAAACATTGCATGGAAAACAAAAAAAATCTACTCACACGCAAGATCTATCCATGGAGATGCATAGCAACGAGAGGGGAGAGTGTGTCTACGTACCATTGTAGACCGTAAGCGGAAGCGTTTATTAACACGGTTGATGTAGTCGAACTTCTTTGTGATACAACCGATCGAGTACTGAATGTACGACACCTCCGCATTCAGCACACGTTCATCTCGGTGACGTCCTCGCCTTCTCGATCCAGCAAGACGACGAAGTAGTGGATGAGTTCCGGCAGCACGACAGTGTGATGACGGTGGTGGTGATGCTATGTCCACAGGGCTTTGCCTAAGCACAATGAAAAATGACCGAGGGACGAAACTGTGGAGGGGGCGCCGCACACGGCTAAGATATTGTCGTGGGCTATGTGTGGTGCCCCCTCCCACATATATATATATTAGGATGGGGAGAGGGGAGGCAGCCAGGAGGTGCCCCAAGTGGGGCCAAACCCCATTTGGGCTCCTGCCCCTAGCCGCGCCCCATGCCATGTATGTGTGTAGGAGGAAGGCAGGGGGAGGTGCCCCCCCTTTCCTTTCTCACATGAGGAGGGAAAGGCTGGAGGGGCCAACCCTCCCCCTTTTCTTCCCCTAGGGCCGGCGGCCAGGGAGAGGGTGCGCCAGCCCCCTTGCGGGTTGGTGTGTCCCTCCCCTTGGCCCATTAGGCCCATAGACCTCCCGGGGGTGTCCAGAACCCCTTCTGGCGATCCGATGACTACCTGGTGCACTCCGAAACTCTTTCGGTGTCCGAATAGTATCGTCCTATATATCAATCTTTACCTCCAGACCATTCCGGAGCTCCTCGTCATGTCTGTGATCTCATCCGGGACTCCGACCAACATTCGGTCACCAAAACATACTCATATAACACTATATCGTCAACGAACGTTAAGCGTGTAGACCCTACGGGTTCGAGAACTATGTAGACATGATCGAGACACCTCTCCGGTCAATAACCAATAGTGGAACCTAGATGCCCATTTTGGCTCCTACATATTCTACGAAGATCTTTATCGGTCGAACCTTATGACAGCACACATAATTCCCTTTGTCTGTCGGTATGTTACTTGCCCGGGATTCGATCGTCGGTATCTTCATACCTAATTCAATCTCATTAATGGTGGATACATAGTTCAATCTTCATACCACTCTGATACTCGGAGTGACAAATCCTAATCTCGATCCATGCCAACTCAACAAACACCTTCGGAGATACCTGTAGAGCATCTTTATGATCACCGAGTTACGTTGTGACGTTTGATAGCACACAAGGTATTCCTCTAGTATCGGGGAGTTGCATGATCTCATAGTCGAAGGAACATGTATTTGACATTAAGAAAGCTATAGCAATAAACTGAACAATCATATGCTAAGCTAACGGATGAGTCTCCTCCATCACATCATTCTCCTAATGATGTGATCCCGTTATCAAATGACAACACATGTCTATGGTTAGGAAACCTTAACCATATTTAATCGACGAGCTAGTCTTAGTAGAGGCACACTAGGGACATGGTATTTTATTTATGTATCCACACATGTATCTAAGTTTCTAATCAATACAATTCTAGCATGAATAATAAACCTTTATCATGAATAAGGAAATATAAAGTAACAACTTTATTATTGCCTCTAGAGCATATTTCCTTCAATGTGGATAACTAGTTGTGAGTATGTATGTCAAGCACCTCTTGTTCCTTAATTTGGGTGGTGGAGTATGCGCGTGGGGTCAAGCCCCACATGTCAGTGACTCTAGTTTAAATGAATTTATGCCCACTTATTGAAATCAATTCCATTTGGAACTATAGGTGTACGAAATATAGAATAAAAATTTGCACAAAAATATATACCACATATGTAATTAGATATCATGTGCATGGAATGGATAAACTATTTAATTGTTTTGTTGGAAATAACCAAATGGGAGTTTTTGCTTGTTACTAAAAAATAATTTAAACTTTACCAAATGTTTAAAGAAACCACTAAAACTTGGCATTGAGTCTTACTGTAGGCACATAACCATGAGATAATTTTTTTAGAAGAATACACAAAATTTAAAATAATAGGTTGTTCATAAAATGGACTATCACCAATGAGGTTTCTTAACATTCACTCCCAATACAAAAATCAGGAAATTTGTCGCTAGCCTCAAAAAGACGGCAAAGACTTGAAAATAGATGGCAAAGACTTTGTCGTCAGCTTGCTAGTGGCAAACAAAGTCGGCAAAGAGCTAACTTGTCATTAGCTCTTCATCGGGTTAACGACAAAGACCCTGTTTGGATCCATGGGTTAGAGTTAGTTTGGGTTATTTTGGACTCAACTAACCCAAAAATATCCAAACAGGAGGGTTAGTTTGGGTTAGATGCATCTAACCCATCCAAAAAATCTAACCCATCCAAGATGTGCTTATTTGGGTTAGTTCTTCTTGGGACCACAAAAAACACATTTTTCTCTCGCTCTTCCCGCAGCAGATCCCTCCCCACTTCCTCGAAGCTTCTCGTCCTCTCTCTCCCTCCCTCTCGCACTGCCTGTGAAGGCGTCTCGCCGTATCCGCGCTTCATCTAACCCTGCCATCGAAACACCTCTCTGGCTAGAGTTAGTTCAGGGTTAGAATCTAACTCTAACCTCTAACTGAGTTAGAGTATCCAAACAGGGCCAAAGTCTTTAACGTTAGGTTTTTTCCATGCAGACGACAACGTAAGGTTTACGACGTCTGTTAGCAGGTGGGTCCCGACATGGATTTGCCGTTTGTTGACTATGAAGTTGGTGGCAAACATTTTTTAGTTAAAAAAACTTGTAGCCTGCCCGGACATGTCCAACCGCCTCCGTCGGTCATGTCCAGACACCCTTGTGTGTGCTCAAAGGGTGGCTGCAGACGGGGATGTCCGGATGTTTCCATCCGCCGGTGTGTCTTGGAGATCTTCGAACAGGGATGCGCCAAGAGGGTCGCGTCGTCGTCGCAAGCCGATCATGCCCTGCTGTGGTTCGAGGAGGAGGCTGTGTCCTTCTGTCGCTCGAGGAGGACGCTGGTCAAGCATGACAATGACAACAACATTCGAGGTCGTCAGATCCGGTCAAGACAGAGGCCAGAGAGGTGCAGGTGACCAGCGGTGGTGACACCCATAGCAGTGGTGGTGCTGCACCTATGTGAGAGAAAGAGAGAGATGTGAAGGAGAGAGAAGAGAAAGAACGGAAGAAAGAAAGAAAGAAAGAAAGGCGCGACTGAGGAGCAAGATGGCGGTCGACGGCGGAGGATGCTTGATCTAAGGCCGGATGTCCATGGCGACCTCGGGTGCCTCCTATAGCATGCGAGTAAGAGTCAGAGAATTAGAGTGAGGGGAAACCGGAGAGAGAGAGGGAGAGAAAGAGCACAGGGAGAGAGGAGGAGATGGGACACAAGATGGCAATGGGGCCCCAAAACCCGCAACCCCGCAAGGTTTTACCCTATTAGGGGACGGGATGGGCGTCTTTTTAACCCCGCAGGGCTGCCGTTGGATAAAATATAAAACCAGACACATTTCACGGGTTCAAACCCGTTTCAATAATACTCGAACCCGAAACCCGCCATCACTGTCAAAATACTATAATAAGCATATTCGAGGAGTACAATCTTGAGAGTGATGATGATCATGGACAACCATCTTGCTCATTCTCTTGTTTGCAAGTTTCAGACCTTATGTCACTCTTCAATGAACGTGTTGCTAAAAAATGGCCAACATCTTTTACGATGAAATCTGATCTAGAACGTTACTTGGAAAATGAGCTAGTTCCATTGTCCAAAGATAAATTCCGTGTGTTAGATTTGTGGAAAGTTGATGGAACATGCTATCCAACTTTGAGGCTGCTAGCATGTGATATTTTTGTAACTCCGGTCAGCATGGTTTCCTCAGAATCAGCATTCAACACAAGTGGCAGAGTTCTAGTTCTAAGCGGTAGAGCTCCAGTCCTTATGCTTGCATAAATATGCCGATTTCCTCGTGGGTTCCCCTTAGGTTTAGAAAACCCGATGGGTTTAGGGGACGGACAAAAAGCTATCCCCGTGCACGATGATAGGGATGGGGATGTGCTTGCGATTTTCTCGTGGGGATGGGTTTGGGAAGGCAAAACCCGGTGGGTTTCGTCCCCGTTGCCATCTTGAGATGGGATGGAGCCTGAAAAAGCCCGCTTTCCCACCGTGTCGCTCCCGCAGGGGCGACTCAGACGACGCTAACCCTAGCCCGCCGTCGTCCACTCCCCCCCCCTTCTCCTTTCCCTCGCCACCACTGGAACGTCACGCAACTTCCGAGGAAGGTGGTGGTGAGGATTTGTCTGTCCTGTCGCGCACATGGGGGATTTGGAGACGGGGTGGCAGCCTCGGGTGGTGGAGCGGCGTCGACCTTAGCCATCGGTCGTCGCTGGTGTTAGCCGCTCCACTTGGCCCCGCGGGCGGCAAGGCAGCGGCAGGTGGTGGTTGTGGGGCACGATGGCCTCGGGGGTGCCCGTCTCGGTTCTGATGCCTCCGCCTCCAACCCTCTCGGCCCCCTGTCACATCTGGTCTCAAGCCACCTCAGGTCGTCGATGCCGCGTCTGAGGTAGGGTTTGGGGGAGATGTGGAGCCCGGAGAAATCCAAGGCCGACTCTTCCATCCATGAGACGATGACTCCTGCGGGCGTCGTATCCTACTTGTAGGCGCGTCAAGGTTATTCCTTCCCCCTTTGCCTCTCTCCTCTGCTCGTGTACCGAGGTGAAAACCCAAATCCCTCTAGATTGGGCGGTAGCGACGCTCACCATGTCGTCACCTTCATGGAGCTGCCGCCTTTGGTGAACATGGGGTTGCAGTGAGTCCGTCTGATTGGTAGGCATTCGGCGACGGCGTGGTTAGAGTTCGTGGTGTCTTGGTGGTGCCATGTTCGCCTATTTTGTGGTAGCTCGTGGACACTTCCCTATCGGTGGTCGGCATTCCTTTGTGCCTTTTGGGCAGGGGATTGGTTTCCCATTTGGGTCGCCATGACCATATTGGGGAGATGTGACCTCAGAGTCTGTTCTGCGGTCAAGGTGTTGTCTCCAAGTTTCATCATGTGTCTTCCCTCCATTGTTGCTCTGTCATCAGCAGTCCCGTCGTGCATTTGCTTGCCCTCGCATGCAGGTTCCCTCCCAGTGCCCATGTTTCCCTATGTTGAGCTCGACGATGCATGTTGGTGGTGCTATGGTATAGTTTTTCGGGTGGCTATGTCGTTGGTTGTACACCTCTGCTCTTGGGAGAGCGTCTGTATCGCCCGATGGATCGGCGCCTCGTGACAGGCGAGGGGGCAGGGAGCCCCTTTCAGAGGTGTAGGAGGTCATATCCGACTCAGCGGAAGCCCATGGAGCTGTCCGAGTTACTCTCACCTGCTAGTTGTGTCTCCTCAAGGCCTGCTAGTGTGTCTACTAGGTGGTTTGCAAACGGTGGAGGGCTTCATCGTCTTCAAGTTGTTTTTGTACCTTAGAATCTTCATTTTTGCTTGTAGATGGCAGGAAGCCTATTAGCTGCTTGCACAAAACTCTGTACCCTTTTAATTGTTTCTTTGCTTCGATTATGTAATGTGACGCCCGGATAATTAAGCTACAGTAATCCCCTTTTAATGGTGCCATGTCACCACGATTACTGTTCTTAAACTCGCGTTGGTTCGAAACAGGTTCAAATTCAAATCTAAAACAAAGTCAAAAATAAAAGTTTTCAAATGTCAAAACTAAAATGTTCACAATATTCAATAAATTCCCCTGATCATTTTCATGTTGAAACCAACCTCTTTTGTATTCCCAAAATGCCCCTTGGATTTAATTCGGTAGTCCAGTAGCAATTAAATATGCCTTTTCAATTTCTAAAAAATTGTTAGGCAACTCCTTTTGACCCCAAACTTTTTGTGCCATCTCAAGGTGTTGTGTTAAAATTATGTGCCAAGTTTTGTTCAAAGCAAAAATCATTTGCCATCCTAACTAAATGCAAAATAGTGGCAGAAATATAAAACAGAAAATAAATTTAAAAAGGGGGGATACAAAGCTACACTGTGCAATGTAGCCCACTGCTACAGTACACAGCCTAGCCCAACTCCCCTTCCTCTATTCACAGGGGGCTGGGAGGCCGTCGTGCGCCCATCCACGCCGCAGATCGACCACGTGCCAGGAATCCATGGCCTCCCCTCGCCTACATAACCCCGGTGCACACCCCTAGACCGAACCCTAGCCCCCTTTCTTCCTCCCACGCGCTGTCGCTCTCGCCCCCTCACCCTCCCGAGCATCGTCGATGCCATGGCCGCGCAATAGCCGTGGCCACCGTCGTCCCAGTGCCCCTCTAACTTGTCCTGGAGATCCGGTGTTGACCACTGCGTCTCCCTCGCCCACGAGACCATGCCGGAGCCACTGCATCACCACCACGCCATCTTCTTCCTCCTCGGACGTCGTCGACCTCACCAACGATTCCGACTCTGGGAAGCATTCCCCGAGCTTGCTACACACCTCTACAGGGCCTCTGTGAGCTACCGCCTCCCCCCTATGTCCTTCTCTTAATTCTGCCGCCGTTGTTTATTGTCGTTGCCGTTGTTCTGGTCCTCCATCACGTCATGCCTACTACTGCTTGTGCCCCCTCCCTTCTTGACCCGCGCTCAGCCTGCGACCTAGCCATGTCCCCTGGTCGCAGCCAAGCCCGTGCGTGGCCTCACCTCTGCCCCCCCCCCCGCCGTTGGTTGCTGCTGCTTGCGGCAGTAGCTGCGCTGCTGCGCTCCGAGCGCTCGACCACCCAACCACGGCGGCCCGCGCCCTGTACCGTGCCCGCTCGATCTGCCTACTGCTCGCCTCCGCTCACAACGCCCCGCCTCTGTCCCGCAGTTGCATGCCCATTGCTAGCCACCGTGGCCCGTGCCACACTGCTTCTTGTTACTGCTCTTCCATCACCGCCGCTGCAGCCTGCGGCCGCCACTGCCACCCACGCCTGCTAGCCGCTGCCGCGGCTCCAGCCGCCGCCCCTCACGCCGCCCTGTCACCGAATGTCGCCCGCCTCCGACGCGCCCCTGCTACGCCGCCCGCTTCCGCCGTGGCTGCCCCCCGCCCCCGACCATGTCGCCGCGCCATGGCCGTCGACCCTCCGCCACTCGCACGCGCCGGCCATCACACGCCTGCGCCGTTCCACCGCCCGCTGCTCTTGCGGCCACTGCTGCCGCTGCCCTCCAACCGCCGGGCGCCCACCCCTGCCCCGCTATCGCCCGCGGTCCCCGCGCTAGCCGCCGCCCCGCTGGTCAGCCACGTCGTGGCCGCCAGCGCGTGCCCTCCTGGGTGCTCGTGAAGGAAATATGCCCTAGAGGCAATAATAAAGTTGTTATTTATATTTCCTTATATCATGATAAATGTTTATTATTCATGCTAGAATTGTATTAACCGGAAACTTAGTACATGTGTGAATACATACACAAACAGAGTGTCCCTAGGATGCCTCTACTTTACTAGCTCGTTAATCAAAGATGTTTAAGTTTCCTAGCCATAGACATGTGTTGTTATTTGATGAACGGGATCACATCATTAGAGAATGATGTGATGGACTAGACCCATCCGTTAGCTTAGAATTATGATTGTTTAGTTTATTCCTATTGCTTTCTTCATGACTTATACATGTTCCTATGACTATGAGATTATGCGACTCCCAAATATCGGAGGAACACTTAGTGTGCTATCAAACGTCACAACATAACTGGGTGATTATAAAGATGCTCTACAGGTGTCCCCGATGGTGTTTGTTGAGTTGGCATAGACCGAGATTAGGATTTGTCACTCTGATTGTCGGAGAGGTATCTCTGGGCCCTCTCGGTAATGCACATCACTATAGGCCTTGCAAGCAATGTGACTAATGAGTTAGTTGCGAGATGATGCATTACGGAACGAGTAAAGAGACTTGCCGGTGATGAGATTGAACTAGGTATGATGATACCGACGCTCGAATCTCGGGCAAGTAACATACCGATGACAAAGGGAACAACGTATGTTGTTATGCGGTTTGACCGATAAAGATCTTCATAGAATATGTAGGAGCCAATATGAGCATCCAGTTTCCGCTATTTGTTATTGACTGGAGATGTGTCCCGGTCATGTCTACATAGTTCTCGAACCCATAGGGTCCGCACGCTTAACGTTCGATGACGATTTGTATTATGAGTTATGTGATTTTATGACCGAAATTTGTTCGGAGTCCCGGATGAGATCACGGACATGATGAGGAGTCTCGAAATGGTCGAGAGATAAATATTCATATATTGGAAGGCTATATTCGTGTTGGAAATATGCCCTAGAGGCAATAATAAAATGGTTATTATTATATTTCCTTGTTCATGATAATTGTCAATTGTTCATGCTATAATTGCATTATCCAGAAATCGTGATACATGTGTGAATACATAGACAACAACATGTACCTAGTGAGCCTCTAGTTGACTAGCTCGTTGATCAACAGATGGTCATGGTTTCCTGACTATGGACGTTGGATGTCATTGATAACGGGATCACGTCATTAAGGGGAAGATGTGATGGACAAGACCCAATCCTAAGCATAGCACAAGATCGTGTAGTTCGTCTGCTAGAGCTTTTCTAATGTCAAGTATCTTTTCCTTAGACCATGAGATTGTGCAACTCCCGGATACTGTAGGAATACTTTGGGTGTGCCAAACATCACAACAGAACTGGGTGGCTATAAAGGTGCACCACGGGTATCTCCAAAAGTGTCTGTTGGGTTGGCACGAATCGAGACTGGGATTTGTCACTCCATATGACAGAGAGGTATCTCTGGGCCCACTCGGTAAGACATCATCGTAATGAGCTCAATGTGACTAAAGGGTTGGTCACGGGATGATGTGTTACGGAACGAGTAAAGGGACTTTCCGGTAACGAGATTGAACGAGGTATTGGGATACCGACGATCGAATCTCGAGCAAGTAACGACCAATTGACAAAGGGAATTGCATACGGGATTGGTTGAATCCTCGACATCGTGGTTCATCCGATGAGATCATCATGGAACATGTGGGAGCCAACATGGGTATCCAGATCCCGCTGTTGGATATTGGCCGGAGAGTTGTCTCGGTCATGTCTGCATGGTTCCCGAACCCGTAGGGTCTACACACTTAAGGTTAGATGAAGCTAGGGTTATTAGGAAGATTTGTATGTGATTAACTACTCACAGCCCAGGCACAACGACGCAATTATCAGGGGCGCGCTCTACCACTGAGCTAATAGCCCGTCACGCGGGCCTCCCAAAGGGAGGCCTGCTACGCCAAATGTTGTTCGGAGTCCCGGATGAGATCCCGGACGTCACGAGGAGTTCTGGAATAGTCCGGAGGTGAATATTTATATATGGGAAGTCATCATACGGTCACCGGAAATATTCGGGGTATGCCGGTATTGTACCGGGACCACCGGAGGGGTTCTGGGGGTCCACCTGCCCCGGAGGGCCTTATGGGCTGTAGGTGGAAGGGAACCAGCCCCTAGTGGGCTGGGCGCCATCCCACCCTAGGGCCCATGCGCCTATGGTTTGGGGGAAACCCTAAAGGGGGGCGCCACCCTTGCTTGGGGGGCAAGCCCCCTCCCCCTTGGCCGCCGCCCCCCCTCTAGATATCATCTAGAGGGGCCGGCTCCCTTCCCCTTGTCCCTATAAATAGAGGGGCGAGGGGAGGGCTGCAGCACCACATCCAAGGCGTAGCCCGTCCCCTTCCCAACACCTCTCCTCCTCCGCGTGAGCTTGGCGGAGCCCTGCCGGAGAACTGCCACTCCATCACCACCACGCCGTCGTGCTGCTGTTGGAGCCTTCTTCGTCAACCTCTCCCTCCTCCTTGCTGGATCAAGGCGTGGGAGACGTCACCGGGCTGCACGTGTGTTGAACGCGGAGGCGCCGTTGTTTGGTGCTTAGATCAGATTTGGCCGCGATCTGAATCACTACGTGTATGACTCCTCCAACCGCGTTCTTGCAACGCTTCCGACTCGCGATCTTCAAGGGTATGAAGATGCACTCCCTTCTCTCTTGTTGCTAGTTACTCCATAGATTGATCTTGGTGATGCGTAGAAAATTTTTAATTTCTGCAACGATCCCCAACAGTGGCATCATGAGCTAGGTCTATGCGTAGTTTCTATGCATGAGTAGAACACAAGTTGTTGTGGGCGTCGATTTTTTCAATTTACTTGCCGTTACTAGTCTTATCTTGATTTGGCGGCATCGTGGGATGAAGCGGCCCAGACCAACCTGACACGTACGCTTACGTGAGACTGGTTCCACCGACTGACATGCACTAGTTGCATAAGGTGGCTAGCGGGTGTCTGTCTCTCCCACTTTAGTCGGATCGGATTCGATGAAAAGGGTCCTTATGAAGGGTAAATAGAAATTGGCATATCACGTTGTGGTTTTGGCATAGGTAAGAAACGTTCTTGCTAGAAACCTATAGCAGCCACGTAAAAACTTGCAACAACAATTAGAGGACGTCTAACTTGTTCTTGCAGCATATGCTATGTGATGTGATATGGCCAAAAGGATGTGATGAATGATATATGTGATGTATGATATTGATCATGTTCTTGTAATAGGAATCACGACTTGCATGTCGATGAGTATGACAACTGGTAGGAGCCATAGGAGTTGTCTTAATTTATTTATGACCTGCGTGTCAACATAAACGTCATGTAATTACTTTACTTTATCGCTAACCGTTAGCCACAGTAGTAGAAGTAATAGTTGAGGAGAAAACTTCATGAAGACACGATGATGGAGATCATGATGATGGAGGTCATGGTGTCATGCCAGTGACAATGATGATCATGGCGCCCCGAAGATGGAGATCAAAAAGGAGCAAAATGATATTGGCCATATCATGTTGCTATTTGATTGCATGTGATGTTTATCATGTTTTACAACTTATTTGCTTAGAACGACGATAGCATAAATAAGATGATCCATCGCAATAATTTCAAGAAAATGTTAACCCTAACTATGCACCATTGCTAAGTTCCGTTGTTCCGAAGCACCACGTGATGATCGGGTGTGATAGGTTCTAACGTTCGCATACAACGGGTGTAAGCCAGATTTACACACACAATACACTTAGGTTGACTTGACGAGCCTAGCATGTACAGACATGGCCTCGAAACACGGAAGACCGAAAGGTCGAACATGAGTCGTATAGAAGATACGATCAACATGAAGATGTTCACCGATGATGACTAGTCCGTCTGACGTGATGATCGGACATGGCCTAGTTGACTCGGATCATGTATCACTTAGATGACTAGAGGGATGTCTATCTGAGTGGGAGTTCATTAAATAATTTGATTAGATGAACTTAATTATCATGAACATAGTCTAAAATTCTTTGCAATATGTGTTGTAGATCAAATGGCCCATGCTAATATTGCCCTCAACTTCAACGCGTTCCTAGAGAAAACCAAGCTGAAAGACGATGGCAGCAACTACACGGACTGGGTCGGTAACCTGAGAATTATCCTCATAGCTGCCAGGAAAGCATATGTCCTTGATGCACCGCTAGGTGAAGCACATGTTTTCCCCGCAGAACAAGACGTTATGAACACCTGGCAGACGCGCAGTGATGATTACTCCCTGGTTTAGTGCGGCATGCTTTATAGCTTAGAACCGGGGCTCCAAAAGCGTTTTGAGCAACACAGAGCATATGAGATGTTCCAAGAGCTAAAAATGGTTTTCCAAGCTCATGCCCGGGTCGAGAGATATGAAGTCTCCGACAAGTTCTACAGTTGTAAGATGGAGGAGAATAGTTCCGTCAGCGAGCACATACTCAAAATGTCTGGTTTGCACAACCGCTTGTCTCAGCTGGGAGTTAACCTCCCGGATGATGCGGTCGTTGACAGAATCCTTCAGTCGCTCCCACCTAGCTACAAAAGCTTTGTGATGAACTTCAATATGCAGGGGATGGAAAAGACCATTCCTGAGGTATATTCAATGCTGAAATCAGCGGAGGTGGAAATAAAAAAGGAACATCAAGTGTTGATGGTGAATAAAACCACTAAGTTCAACAAAGGCAAGGGTAAAAAGAACTTCAAGAAGGACGGCAAGGGAGTTGCCGCGCCCGATAAGCATGCTGCCAGGAAGAAGACAAAGATTGGACCCAAGCCTGAGACTGAGTGCTTTTATTGCAAGGGAAACGATCACTGGAAGCGGAACTGCCCCAAGTACTTAGCGGATAAGAAGGCCGGCAATGTCAAAGGTATATGTGATATACATGTTATTGATGCATACCTAACCAGCGCTCGTAGTACCTCCTGGGTATTTGATACTGGTGCGGTTGCTCATATTTGTAACTCAAAACAGGAGCTGCAGAATAAACAGAGACTGGCGAAGGACGAGGTGACGATGCCCGTCGGGAATGGTTCCAAGGTCGATGTGATCGCCATCGGCACACTACCTCTACATTTACCTACGGGATTAGTTTTAAACCTCAATAATTGTTATTTAGTACCAGCTTTGAGCATGAACATTGTATCTGGATCTTGTTTAATGCGAGATGGCTACTCATTTAAATATGAGAATAATGGTTGTTCTATTTATATGAGAGACATGTTTTATGGTCATGCCCCGCTGGTCAATGGTTTATTCTTATTTAATCTCGAATGTGGTGTTACACATATTCATAGTGTGAATGCCAAAAGATGTAAGGTTGATAATGATAGTCCCACATACTTGTGGCACTGCCGCCTTGGTCACATTGGTGTCAAACGCATGAAGAAACTCCATGCAGATGGACTTTTGGAGTCTCTGATTATGAATCATTTGACACGTCCAAACCATGCCTCATGGGCAAAATGACCAAGACTCCGTTCTCCGGAACAATGGAGCGAGCAACCGACTTATTGGAAATCATACATACTGATGTGTGCGGTCCAATGAGTGTTGAGGCTCGCGGAGGCTATCGTTATGTTCTCACCCTCACTGATGACTTGAGTAGATATGGGTATGTCTACTTAATGAAACACAAGTCTGAGACCTTTGAAAAGTTCAAGGAATTTTAGAGTGAGGTTGAGAATCAACGTGACAGGAAAATCAAGTTCTTACAATCAGATCATGGGGGAGAATACTTGAGTCACGAATTTGGCATGCACTTAAGGAAATGCGGAATTTTTTCACAACTCACGCCGCCTGGAACACCTCAGCGTAATGGTGTGTCCGAACGTCGTAATCGCACTCTATTGGATATGGTACGATCTATGATGTCTCTTACCGATCTACCGATGTCATTTTGGGGTTATGCTATAGAGACTGCTGCATTCACTTTAAATAGGGCTCCGTCAAAATCCATTGAGACAACACCGTACGAATTGTGGTTTGGTAAGAAACCTAAGCTATCGTTTCTGAAAGTTTGGGGATGCGATGCTTATGTCAAGACACTTCAACCTGAAAAGCTTGAACCCAAATCGGAAAAATGCGTCTTCATAGGATACCCTATGGAAACTATTGGGTATACCTTCTACCTTAGATCCGAAGGCAAGATCTTTGTTGCCAAGAATGGATCCTTTCTAGAGAAAGAGTTTCTCTCGAAAGAAGTAAGTGGGAGGAAAGTAGAACTTGATGAAGTATGGCCTCTTGAACCGGAGAGTGGCGTAGCTCAAGAAAATGTGTCTGAGGTGCCTGCACCGACTAGAGAGGAAGTTAATGATGATGATCATGAAACTTCAGATCAAGTTGCTACTGAACTTCGTAGGTCCACAAGGACACGTTCCACACCAGAGTGGTACGGCAACCCTGTCCTGGAAATCATGTTGTTTGATAATGGTGAACCTTCAAACTATGAAGAAGCAATGGCGGGCCCAGATTCCGACAAATGGCTGGAAGCCATGAAATCCGAGATAGGATCCATGTATGAAAATGAAGTATGGACTTTGACTGACTTGCCCGATGATCGGCGAGCCATAAGAAAATAAATGGATTTTTAAGAATAAGACAGATGCGGATGGTAATGTGACCATCTATAAGGCTCGGCTTGTCGCTAAAGGTTATCGACAAGTTCAAGGGGTTGAGTACGATGAGACTTTCTCACCCGTAGCGAAGTTGAAGTCCGTCCGAATCATGTTAGAAATTGCCGCATTCTACGATTATGAGATATGGCAAATGGACGTAAAAACGGCATTCCTTAATGGTTCCCTTAAGGAAGAATTGTATATGATGCAGCGAGAAGGTTTTGTCGATCCTAAGAATGCTGACAAGGTGTGCAAGCTCCAACGCTCAATCTATGGGCTGGTGCAAGCATCTCGGAGTTGGAACATTTGATTTGATGAGATGATCAAAGCGTTTGGGTTTATGCAGACTTATGGAGAATCCTGTGTTTACAAGAAAGTGAGTGAGACCTCTGTAGCATTTCTCATATTATATGTGGATGACATACTATTGACGGGAAATGATATAGAATTCTTGGAAAGCATAAAGGCCTACTTGAACAAGTGTTTTTCAATGAAGGATCTTGGAGAAGCTACTTATATATTAGGCATCAAGATCTATAGAGATAGATCGAGACGCCTCATTGGTCTTTCACAAAGTACGTACCTTGACAAGATATTGAAGAAGTTCAATATGGATCAGTCCAAGAAGGGGTTCTTGCCTGTATTGCAAGGTATGAGATTGAGCATGGCTCAATGCCCGACCACGGCAGAAGATAGAGAAAAGGTGAGTGTCGTCCCCTATGCCTCGGCCATAGGGTCTATTATGTATGCCATGTTGTGTACCAGACCTGATGTAAACCTTGCCGTAAGTTTGGTAGGAAGGTACCAAAGTAATCCCGGCATGGAACACTGGACAGCGGTCAAGAATATCCTAAAGTACCTGAAAAGGACTAAGGATATGTTTCTCGTTTATGGAGGTGACAAAGAGCTCGTCGTAAAGGGTTACGTCGATGCTAGCTTCGACACAGATCTGGATGACTCCAAGTGACAAACCGGATATGTGTATATTTTGAATGGTGGGGCAGTCAGCTGGTGTAGTTGCAAGCAAAGCATCGTGACGGGATCTACATGTGAAGCGGAGTACATGGCAGCCTCGGAGGCAGCACAAGAAGCAATCTGGATGAAGGAGTTCATTACCGACCTAGGAGTTATTCCTAATGTGTCGGGCCCGATGACTCTCTTCTGTGACAACACTGGAGCTATTGCCCTTGCCAAGGAGCCCAGGTTTCACAGGAAGACCAGGCATATCAAGCATCACTTCAACTCCATTCGTGAAAATGTTCAAAATGGAGACATACATATTTGTAAAGTGCATATGGACCTGAATGTCGCAGAGCCGTTGACTAAACCTCTTCCTCGAGCAAAACATGATCAACACCAGAACTCTATGGGTGTTTGATCCATCACAATGTAACTAGATTATTGAATCTAGTGCAAGTGGGAGATTGTTGGAAATATGCCCTAGAGGCAATAATAAAATGGTTATTATTATATTTCCTTGTTCATGATAATTGTCAATTGTTCATGCTATAATTGTATTATCCGGAAATCGTGATACATGTGTGAATACATAGACCACAACATGTCCCTAGTGAGCCTCTAGTTGACTAGCTCATTGATCAACAGATGGTCATGGTTTCCTGACTATGGACATTGGATGCCATTGATAACGGGATCACATCATTAAGGGAAAGATGTGATGGACAAGACCCAATCCTAAGCATAGCACAAGATCGTGTAGTTCATCTGCTAGAGCTTTTCTAATGTCAGGTATCTTTTCCTTAGACCATGAGATTGTGCAACTCCCAGATACTGTAGGAATACTTTGGGTGTGCCAAACGTCACAACGGAACTGGGTGGCTATAAAGGTGCACTACGGGTATCTCCGAAAGTGTCTGTTGGGTTGGCACGAATTGAGACTGGGATTTGTCACTCCATACAATGGAGAGGTATCTCTGGGCCCACTCGGTAAGACATCATCGTAATGAGCTCAATGTGACTAAAGGGTTGGTCACGGGATGATGTATTACAGAACGAGTAAAGTGACTTGCCGGTAACGAGATTGAACGAGGTATTGGGATACCAATGATCGAATCTCGGGCAAGTAACGTACCGGTTGACAAAGGGAATTGTATACGGGATTGCTTGAATCCTCGACATCGTGGTTCATCCGATGAGATCATCGTGGAACATGTGGGAGCCAACATGGGTATCCAGATCCCGTTGTTGGATATTGGCCGGAGAGTTGTCTCGGTCATGTCTGCATGGTTCCTGAACCCGTAGGGTCTACACACTTAAGGTTCGATGACGCTAGGGTTATTAGGAAGATTTGTATGTGATTACCAAATGTTGTTCGGAGTACCGGATGAGATCCCGGACGTCACGAGGAGTTCCGGAATAGTCCATAGGTGAAGATTTATATATGGGAAGTCATCATACGGTCACCGGAAATATTTGGGGTATGCCGGTATTGTACCGGGACCACCGGAGGGGTTCCGGGGGTCCACCGGGAGGGTCCACCTGCCCCGGAGGGCCTTATGGGCTGTAGGTGGAAGGGAACCAACCCCTAGTGGGCTGGGAGCCATCCCACCCTAGGGCCCATGCACCTAGGGTTTGGGGGAAACCCTAAAAGGGGGCGCCACCCTTGTTTGGGGGGCAAGCCCCCTCCCCCTTGGCCGCCGCCCCCCGCTAGATCTCATCTAGAGGGGCCGGCCCCCTTGTCCCTTGTCCCTATAAATAGAGGGGCGAGGGGAGGGCTGCAGCACCACATCCAAGGTGTAGCCCCTCCCCTCCCCAACACCTCTCCTCCTCCGCGTGAGCTTGGCGGAGCCCTACCGGAGAACTGCCACTCCATCACCACCACGCCGTCGTGCTGCTGTTGGAGCCTTCTTCCTCAACCTCTCCCTCCTCCTTGATGGATCAAGGCACGGGAGACGTCACCGGGCTGCATGTGTGTTGAATGTGGAGGCGCCATTGTTCGGTGGTTAGATCGGATTCGGCCGCGATCTGAATCGCTACGTGTACGACTCCTCCAACCGCGTTATTGCAATGCTTCCGACTCGCGATCTTCAAGGGTATGAAGATGCACTCCCTTCTCTCTCGTTGCTAGTTACTCCATAGATTCATCTTGGTGATGCGTAGAAATTTTTTAATTTCTGCAATGATCCCCAACAATTCGAACATCGGAAAGGTTCCAAGTGATTCAGGTGTTTTCGAAGAAGTGGGGAGTTACGGGAATTCACCAGGGGAAGTATTGGGCCTTATTGGGCTTTAGTGGAAAGGAGAGAAGGGACACAAGGGGAGGCAGAGCGCCCCCCATGGGCTGGTCTGAATTGGACTAGGAGGGGGCAGCACCCCCCTCTTTCCTTCTCCCTCTCCCTCTCCTTCCTTCTTCTCCTACTTGGACTAGGAAAGGGGGAAACCTACTCCTACTAGGAGTAGGAATCCCCCCTTTGGGAGCGCCCCTTGAGGCCGGCCCTCCTCCTCCTCCCCACCTTTATATACGGGGAGGGGGCACCATATAGACACACAAGTTAATTTCTTAGCCGGGTGCGGTGCCCCCTCCACAGTTTTCCACCTTGATCATATTGTTGTAGTGCTTAGGCGAAGCCCTGCGTCGGTAACTTCATCATCACCGTCAACACGCCGTCGTGCCGACGAAACTCTTCCTCGGCCTCAGTTGGATCTAGAGTTCAAGGGACGTCACCGAGCTGAACGTGTGCAGATCGCGGAGGTGCCGTGCGTTCGGTACTTGATCAGTTGGATCACGAAGACGTTTGACTACATCAACCGTGTTTGAGGGAGTCCTAGATTAGGGGGTCTCCGGACAGCCGGATTATATCCTTTGGTCGGACTGTTGGACTATGAAGATACAAGATTGAAGACTTCGTCTCGTGTCCGGATAGGACTCTACTTGGCGTGGAAGGCAAGCTAGGCAATACGGATATGGATATCTCCTCCTTTGTAACCGACCTTGTGTAACCCTAACCCTCTCCAGTGTCTATATAAACCGGAGGGTTTTAGTCCGTAGGACGACATAGAATCATACCATAGGCTAGCTTCTAGGGTTTAGCCTCTCTGATCTCGCGGTAGATCTACTCTTGTACTACCCATATCATTAATATTAATCAAGCAGGACGTAGGGTTTTACCTCCATCAAGAGGGCCCGAACCTGGGTAAAACATTGTGTCCCCTGACTCCTGTTACCATCCGGCCTAGACGCACAGTTCAGGACCCCCTACCCGAGATCCGCCGGTTTTGACACCGACGTTGGTGCTTTCATTGAGAGTTCCGCTGTGCCGTCGCCATCAGGAAGGATGCCTCATCCTGTCTTTAAAGACGGCACTATTGCCAAGGGTGCTTTGGCTGTCGGCCAAACTCTCTGGCTAGGTGGTTTTCTTATGACCACCTGTTCGGCCGCTGTGCCGACGATGACTTCTCGGGTCATCGAAAGCAATCTTCACGTCAACTCGGAACTCGCCGAGTAGTTAGATCCAATGGAGCTCTCTTCCCTAAACGAGCTCTTGGATCGCATCGCCGCCCTAGGAGTCGCTACAGACTACGATCAGATTGGGCCTAAACCTGATCTGAGAGAGATCAACTCTCCCCAGGTCACCCATCATGTTGCAGTGGTGGAGGAACAATGCGGCAACCCTTTATCTATCTTAAGGACTAGCTATGTCCGGATTCCCGATCCCTCCAAGCCGGATACCCACGGAGGGGAGGACGTCACTCAAGACCTAATCCTAGAATCAGGCAGCGGGCTAGATTCATTGGAAAACATCCAAGAATCCAAACTTCCGAGTTCGGAAACTCCTTCGCCCCTGAGTCTCAGATTGGGTGAGGATTCGGATTCAATTCCACCCATCCACCCAAACATAAGCGATCTATCCCAAATTAGGCAAGAGCCCAAAGAAACAGTACACCATTTCTGGGCCAGATTCCTCCTGGTCATGAACAAGATAAAGGACTGCCGCGAGGAAGATGCAATTTCACTCTTCTGCAATAATTGCACGGACAAGGGAATCATCAACGCCATAAGTCGCCGCAAAATTACACGTTTGCCGACTTGGTGTCCATAGTACGAAAGTACTGTGCGATCGAAAACGCCTGGAAAACCGAAATAAAATTTTGGGATAATCCGGCCCTGAATACAAACCCAGTCCGAAATAAAAGGGTGCATTATCGCCAGACACCCGGGTTAAACACCAAAAAGCAAAAACCCTCTACAGGGCATGGAACTGTACTGGAGGGATGGCTCAATGGACCCTGTAGAATTCACAGTGCAGAGGGCGCCACACCAACTCATAGCCTTCGAGCATGTTGGATACTCCAGCAGGTGGCCAAAAGCGGCGAAGATCTTCTAACCCCAAAAGCCACAGAGCACCAGCCTAGGGATACCAGTACGGTATTAGCAGTCTTCGAGACTTTCACATCAAATAATATGCGAAAACGAACACTCCGCAGCCTTGCCGAGGTCTACCACGCGGCAACAATAAACTCATGGAGTGACACGGCTATTACTTTTAATGCCAGTGACAAACCTAAATTCCGAACAGCCCGAGCACCAGCCGCATTGGTCCTCAGTCCAATAGTGGACGGCTTTCGACTCACCAAGGTACTCATGGACGGTGGCAGGGGATTGAACCTCATTTATGAGGAAACCCTTCGAAAAATGGAAATAGACTGGAACCACATCGAGCGAAGCAGCACAACCTTTAGAGGAATAATCCCCAGTCAGGAAGCGCGCTGTACAGGAAAAATCACACTAGATGTGGTGTTCGACACGCCGGATAATTACAGGTCCGAAGAGGTCATGTTCCAAGTGGCCCCGTTCAGTAGAGGATACCACGCTCTATTAGGGAGGGAGGCGTTTACAATCTTCCAAGCCATACCCCATTACGGTACATGAAGCTCAAAATGCCCGGGCCCAACAGAATCATCACTCTTGCTAGTGATCCGGACATAGCACTCCGCGCCGAAAATAAGACAGCCGCACTGGCCCTCGAGGCACTATCCGAAGCCCTAGCGGCCGAGGAACTGACTGCGCTGCGCTCCACGGTGAACAGGGATGACATAATACTCGATAAAAGATCCAAGTCCACCTCCTTTAAACCGGCGGACGAAATAGTCAAATTCCAAGTCCATCCAACGGACCCTACAAAAACAGCTTCCATCCAGGCACAATTAAACCCTGATGTCGATGCCGCACTACGATAGTTCCTACGCGAGAACTGGGACATTTTTGCCTGGCACCCCTCAGACATGCCAAGAATCCCACGTAGGCTAGCCCAGCACAGCCTAAATATCCTAAAAGGATTCAAGCCAGTCAAACAGGCTCTTCGGCATTTCTCCGAACCTAAGAGACAAGCCATGGGATAGGAACTAGCCAAGCTATTGGAGGCCGGATTCATCAGAGACATAAAACATCCGGACTGGCTAGCAAACCTGGTGATGGTACCAAAGAAGGACAAATCCTGGCGCTTGTGCGTTGATTTTAAGGACCTTAACAAGGCCCGCCCAAAGGATCCCTTCCCCCTCCCCCGCATCGATCAAATCATCGACGCTACCGCAGGACATGATTCATTGTGTTTCCTCGATGCATACTCCGGCTAGCATCAAATTAAAATGGCAGAGCCAGTCCAAGCCGCAACGGCATTCATCACACCGTACGACCCATTCTGCTTCAACACAATGCCCTTCGGGCTCAAAAACGCCGGCGCAACATATCAGTGCATGATTCAGACATGTCTGACAAACCAGATCAGCAAAACAGTGGAGGCATACGTAGATGACATGGTCGTCAAAACCAAGCATGTCGAATCTCTAGTAGACGACCTGAGGCTCACATTCGACAACCTCTGAACATACGACATCAAGCTCAACCCAGAAAAATGCGTTTTCGGCGTACCAGCCGGAAAGCTCTTGGGCTTCATTGTATCTGGTAGAGGAATTGAAGCAAACCCAGCCAAGATCCGAGCTCTGTCACAATTGGACATCCCAAAGGACCTCAAACAAATACAAAAATTGACCGGGTGCGTGGCGGCTCTAAGCTGCTTCATCTCCCGCTTGGGAGAAAAGGCATTACCCCTTTATCGCCTCCTCTGGCGCACCGAACACTTCGAGTGGACGGATGCCGCCATGACCGGACTCGACAAAATAAAATCCATATTGGCAACAAACCCAGTCCTGGTCGCGCCAAACATTGGCGAACCAATGCTATTATACATTGCGACAACTCATCAAGTAGTAAGCGCAGTGCTCGTCCTCGAACGAGAAACGGACGGACACAAATTCCCCCTTCAAAAGCCGGTTTACTATGTGTCCACTGTCCTTACTCCATGCAAGTCATGGTACCCGCATTATCAAAAGATAGCGTACGCGGTATTTATGGCATCCCAGAAGCCGCGACACTACTTTCAAGAATGTTCGATAACGGTAGCCTCGGAAGTACCACTTAACGATATTATAAACAACCGTGATGCGACGGGCCGGATTGCCAAATGGGCCATTGAGCTCCTCCCGTTAGACATAAATTACAAGCCACAGCGAGCTATTAAGTCGCAAGTTTTGGCTGACTTCATCGCCGAGTGGACGGAAGCCCAACTCCCTAAAGAGTACGTCACATATTCAACCTGGATCATGCACTTCGACGGATCCAAAATGTTGGTTGGTCTGGGGGCTGGCGTCATTTTCACGTCCCTAACAGGAGATATAGTTCAATACGTACTCCAGATAATGTATACGGACTCCAACAACGCAGCCGAATATGAGGCCCTTCTATATGGTCTCCGGATGGCATTATCCATGGGCATTCAATGCCTAGAGGTGCGCGGGGATTCAAACCTCGCGATATCCCAAATAAATGGAGACTTTGATGCCAAGGATCCAAAAATGGTAGCATATCGCAATGCCGTCCTAAAAATGTCAGCTCGGTTCGAGGGGCTCGAATTTCACCATATATCCCGGGAAAACAACCAGGCAGCAGACGTCCTGGCACGCATCGGCGCAAAATGCGATGCCATCCCTCCAAACATCTTCTTGGAGAGGCTGTTCAAGCCATCCGTAGTATGGGAAGGGGAACCTAGAAATAACAGCCCGAACCCAACAGCACTGCCCGACACTGAATATTCTGACGTAATTGGAGGCCCTGCCAACGAAATAACATCTTCAGCCCACGTAATAATGACAGTCATCGCCCCGTGGACAGAACCATTCCTAGCCTACTTAACTAAGCAGGAACTTCCCGCGGACCAAAACGAGGCACACTGCATAGTGCGGCGATCTAAAGCCTATAAAGTGCATGAAGGAGAGCTTTATAAGAAAAGCACCACCGGAGTCCTTCAAAGGTGCATCTCCGAAGAGGAAGGGCGGAATCTTCTGGCTGAAATTCATGCCGGACTCGGCGGTCACCACGCGGCGGCCCGGGCCCTTGTAAGCAAGGCCTTCCGTACAGGCTTCTATTGGCCGACGGCCCGGGCAGACGCTCAGGACTTAGTCCAACGATGCGTTGGTTGCCAGCTTTTTGCTAACCAAAGCCATATGCCACCCACCGCCCTCCAAACCATCCCCATCACCTGGCCCTTCGCGGTCTGGGGGCTTGACATGGTTGGACGCCTTAAAGGGGGAACCCACAAGAAAAAATACTTACTGGTCATGGTGGATAAGTTCACCAAATGGATAGAAGCCAAGCCTGTTAAGACGGCCGAATCCGGACCGGTGATAGACTTCATATCCGGGGTCGTACAATGTTACGGCATCCCCCACAGCATCATCACTGATAATGGCATGAACGTTATGGCCGACGAGGTAAAACTCTGGTGCAAAAACATGGGCATCAAGCTTGATTACGCTTCAGTCTATCACCCACAAACTAACGGTCAGGTCGAGCGATCAAATGGTCTTATCATGAGTGGCATCAAACCCAGATTAGTGCGGTCTCTCAAGGAATCTAACACGCATTGGGTAGAGGAGCTCGACTCCGTACTCTGGGGCTGCGGACCACGTCGAATCGCACTACCGGATACACACCATTCTTTATAGTATACGGCGCAGAGGCGATTCTGCCCTGCAACATTATTCATGACTCACCTCGAGTGCGCATGTACGAAGAAAGAGAAGCCGAGCTCGATCAGCAGGACAGTCTGGACGCCTTGGAGGAGGAGCGTGACGTGGCAAAAGCCCGTTCTGCATTCTATCAACAGCAGGCTCAAAGATACCAAAGCAGAGAAGTATGGGCCAAAACTTACAATATTGGCGAGTTAGTTCTACGCCTGCCAGATAAGAAAAAGGACAAACTCAAGCCCAAATGGGAAGGTCCCTTCATCATTGACCAAGTCCTGACTGGTGGAGCGTACCGTCTGCGGGATGCATCGGATAATCGACTCGAGCCGAACCCATGGAACGTAGCCTGACTTCGAAGATTCTACGCCTAACACCGGACTCTGTGTTCATCTCCTTCCTCTGTCCATTTTTTATACACTATCTGTCTTATATTTTTCTCCTTCTCCTTTTCTTTTCTCTCACAGCCTTTAGGGGCCCATTCGTGCCTTGTTTGCACGCAACTGACGCGCTATCCGTGCTCATCATACCTGGGGGCTTCTTTAACAGAAGCTTATTCATACGGGCGTTATGCCCAACACATGTGTTATCCTTCCGCATGTACCCTTTATTCACCATTATATGCATCGATATGACTTAAGTTTTGGCCAAGCTGGGTTGCCTATCTCTTGTATTTATGCCCTACGTTCCCGTTAATTCGGCTAGGGCATAAGGGGAGCACCTTTGTGATTGTTACTGCCGGGTCAGCCGGATGTGTACCTCAGACTGGTTGAAGCCGAAAGCTAGCGTTCTTAAGGGAATAATCGGTCAGTGAACTAAAGATGATTTTTCACTTATTTATTTATGCGCCCCCAGATGTTTTTTCTGCGTCTCTTCTCGCAGTCCGGACATGCACTTTAGGGCATGCCTCCCAGGGAAAGGAACCCCTAACGGAACTATTCTCCCTGGAAGATGTTTCTTACTAACCATGTAATATAACATAACTAGTTGGGCACTTGTCCGTTAAAGCACTAATGACCCCTACGCCTGGTCTCCACGCATGCCCCGGTTCTTACATAACCGAGAGGGTATTCGGATACACTCCGGACCGTCGGATCCCGAGGTTGAAGCGAAAAGGTCCGCCATGACAAACGATCTACAATCCGGCTAGAAGGCATTATACATGTCACTTTAAATTACATAGTCAATTTGACTGGTTGAATTCCTCTTCAATACCATCCAATAGACTGTCTAGTCTACAGTCCTGTTGGGAATACTTTGCGGCCAATTCTACTTGGCCGTACACTAAGCTCACAGGGATCTCCTTCCCATCGGGCCCCACAGGTCCAACCTCGGCCATGTGGTTCGAGTCAGCCTTCGTGTACCGCGTCTTCACCATTTCCCAGGCTTCCCTGGCGCCCTGATGGCAGGCCGATATCTTCCATAATCGGAAGCGCCGCCGCGCTCCCTTCAGCTTCTCTGCAAGCTCTCCAAGGCCTTCGAGCATGGAGACGGATGGCCACAAGGCCTGGGCGACGCCTTGCATCACATGCCGAACTCGTTTGTGCAGTTTTGAGAGCTCGGGAAGAAGGTCACCCGTAGAACCAGGCATTTCCTCTGCAGGACGACCTATTAGCATACCTACAGACATAACTCTGTCAGCCAACTTCCTCGCCGAACTCTTTTTCAAAGTTCGCTCAAGCACTCACTAAATATGCCGCGTCGAAGCCGCCGATTCTCCTTAACAGAGTCCGACAGTTGGGCACGAACATCTTTTAGTTCCACGCCCAGCTTGGTGTTGGCATCTAGGAGATCATTCTTCTCCTGCCTCACCCTCGTAAGCACGCTCTCACCAGCCTTCAGCTGGCATAGGAGCTGTTGCTTATCCGGATTTACTCCAGCGTCACCTACAATTTTATCACAAGATCTGCATATACGCCGCACTCTATATGATACTTATCATTCAAAGGATATATTACCAGAGGGGGTCTCTTTGGGCTCCCCTGCAGCGGCCAGTGCGGCCTGCAGTTGGGCTTTGCACACTTCCAGCTCCTGGGATAGTTGGGTATTCTTTTCTGTTAGAACCTGCATTACAAATGATCCTTAAATCAGTTATTCTAACTATTTCAAGTCTCGGGGGCTACTAATATATATAACCATCAAATTTTCTCACCCGTATGTCTTTTACATACTGCTCCATGGCTCTGGCTAGACCATTTTGAGCGGCACGGAGGTACGCATCTCCCGAGTTGAAGGCATCCAATGCCTCTTGGGAGAAACAAGCGTCACAAAGAATAGTTCGGCGACGCCTGTGGTTCATGGCACTTTCCACCTCGGAATTGGTGGCGGACAGTTTATCCGCATCCTCTGTCGGAGGATCACCCGGCGCACGCCTCGTATTTGTTCCCGCCTCCGAATCTGGCCTGGGAGCCTGGCTGGTGGAGGCGCGATTAGTAGCCTCTCCGGGTATAGTCCAGCAAGCCCTCTTTTTCCTAAAAAGAAGGCATGGGCGTTAGTATGCCTCTGAGAATAATGTCTTGGAATAAAGGCGGCGCGCCGTACCGCTGTGCCGGTGTCTCAATCCGGATTGCGTGTCTTTTCAGCCTGCTTGGACTCGCGACCCCTTGTTGGCTAGTCGCGGCAGGCTCGGCCTTCCGCCTGGAGGACCTCCCCTGCAAAACACGGTTGTTATACGGTAATCAAAAACACGCAGGGACGGATCCCTTTTCAAAGTACTGGGACTTCGGTCTCAGTTACCTATGAGGCTGGAAGTAGCCCAGGGTAATCGGCCGTAATGGCCACCAAGGCATTGTCATTGCTCAATTGGTAAAATACCCCATCGATCAGCTCCACAGATATGTCTGGATCCTCCTGGGAGGCCGGGTCAAGGGACCGTTCCGGGTCCTCGGGCTGTGGAGGGGGGTTGTTTATCTCCCTTATAGCCTGGCACAGCTCCTGGGTTGAAATCGCTAGGCTAAATACTTAACTATGGGAATATGAAACGGATGGGCGAGAAAAAGTCTCCGCTTACCCAGCTCGGAGGATTGTACATAGAAAATCCGCCCTGCGGGTTGACACGGAGGAATTCCTCCTCTTCCCCCTTGTAAAAAGTGGATAAGATCTTTATTAGATCAGCAACCGATCCCGGCCCTTTACGGCCGTAGCGGGTGGCGTCATCCTCCCCGTTAAAATCCCACATGGGGTGGCCTCTATACTGAA
>NC_041390.1:417600782-417651761 GCF_002162155.2 Triticum dicoccoides | reverse complement strand
ATGACCTCGATCATGGTCAATCCGGATCGAGCTAACAAACTTATCCGACTCATCAGGTAAAGAACGTCCCTGTCATCTTCCTCCAGGGAGCTCCATGGACTCCAGGTCCAGCGCTTCTAAGGAGCGTTGTCGAACTCAGGGAGGCCGATCCGAATAGGATCCCGGAGGGGGACGTCTTCTATATAAAACCATTCTGAAGGCCAGTCTTTGGACGTCTTCTTTGGGGTTCCGGACAACTATCCGGTCCCGGCAATATGCCACACTTCGGCTCCGCCCACTTGATATATTAACCCCTTCTGATAACGAGGCACAAGGCAGAACAGCTTCTTCCACAGCGCGAGATGAGCCTCATAGCCCAAAAACAGCTCGCAAAGGGCTACGAATCCCGCGATATGCAATATGGAGGCAGGCGTAAGCTTGTGCAACTGGAGGCCGTAGAACTCCAGGAGCCCCCGGAGAAACGGATGAATTGGAAATCCGAGCCCTCTTACCAAATGAGGGACAAGGCATACCCGCTCTGCCTTGGAGGGATTGGGAAGGCTCTCCGCTTGCTCTCCGCCATTATAGGTGGCGAGCCTGGCTCGAACCGGGACCATGTATGCTGGGGGAAGAAATCCCTTGGTCTGAAGCATCACTAATTTGCTGTGCGGGACGGAACATCTCTCCCAATCTCCAGGCTTGGGGCTAGGGGAGCGAGAGGAGGAGCTGCGTCGACCGGCCATGATGGAATGGATCTCTATCGGATGCGCTCCGATGAAGGCTCGCCAAGGGTGTATCGTGTGATTTGGATCTGAATCCTCGTCTTTTTAATAGGCAGCTCATTCACACAGCTAGGGGGGTAAATGTAAAAACACCCTTGCTCTTCACATTCACTCGACACGTGGAAAGTGGTCATTATTGGGCGTGGAAGCCAAGGAGCGCAACATTCACAAGAGGCCGGACACTATTTCAACAGGTACACGGAATTTGGAGAGGAACCCGCCTTGCAATGCCGAAGACAATACTGCGCTCCGGACTCATCTTCATTGAAGCCCGGTTCGGGGGCTACTGAGGGAGTCCTGGATTAGGGGGTCTCTGGACAGCCGGATTATATCCTTTGGCCAGACTGTTGGACTATGAAGATACAAGATTGAAGAGTTCGTCTCGTGTCCGGATAGGACTCTACTTGGCGTGGAAGGCAAGCTAGGCAATACGGATATGGATATCTCCTCCTTTGTAACCGACCTTGTGTAACCCTAACCCTCTCCTGTGTCTATATAAACCGGAGGGTTTTAGTCCGTACGACGACATACAATCATACCATAGGCTAGCTTCTAGGGTTTAGCCTCTCTGATCTCGTGGTAGATCTACTCTTGTACTACCCATATCATCAATATTAATCAAGCAGGACGTAGGGTTTTACCTCCATCAAGAGGGCCCGAACCTGGGTAAAACATTGTGTCCCCTGCCTCCTGTTACCATCCGGCCTAGACGCACAGTTCGGGACCCCCTACCGATATCCGCCGGTTTTGACACCGACAGTGTTACTCAACGCTTCTGCTTTTGGTCTACGAGGGTACGTAGACACACTCTCTCCTCTTGTTGCTATGCATTTCCTAGATAGATCTTGCATGTTTGTAGGACTTTTTTAAATACTGTGTTCCCCGACAGTGGCATCCGAGCCAGGTCTATGCGTAGATGTTATATGCACGAGTAGAAGACAAAGAGTTGTGCGCGATAATAGTCATAGTGCTTACCAGCAATGCCTTACTTTGATTCGGCAGTATTGTTGATGAAGCGGACCAGACCGACATTACATGACCGCGTTCATGAGACTGATTCTACTGACGTGCTTTGCACTCAGGTGGCTAGTGGGTGTTTGTTTCTCCAGCTTTAGTTGAATCGAGTTTGACTATGCCCGGTCCTTGTTGAAGGTTAAAACAACACACTTGATGAAAAATCGTTGTAGTTTTGATGCGTAGGTAAGAACGGTTCTTGCTAGAAGCCCGTAGCAGCCACGTAAAACTTGCAACAACAAAGTAGAGGACGCCTAACTTGTTTTGCAGGGCATGTTGTGATGTTATAGGGTCAAGACGTGATGAGATATAAATTGTTGTATGAGATGACCATGTTTTGTTGAAGTTATCGGCATCTGGCAGAAGCCTTATGGTTGTCTCTTTATTGCATAAGATGCAAGCGCCATATAATTGCTTTACTTTATCGCTATGCGATAGCAATAGTTGCAAAAGCAATAGTTGGCAAGACGATCATGTGACGACACGTTGATAGAGATCAAGATGAAGGAGATCATGGTGTTATGGCGGTGACGATGGAGATCATGACGGTACTTTGGAGATGGAGATCAAAGGCACAAGATGATAATGGACATATCATGTCACATATTTTCATTGCATGTGATGTTTATCTTTTTTGCATCTTATTTTTATTAGTACGACGGAAGCATTATGAGATGATCCCTCACTAAATTTCAAGGTATAAGTGTTCTCCCTGAGTATGCACCATTGCGACAGTTCTTCGTGCTGAGACACCACGTGATGATCGGGTGTGATAAGCTCTACATTCACATACAATGGGTGCAAGCTAGTTTTGCACAAGTAGAATACTCAGGTTAAATTTGACGAGCCTAGCATATGCAGATATGGCCTCGGAACACTGAGACCGAAAGGTCGAGCATGAATCATATAGTAGATACGATCAACATAGTGGTGTTCAGCATTGAAAACTTCTCCATCTCACGTGATGACCGGACATGGTTTAGTTGATATGGATCACATGGTTATTTAGATGACTAGAGGGATGTCTATCTAAGTGGGAGTTCTTAAGTAATATGATTAATTGAACTTAAATTTATCATGAACTTAGTCCTGATAGTATTTGCATATCTATGTTGTCGATAAATTGCTCGCGTATAGCTTCCCCGTTTTATTTATGATATGTTCCTAGAGAAAACTATGTTGAAAGATGTTAGTAGCAATGATGCGGACTAGCTCCGTGATCTGAGGATTATCCTCATTGCTGCACAGAAGAATTATGTCCTTGATGCACCGCTAGGTGACGGACCTTTTACAGGAGCAGATGCAGATGTTATGAACGTTTGACAAGCTCAGTATGATTACTACTTGATAGTTTAGTGTGCCATACTTTACGGCTTAGAACCAGGACTTCAAAATGTTTTGAACACCATGGAGCATACGAGATGTTCCAAGAGCTGGAATTGGTATTTCAGACTCATGACCGTGTTAAGTGGTACGAGACCTCTGACAAGTACTTTGCCTACAAGATGGAGGAGAATAGCTCAGCTAGTGAGCATGTGCTCAAAATGTCTGAGTACTACAATCACTTGAATCAAGTGGGAGTTAATCTTCCAGATAAGATAGTGATTGATAGAGTTCTCTAGTCACTATCACCAACTTAATAGAACTTCATGATGAACTATAATATGCAAGGGATAACGGAAACGATTCTGAAGCTCTTCACGATGCTGAAATTGGCGAAGGTAGAAATCAAGAAAAACCATCAAATGTTGATGGTTGACAAGACCACTAGTTTCGAGTAAATGGGCAAGGGAAAGAAAGGGAACTTCAAGAAGAATGGCAAGCAAGTTGCCACTCCCTTGAAGAAGCCCAAAGATATACCTAAGCCTGAAACTGAGTACTTCTACTACAAAGGGAATGATCACTGGAAGTAGAACTACCCCAAATACTTGGCAGATAAGAAGGATGGCAAAGTGAACAAAAGTATATTTGATATACATGTTATTGATGTGTACTTTACTAGTGTTCATAGTAACCCCAGGGTATTTGATACCAATTCAGTTGCTAAGATTAGTAACTCGAAACAGCAGTTGCAAAATGAACAGAGACTAGTTAAGGGCAAGGTGATGATGTGTGTTGGAAATGATTCCAAGGTTGATAAGATCACCATCGCACACTCCTTTTACCTTCAGGATTAGTGTTGAACCTAAAATAAATGTTATTTGGTGTTTGCATTGAGCATGAATATGATTGGATCATGTTTATTGTAATACGGTTATTCATTTAAGTCAAAGAATAATTGTTGTTCTGTTTACATGAATAAAACCTTCTATGGCCATACACTTAATATAAATGGTTTATTGAATCTCGATCGTAGTGATACGCATATTCATAAATATTGATGCCAAAAGATGCAAAGTTGATAATGATAGTGCAACATACTTGTGGCACTGCCGTTTAGGTCATATTGGTGTAAAGCGCGTGAAGAAACTCCATGCGGATGGACTTTTCGAATCACTTGATTATGAATCATTTGATGCTTGCGAACCATGCCTCATGGGCAAGATGACTAAGACTCCGTTCTCCGAAACAATGGAGCGAGCCACTGACTTATTGGAAATAATACATACCGATGTATGCGGCCCGATGAGTGTTGAGGCTCGCGGCGGGTATCGTTATTTTCTGACCTCCACAGATGATTTGAGAATATATGAGTATATCTACTTAATAAAACATAAGTCTGAAACATTTGAAAAGTTCAAAGAATTTCAGAGTGAAGTGGAGAATCATCATAACAAGAAAATAAAGTTTCTATGATCTGATCGCGGAGACGAAATATTTGAGTTACGAGTTTGGCCTTCGGTTGAAACAATGTTGAATAGTTTCGCAACTCACGCCACCTGGAACACCATAGCGTAATGGTGTGTCCGAACGTCATAACCGTACTTTATTAGATATCGTGCGATCTATGATGTCTCTTACCGATTTACCACTATCGTTTTTGGGTTATGCATTAGAGATAGCTGCATTCACGTTAAATAGGGCACCATCTAAATCCGTTGAGACGACACCATATGAACTATGGTTTGGCAAGAAACCAAAGCTATCGTTTCTTCAAGTTTGGGGTTGCCATGCTTATGTAAAAAAATTCAAACTGATAAGCTCGAACCCAAATTCGAAAAGTGTGTCTTCATAGGACACCAAAAATAAATTGTTGGGTACACCTTCTATCACAGATCCGAATGCAAGATATTTGTTTCTAAGAATGGATCCTTTCTGGAGAAGGAGTTTCTCTCAAAAGAAGTGAGTGGGAGGAAATTAGAACTTGATGAGGTAATTGTACCTTCTCTCGAATTGGAAAGTAGTTCATTACAGAAATCAGTTCCAGTGATGCCTACACCAATCAGTGAGGAAGTTAATGATGATTATCATGAAACTTCAGATCAAGTTACTACCGAACCTCGTAGGTCAACCAGAGTAAGTTCCACACCAGAGTGGTACGCTAATCCTGTTCTGGAAGTCATGTTACTAGACCATGACGAACCTACGAACTATGAGGAAGCAATGATGAGCCCAGATTCCGTGAAATGGCTTAAGGCCATGAAATCTGAGATGGGATCCATGTATGAGAACAAAGTATGGACTTTGATTGACTTGCGTGATGATCGTTGAGCCATTCAGAATAAATGGCTCTTCAAGAGGAAGACAGACGCTGATAGTGGTGTTACTATCTACAAAGCTCGAATTGTCACAAAAGGTTTTCAACAAGTTCAAGGTGTTGACTATGATGAGATTTTCTCACTCGTATCGATGCTCAAAAGTCTGTTCGAATCATGTTAGGAGTTGCCGCATTTTATGAAATCTGGCAAATGGATATCAAAACTACATTCCTTAATGGATTTATTAAAAAAAGAGTTGTATATGATGCAACCAGAAGGTTTTGTCAATCCTAAAGGTGTTAACAAAGTGTGCAAGCTCCAGCGATCCTTCTATGGACTGGTGCAAGCATCTCGGAGTTGGAATATATGCTTTGATGAGTTGATCAAAGCATATAGTTTTATACAGACTCGCGGTGAAGCCTGTATTTACAAGAAAGTGAGTGGGAGCACTACAACCATTCTGATAAGTATATGTGAATGACATATTGTTGATCAGAAATGATGTAATTTTCTGGAAAGCATAAAGGAGAATTTGAAAGGAGTTTTTCTAAGAAAGAATTACCTGTAAAGCCACTTACGTATTGGGCATCAAGATCTATAAAGATATATCAAGACGCTTGATAAGATTTTCAATGAGTACATACCTTGATAAGATTTTGAAGGAGTTCAAAATGGATCAGTCAAAGAAGGAGTTCTTGTCTGAGTTGTAAGGTGTGAAATTGAGTAAAGACTCAAAACCCGGCCACGACAGAAAATAGAAAGAGAATGAAAAGGCATTCCCTATGACTCAGTCATAGGTTCTATAAAGTATGATATGCTGTGTACCAGACCTATTGTATAGCTTAGCATGATTTTGGCAAGGGAGTACAATAGTGATCTAGGAGTAGATCACTGGACAGCGGTCAAAATTGTCTTTAGAGGACTAAGGAAATATTTCTCGGTTATGGAGGTGATAAAAGAGTTCGTCGTAAAGAGTTACGTCGATGCAAGCTTTTTACACCGATCTAGATGACTCTAAGTCTCGATCTAGATACATATTGAAAGTGGGAGCAATTATCTAGAGTAGCTCCATGCAGAGTATTGTAAACATAGAAATTTGCAAAATACATACGGATCTGGATGTTGTAGACCCGTACACTAAACTTCTCTCACAAGCAAAACATGATCACTCTTTGGGTGTTAATCACATAGCGATGTGAACTAGATTATTGACTCTAGTAAACCCTTTGGGTATTAGTCACATGAAGATGTGAACTAATCACATAAAGATGTGAACTATTGGTGTGAAATCACATGACGATGTGAACTAGATTATTGACTCTAGTGCAAGTGGAAGACTGAAGGAAATATGCCCTAGAGGCAATAATACAGTTGTTATTTATATTTCCTTATATCATGATAAATGTTTATTATTGATGGTAGAATTGTATTAACTGGAAACTTAGTACATGTGTGAATACATAGACAAACAAAGTGTCCCTAGTATGCCTCTACTTGACTAACTTGTTAATCAAAGATGGTTAAGTTTCCTAGCCATAGACATGTGTTGTTATTTGATGAACGGGATCACATAATTAGAGAATGATGTGATGGACTAGACCCATCCGCCAGCTTAGCACTATGATCGTTTAGTTATTTCTATTGCTTTCTTCATGACTTATACATGTTCCTATGACTATGAGATTATGCAAGTCCCGAATACCGGAGGAACACTTAGTGTGCTATCAAACGTCACAACGTAACTGGGTCATTATAAAGATGCTCTACAGGTGTCTTCGATGGTGTTTGTTGAGTTGGCATAGATCGAGATTAGGATTTGTCACTCCGATTGTCGGAGAGGTATGTCTGGGCCCTCTCAGTAATGCACATCACTATGGGCCTTGTAAGCAATGTGATTAATGAGTTAGTTGTGGGATGATGCATTACGGAACGAGTAAAGAGACTTGCTGGTGATGAGATTGAACTAGGTATGATGATACCGACGATCTAATCTTGGGCAAGTAACATACCGATGACAAAGGGAACAACATATGTTGTTATGCGGTTTGACCGATGAAGATCTTCGTAGAATATGTAGGAGTCAATATGAGAATCCAGGTTCCACTATTGGTTATTGACTAGAGATGTGTCTCAGTATTGTCTACATAGTTCTTGAACCCGTAGGGTCCGCACGCTTAACGTTCAATGACGATTTGTATTATGAGTTATGTGATTTGATGACCGATGTTTTTCGGAGTCCCGAATGAGATCACGGACAAGACGAGGAGTCTCGAAATGCTCGATAGATAAATATTCATATATTGGAAGGCTATATTCGGATAATGGAAAGGTTTCGAGTGATTCGGTTGTTTTTCGAAGAACCGGGGAGTTACGGGAATTCACCATGGGAAGTATTGGGCCTTATTAGGCTTTAGTGGAAAGGAAAGAAGGGCCACAAGGGGAGGCGGCGCGCCCCCCATGGGCTGGTCCGAATTGGACTAGGAGGGGGCGGCACCCGCCTCTTTCCTTCTCCCTCTCCCTCTCCTTCCTTCTTCTCCTACTTGGACTAGGAAAGGGGGAAACCTACTCCTACTAGCAGTCGGAATCCCCCCTTTGGGCGCGCCCCTTGAGGCCGGCCCTCCTCCTCCTCCCCTCCTTTATATACAGGGAGGGGGCACCCTATAGACACACAAGTTGATTTCTTAGCCGTGTGCGGTGCCCCCTCCACGGTTTTCCACCTCGGTTATATTGTCGTAGTGCTTAGGAGAAGCCCTGCGTCGGTAACTTCATCATCACCGTCAACACGCCATCGTGCTGACGAAACTCTCCCTCGGCCTCAGCTAGATCTAGAGTTCGAGGGACGTCACTGAGCTAAACGTGTGCAGATCGCGGAGGTGCCGTGTGTTCGGTACTTGATCAGTTGGATCGCGAAGACGTTCGACTACATCAACCGCGTTACTTAACGCTTCCGCTTTCGGTCTATGAGGGTACGTAGACACACTCTCCCCTCTCGTTGCTATGCATCTCCTAGATAGATCTTGCATGTTCGTAGGATTTTTTTTAAATATTGCGTTCCCCAACAGCTCGAGCATACGGGCGCCAACGCCCGCAGCCTTGATAACCCGCCCCGCTATGGCCTTGTGCCACTGGGTCGTGGGGCCCAGCCCCTAAAAAACAAGTTTTAAAAAATAATAAAAACTAATTAATTAATTAATTAATTAACTTAATTAATTAGTATTAACTAAACTAATGAACTAGATTAGTTAATTTAAATCATAGTTAAATAAATGTGTGTATGAGAGGGGGCCCCAAACCCTGTTAACCAGTCAACATTGACTGGTCAACCTGGACCCCCCCTGGCCCACCTGTCAGCCGCTGGGTGCACTTTTGTGTACCCTGTGCTGGGTGCCCCTAGCATTTTAATCATTATTTTTGAATTAATATTAATTTCAAAATATTATTAAAACTTTTAAAAATCATAGAAATTAATCCGTAAATTGGATGAAAGAGTTTTATACATCAAAGTTGCTCAAAACGATGAGATGAATCGGAATACGCAGTCCTTCCGTCCGCGACACGTCCCTAGCATAGTGAACATGCAACCTTCCCCCTCCGGTTCATCTGTCCAAAAATGCCAGACTACGGGAAAACTTTCCCGGATGTTATCCCCCTCTGTCGGTAGCGTGTAGGACCACGTTAGAACACGTCTAGCTATGCCTGTTGTCCTGTTATGCACTTGCTTGCTATGTATTTATTGATATTCCCCCTCTTCTCTCCGGTAGACCCCGAGACCACTGATGTTGCCCCTATGATCGACTACATCGATGATGACCCTTCTTCGCTTTCAGCGGAGCTTCCATGCAAGCCCCCCTTTTTGATCATCCCAATATCGCCCATTCCATTCTCGCATGCTTGCATTAGATTTTGCTACTGTAATTGTTTGCTCCTATTCTGATGCATAGCCTGCTTTTGTACCTGCTGTTGTACCTTGCCTGCTTATCCTAAACTGCTTAGTATAGGTTGGTTAGTGATCCATTAGTGACCCCCACCTTGTCCTTGTTGCCCCAACTTCATCATCGATGACTCAATCAACGTGATCGACGACCAGAGCCAGACACCACACATCACATCACACCCATTTTGTTGCTCGACTCTGAAGAGCTACTATCGAGTGCCGAGGGTGATACCTCACAACGCACTCCTGATGAAAACTCTGTAGTGTAGCTATTCGGTCGTTGTCAACGAGGGTGGTTCCTCCTTCACCATTACCGATATGGCTCTTTCGTGCAACACCTGAAGTGTGAACCTCGAGGGTGGCTCCTCATATGTTCTCCTTGATGATTACATCGAGTGGAATCCACCGAGGTTGATTCCTTGGGTTTTCCCCTTGATGTTTGGACACACTAACTTGACTTTACTTCAGACCATTGTTGAAGTCAGGTCGGCCCTGAGGGGTACCCGCGAGTTGATGTGAAAATCGGGCGGGCCCGTGGTGCACCCGCGAGTTTTCTAAGTGGCATGGCCGGGCAATCTGGGCCCTTGCCGTAAGTCCATGAGACGGGGCGATGGGGTCACATTATCCTGAGTCTCTGCTCATCTCCGCGAGCCCCCAATGCATTAACATGTTTGGCTATTTGTTCTGAGCTGGCCTCTGGCCTTTACGCACTAACCACCACGCGAGAATAGATATGGGCCTAGACGTCGTCGTATCAGCCGAAGCTTTGTCTGACATCCAATTCAGCATTGCGGCATGGTCGGATCGTGCCATCCATCCGAGGCGGTGCTGGTATCCACCCTGCTCACAACGACCTGGAGTGCAACGAGCGATGGGTCCAAGACCCCGGAGTGCTTAGGATGTAGACCGAGGGGACCTCTCTGCTGAGCCTATGTAGGGTTGCGACATGTTGATCTTCCGAGGCCGGGCATTGACCCTAGAAAGGTGTGTCCGGCCAGAGTAATCAAGCGTGTTGGGTAACGTGGTGCACCCCTGTAGGGAAGATATATATTCGAATACCGTGTCCATAGTAATGGACGTTCGGACTTGTATCCTGATCTTATATAACTAGAAAAGGATACTTGAGATATGTGATGGATATGCTGGCTCCGGGATTGCTTTCTCGTAGGGAGTCGAGGAAGGATCTATGGGCATTAACTACAACATGATTGTTAATTATAATATGCTATTCTTTACTCTTCTACCTGATGCAAGATGCTTGCAGCTGCTTGAAGACGCTAGTCTTCAATAGGCTAGGCCTTCCCCTCTATTCTGGCATTCTGCAGTTGAGTCCACAGATACGACCCTTCCATTTGATACCAATGCATACTTAGTATAGATCTGATGCTTGCGAGTACTTTGGATGAGTACTCACGGTTGCTTTGCTACCCCTTTTCCCCTTCTTCCTTCTTTCTGGTTGTTGCAACCAGATGGTGGATCCCTGGAGCCAGTTGCCACCACCGAAGGATACTACTACATGGATGCCACCAAAGATCAGGAGTAGTTAGGAGGTCCTAGGAAGGAGGCCTTGCCTCTTTGATCGTTGTTGCTTTTGTGCGGGCTTTCTTAAGGCAGTCCTGTTAACTTATGTCTGTACTCAGATATTGTTGCTTTCGCTGACACCTGTGCATCGAGCTATATATTCAAGCCCTCACGGTCCCTGGCTTGTAATATAAAGCTTGTATTATTTTGATTTGTGTTTAGAGTTGTGTTGTGATATCTTCCTGTGAGTCCCTGATCTTGATCGTACATGTTTGCGTGTATGATAAGTGTATGATTGAATCAGGGGCGTCACAAGTTGGTATCAGAGATGACTACCTATAGGATCCCCCTTTCCAACTCCTTGGCCTAAGTTGAGTCTAGTCAATGGAAGACTATTTTACTAACATGGGTGTGTGGATTACGGGCCCACGTCACCATTGGGTGGTATTAGGATCTTTTATTCACTGGTATGCATCGATCCTAAAGAAACGGTTTTAACCCCTTTCTGCGATGGCATTCGAAACCGTCGCCAAGTGAGTGTGGGTGATAGGGGGGTCCTTCCCACACGACCCAGAAACCGTTGGGGATATGCCATCCTGGCACACACGCTCGGCAAAATGAGGTCGTGTGCGACCGGCGAGCACTCAAATATAGAAATACATACAATAGTGCTAAAAAATACAATTATACAGGCGAAATCACTTCCGGTCATAAGTACATCCCACACAGTCAGTCACCACTAAACGTTTCCGTTTGTATATACATCCCACACAGTCACTACAAGGAAAACGTTTGTGCAAGGTGGCGTAACGCAAACAATTTTGAAGAGAATGTCGTGTGTGATTGTTCATTGATCCAACACGGTTTATTCCTAGAAACTGTGTGCGTTGCCTGAGGTCATGGCCCATGGTGTTTTCTCATTAACCATTTGCAATAGGAAAACCCAATGAGCAAGCTAATTGGCCAATTAGCGGTCTAATTGCCCTATTATTAATAACCCATTTACTAATCTAATTGACATTCATATTAAGCACATAATATATTCCATTTCCACATTAAGGAAGCAGGATTTCATAATTGAAATACATCGGAGTACAACATGATATAGCTTCAGCACTCAGCTACCCCATTACACAACTGCACCAGCAACAAGTTTCACATGCAACATCTAGAACCTTTCGAAATTAGCATCATAGACGGTACATAGAGAGATGCATCTCATCTGGAAAACTGCTGAAGCAGAAGGCAGTGCCTGTGGATGATTGACCGTCCATCCTTCGACCTCTTCAGGAACACTTCAATATTGAACCGTGGGTGTTGTATGAAAACTTTCCTCGCCTCCTGACCACAGAGGTGGTTTGTGAGGTAATCATCAGTGAACCCTGAAAACAAGGATGTGCATAAATATCTTCTCTATACTGGAAACGGGGCAAAGGAATAAAAAAGGCAAGATATAATAGTTAGTACCATCTTGTAAACCTCAGTGCTTCCCATTGTTTCCCTGCAACACATATAAGGTAGTTAGTCATCAGGTTAAGTAAGGGTTCGCATGCTATCAGTAAAATATGTTGATGAAAAATAAGCACATTGCAGATTCATCAGATTAATTCAAGCCACATGGAAAACCCATTTATCCAAACCAAGCATGATTAAGAACTAGGAAATATAGCACTTGTATATGTTTCTCATGTATTAAGTGCAGCCAAATTTGATTTATTCCTCACATGGTATACAATAACAGAATGCAGCCACAACAATTGAACATCGCATTGCAGAATTGAACCAAGCAGTTAACTAAACACCACAACAAATGAACCAAATGTTAACTAAGCACCACATTGCACAATATAACATACTCCTAATAGAAAATCAGACAGTTAACCAAACCAAGCATGCTTAACAACTTGGAAATATAGCAATTGTATTTGTTTCTCATGTATTTAGTACAGCCAAATTTGATTTATTCCTCACATGGTATACAATAATAGAATGCAGCCACAACAATTGAACCTCGCATTGCAGAATTGAACCAAGCAGTTAACTAAACACCACAACAAATGAACCGAACGTTAACTCAGCACCACATTGCACAATATAACATAATCCTAATAGAAGATCAGACGGTTAAGAAAACCAAGCATGCTTAACAACTTGGAAATATAGGAATTGTATTTTTCATGTATTTAGTACAACCAAATTCGATTTATTCCTCACATGGTATACAATAACAGAATGCAGCCACAACAATTGAACATCGCATTACAAAATTGAACTAAGTAGTTAACTAAACACCACAACAAGTGAACCAAGCCACAAAAAATGAACCAAATAGTTAACTAAACACAAATTGAACAATATAACATACTCCTAATAGAAGACCAGATAGTTAACCAAACCAAGCATGCTTAACAACTTGGAAATATTGCACCCTAAAGAACTGATCATCACATTTGCAGAATTGAACCAAGCAGTTAATTGAACACCACATTGCACGATATATAGAACATATACACTATAGCAGAAGATTGCATGGTAAAAGTAGATAGCACAATTCACTAAAATTTGTTAAGGAAAGGCAGTAGCTAGCAAACTGAACATGGGTCCTTATAGTGAGCTAATAAGACAAGATACTCCTCATTGTCGGAGATATCGATGACGATTAGCTGCTTGGACATGGAAGAGGGTGAGGCCTCTGCATCAGGGGTGCCCTTGTTGTAGTGGTGAGTTGTCTGAGCTGCTCCGGGCACCAACCTGCTGGCTCTCGAGATGAGGTAAGCACGTGCATGTTGAGAAAACACCTCGTAGTCTTCATCGAAGGCACGGACGGGGGCCTCGAGAAAATGCCACGAACTATCGTTTAAAGCAGCCAACCGCGTCACCGCATCGGCGTGTGAGGCGTCAACGGTGGCCTCGATGGCGAGGTGCTCCTCCAAGATCTGGGGGTCGACACGAATGGCAGCCATCACGACCTCATCCGCGCGTGTTACCGTGATTTGCTTCTCCACTTCCAAATGCTCCTTGAGGTCCTGGCTATACTGCATGCACCATGGCTTAGGCCGGCACTTATTTGGTGGAGGGGTCGGTGATTTGGGTGGAAGGTGTCATGCTCGCACCAGCGGTCGGGGCATGTCGGATGTAGAAGGAGGAGGAGGAGGAGGATGGGGGTCGGGTGTGGATTACCTGCCTGGATAGGCGAGGCCGAGCAGCGTGAAGGAGGGTCGCCGGCGAGGAGGCGGCGGCGCTGCAAGCAAGGAGTGAAGGTTTCAACTTGGAAAGGAATGCGAAAACAGGGGAAATGTGGCTTTTGGTAAGGGGGAGGGGGCGGGGAGGTAGATATTTCCACGGAAGTAGAAAATTGGAATCGCTTCAGCCAAAAAACCGGCGCGCAAAGTGTCATCAGACACGGTCCCTTATTCAGAGTGGGCTGTGGACTATAGCTGTCGCACCTTCTCGCGTAAGTCGTATGCGTACTATACTCCGACGGTGCTCCTAGATATTTTGTGTTGCATCTCACATGGTTGGTTATAATAAACTATGTGGGATCTACTTGATTTTTCATCTTGATTTGAATTACATCATGGGGTCACAGCGGCCATGGACGGTGTTTGAATAGCTAGACCTTTTATCTCCAGTGATCATGCAACTATATGTGTGTCATAAAATAATTGGAATTATTCAAGGTTCGTTTGGACATTTTTATGCATTGAGTTTTCAATGCATTTATGTGCATAATTCAGATTTGAACTACATGCACATGCTCCAGTGCATATAAATTGGTTGAAAAATCAAATCTTTGTTCTTGGGTGCATGCTTACGTCCCATGCAAGAAATGGGAATGAATTTCAAACACCAGGGCACCGTTGATTGTCGGCAAAACATTGAGATGCCTGGTTTTTAAATTCTAGTAAATCCAAAACTCGTCTGAAATTCATGTAACTTGGCATGCTATCATGGAGCGGCATCAACATGTCGTGGTAATTTTTTGTCCCATTTGGGGCAGGTTTGGGTATATTCTTCTCACAAACCAGAGCTTCTCACAACAAGCATGATGGTTTCGATAGGGAACGCCCCACCTTTGGGGACAAAACGATATACATTGCCTCTTATTGGTTTCAAAAAATTTCTCGTGTCAACATAGAACAACAGGAGTGTTGTGTTATTTTGTGATTTTTCAGGGTTCGTTTGGACATTTCTATGCATTAACTGAGTTTTCAATGCATTTATGTGCATAATTCAAATTTGAACTACATGCACATGCTCCAGTGCATATAAATTGGTTGAAAAATCAAATTTGTGTCCTTGGGTGCATGCTTAGGTCCCATGCAAGAAATGGGAATGAATTTCGAACACCAGACACCGTTGATTGCCGGCAAAACATTGAGATGCCTGGTTTTTAAATTCTAGTAAATCCAAAACTCGTATGAAATTCATGAAACTTGGCATGCTATCATGGAGCAGCATCAACATGTTGTGGTAATTTTTTTGTCCCATTTGGGGCAGATTTGGGTATGTGCTTCTCACAAACCAGAGCTTCTCACAACAAGCATGATGGTTTCGGTAGGGAATGCCCCACCTTTGGGGACGAAACGATATCCATTGCCTCTTATTGCTTTCAAAAAATTTCTCGTGTCAACATAGAACAACATGAGTGTTTTGTTATTTTTTGTGATTTTTCGGGGTTCGTTTGGACATTTTTATGCATTAACTGAGTTTTCCATGCATTTATGTGCATAATTCAAATTTGAACTACATGCACATGCTCAAATGCATTTAAATTGGTTAAAAAATAAAATCTGTGTCCTTGGGTGCATGCTTAGGTCCCATGCAGGAAATAGGAATGAATTTCAAACACCGGGGCATCGTTGATTGTCGACAAAACATTGAGATGTCTGGTTTTTAAATTAAGAAAATCCAAAACTCGTCTAAAATTCATAAAAGTTGGCATGCTATCATGGAGTGGCATCAACATGTTGTGGTAAATTTTTTGTCCCATTTAGGGCAGGTTTGGGTATATGATATGCTTCTCACAAACCAAAGCTTCTCACAACAAGCATGATGGTTTCGATAGGGAACGCCCCACCTTTGGGGACGAAACGATATGCATTGCCTCTTATTGCTTTCAAAGATTTCTCGTGTCAACATAGAACAACAGGAGTGTTGTGTTATTTTTTGTGATTTTTCGGGGTTCGTTTGGACATTTCTATGCATTAACCGAGTTTTCAATGCATTTATGTGCATAATTGAAATTTGAACTACATGCACATGCTCCAGTGCATATAAATTGGTTTAAAAATCAAATATGTGTTCTTGGGTGCATGCTTATGTCCCATGCAAGAAATGGGAATTAATTTCAAACACCAAGGCACCGTTGATTGCCGGCAAAACATTGAGATGCCTGGTTTTAAAATTCTAGTAAATCCAAAACTCGTCGAAATTCATGAAACTTGGCATGCTATCATGGAGCGGCATCAACATGCCGTGGTAATTTTTCTGTCCCATTTGGGCAAGGTTTGGGTATATGCTTCTCACAAAGCAGAGCTTCTCACAACAAGCATGATCCTTTCGATAGGGAACATCCCACCCTTGGGGACGAAACGATATCCATTGCCTCTTATTGCTTTCAAAAAATTTCTCGTGTCAACATAGAACAACAGGAGTGTTGTGTTATTTTTTGTGATTTTTCAGGGTTCGTTTGGACACTTTTTATGCATTAATGGAGTTTTTAATGCATTTATGTGCATAATTCAAATTTGAACTACATGCACATGCTCCAGTGCATATAAATTGGTAGAAAAATCAAATCCGTGTCCTTGGGTGCATGCTTAGGTCCCATGCAAGACACTGGAATGAATTTCAAACACCAGGGCACCATTGATTGCCGGCAAAACATTGAGATGCCTAGTTTTTAAATTCTAGTAAATCCAAAACTTGTCTGAAATTCATGAAACTTGGCATGCTATCATGGGGCGGCATCAACATGCCGTGGTAATTTTTTTGTCCCATTTGGGGCAGGTTTGGGTATATACTTCTCACAAACCAGAGCTTCTCACCACGAGCATGATGGTTTCGATAGGGAACATTCCACCTTTGGGGACGAAACGATATCCATTGCCTCTTATTGCTTTTAAATTTTTTCTCGTGTCAACATAGAACAACATTTGTTGTGTCAATTTTTGTGATTTTTTGGGGTTCATTTGGACATTTTTATGCATTAACTGAGTTTTCAATGCATTTATATGCATAATTAAAATTTGAACTACATGCACATGCTCCAGTGCATATAAATTGGTTAAAAAATCAAATCTGTGTCCTTGGGTGCATGCAAGAAATGGGAATGAATTTCAAACACCAGGGCACGGTTGATTGCCGGCAAAACGTTGAGATACTTTGTTTTTAAATTCTAGTAAATCTAAAACTCGTCATAAATTAATGAAACTTGGCATGCTATCATGGAAGGGCACCCAACATGCCGTGGTATTTTTCGTGTCCATTTTGGGAGAAGGCGCACTCGAGAATGACAGCCAACAAAGGCATTTTGAAAAAAATAGCTGCCACTTTAATATCTCAAACGTTTGTATAATTCAAACCGTCTGCGTTCGGTTAACCATTCACGTGACGCCACGTGTCTTGGTTTTAGTGGCTATAGGAGGTGCTGTGTGGACAGCTACTTGACTGAACGGGAGACGTGCAAGCGCAATCCGGTGCACAGGCTCACCGGGAAGCGTACAAGCTGTTCAACGCAGGATCTGTGCATCTCTTTAACACAAACGGTTCAGATTACGGTATGCAAATTAAAGGCAGACTTTGGCGCTAAGCCAAGATACACTGCGATTTGTCAAAATATGCTGCTAAAAAATCAATAGCACTATCTATTTTTTGAAACTAAAATTCAGTAATTAACCATAGATTTCATTCATACTAGAGATTAAGCAATCGTTCTCACCGGGAAGCGAGACAGCCTTGGAACGCCGCCCGCCTCGCTCCCACTGGTCTATATTAATGGCGCCGCCGAGCAGCCGCACACCCCCCATCCTCGCCACACACACAATTCCTCTCTCTCTGCCCACATCCTCGATGCCGCTCTGAGTCCTCAAAGCTGTCAATGTACGAGGATGCCGCCGAAGCGCCCCATCAAAGGGAGAGGCGACGCCGGGGCTGCTGAAGCACCGGAGCACTGCGTGAATATGGAGACACAGGTTTCCGTCCCTGCCGACAAGGTGGAGAACGAGGCTGCCAACAAGCAGAGGCGGGTCGAGAAAGAACCGCAAGTGACTCCAGCAGGCCTAGACTTCATCAACAACCTCCCCGATGATATGTTGATAGTCATCATATCCCTCCTCCCAATCAAATATCGGGCGAGGATAGCCACCCTTTCTCGGTGGTGGCGCGCCCTCTGGCTCAGTGCTACCTCTTAAGCACTTGCATTGCTTTTGGCTTCAAGAGGAAAGGGTGATGCAGCAAAGTAGCATAAGTATTTCCCTCAGTTTTTGAGAACCAAGGTATCAATCCAGTAGGAGGCCGCACACAAGTCCCTCACACCTACACAAACAAATAAATCCTCGCAACCAACGCGATAAGGGGTTGTCAATCCCTACACAGTCACTTACGAGAGTGAGATCTGATAGATATGATAAGATAATATTTTTGGTATTTTTATGATAAAGAGAAATAAAAGATGCAAGTAAAATAAATAGTAAAGGAAATAACTAACTATTTGAAGATTAATATGATAGAAGATAGACCCGGGGGTGATAGGTTTCACTAGTGGCTTCTCTCGAGAGCATAAGTATTTATGGTGGGTGAACAAATTACTGTTGAGCAATTGACAGAATTGAGCATAGTTATGATAATATCTAGGTATGATCATGTATATAGGCATCACGTCCGAGACAAGTAGACCGACTCCTGCCTGCATCTACTACTATTACTCCACACATCGACCGCTATCCAGCATGCATCTAGAGTATTAAGTTCAAGAGAAAAGAGTAACGCTTTAAGCAAGATGACATGATGTAGAGGCATAAACTCATGCAATATGATATAAACTCCATCTTGTTATCCTCGATGGCAACAATACAATACGTGCCTTGCTGCCCCTACTATCACTGTGAAAGGACACCGCAAGATTGAACCCAAAGCTAAGCACTTCTCCCATTCCAAGAAAGATCAATCTAGTAGGCCAAACCAAACTGATAATTCGAAGAGACTTGCAAAGATAACCAATCATACATAAATGAATTCAGAGAATATTCAAATATTGTTCATAGATAAACTTGATCATAAACCCACAATTCATCGGTCTCAACAAACACACCACAAAAGAAGATTACATCGAATAGATCTCCACAAGAGAGGGGGGGAACTTTGTATTGAGATCCAAAAAGAGAGAAGAAGCCATCTAGCTAATAACTATGGACCCGTAGGTCTGAAGTAAACTACTCACACTTCATCAGAGAGGCTATGGTGTTGATGTAGAAGCCTTTCGTGATCGATGCCCCCTCCGGCGGAGCTCCGGAAAAGGCCCCAAGATGGGATCTCGTGGATACAGAAAGTTACGGCGGTGGAATTAGGGTTTTGGCTCCATATCTGGTAGTTTGGGGGTACGTAGGTATATATAGGAGGAAGGAATACGTCGATGGAGCAACAAGGGGCCCACGAGGGTGGAGGGCACGCCTGGGGGGGTAGGCGCGCCCCCTACCTTGTGCCTTCCTTGTTGATTGCTTGACATAGGGTCCAAGTCCTCTGGATCATGTTCGTTCTGAAAATCACATTCCCGAAGGTTTCATTCCGTTTGGACTCTGTTTGATATTCTTTTTCTGCGAAACCCTAAAATAGGCAAAAAAAAACAGCAATTCTGGGCTAGGCCTCCGGTTAATAGGTTAGTCCCAAAAATAGTATAAAAGTGTATAATAAATCCCAATAATGTCCAAAATAGAATATAATATAGCATGGAACAATTAAAAATTATAGATATGTTGGAGACGTATCAAGCATCACAAGCTTAATTCCTGCTCGTCCTCGAGTAGGTAAATGATAAAAACAGAATTTTTGATGTGGAATGCTACTTGGCATAATTTCAATGTAATTCTTCTTAATTGTGGTATGAATATTCAGATCCAAAAGATTCAAGACAAAAGTTCAATATTGACATAGAAATAATAATACTTCAAGCATACTAACTAAGCAATTATGTCTCTTCAAAATAACATGGCCAAAGAAAGTTATCCCTACAAAATCATATAGTATGGCCATGCTCTATCTTCACCACACAAAGTATTTAAATCATGCACAACCCCGATGACAAGCCAAGCAATTGTTTCATACTTTTGGTGTTCGCAAACTTTTTCAATCTTCACGCAATATATGAGCGTGAGCCATGGACATAGCACTTTAGGTGGAATAGAATGGTGGTTGTGGAGGAGACAAAAAAGGGGGAAGATAGTCTCACATCAACTAGGCGTATCAACGGGCTATGGAGATGCCCATCAATAGATATCAATGTGAGTGAGTAGGGATTGCCGTGCAACGGATGCACTAGAGCTATAAGTATATGAAAGCTCAACAAAAGGAACTAAGTGGGTGTGCATCCAACTTGCTTGGTCATGAAGACCTAGGGCATTTTGAGGAAGCCCATCATTGGAATATACAAGCCAAGTTCTATAATGAAAAATTCCCACTAGTATATGAAAGTGATAACATAGGAGACTCTCTATTATGAAGATCATGATGCTACTTTGAAGCACAAGTGTGGTAAAAGGATAGTAGCATTGTCCCTTCTCTCTTTTTCTCTCATTTTTTTATTTTTTTATTTGGCCTTTTCTTTTTTTATGGCCTCCTTTTTTGGGGGCTTCTTTGGCCTTTTTTTCATCCAGAGTCTCATCCCGACTTGTGGGGGAATCATAGTCTCCATCATCCTTTTCTCACTTGGGACAATGCTCTAAAAATGATGATCATCACACTTTTATTTACTTACAACTCAATACTTAAGAACAAAATATGACTCTATGTGAATGCCTCCGGCGGTGTATCGGGATATGCAATGAATCAAGAGTGACATGTATGAAAGAATTATGAACGGTGGCTTTGCCACAAATACAATGTCAACTACATGATCATGCAAAGCAATATGACAATGATGGAGCGTGTCATAGTAAACGAAACGGTGGAAAGTTGCATGGCAATATATCTCGGAATGGCTATGGAAATGCCATGATAGGTAGGTATGGTGGATGTTTTGAGGAAGGTATATGGTGGGTGTATGATACCGGCGAAAGGTGCGCGGTATTAGAGAGGCTAGCAATGGTGGAAGGAAGAAAAGTGCGTATGATCCATGGACTCAACCTTAGTTATAAAGAACTCATATACTTATTGCAAAAATCTACAAGTTATCAAAGCAAAGTATTACGTGCATGCTCCTAGGGGGGATAGATTGGTAGGAAAAGACCATCGCTCGTCCCCGACCGGCACTCATAAGGAACGGTTCACCATACATGCATGCTACGGGAATCACAAACTTTAACACAAGTATTTATCAAATTCACAACTACTCAACTAGCATGACTCTAATATTACCATCTCCATATCTCAAAACAATTATCAAGTATCAAACTTCTCATAGTATTAAACACACTCATCAGAAAAGAAAATATTAATCTTGAATGCCCAACATGATTAAAGCAAATTACCATGTTGTTTTGTAGGACTCTCAAAATAATCTAAGTGAATCATCAGAGAACAATAGTTTCTATAAAACAAATCCACCGACGTGCTCTAAAAGATATAAGTGAAGCACTAGAGCAAAAACTATATAACTCAAAAGATATAAGTGAAGCACATAGAGTATTCTAACAATATCCGAACCATGTGTGTCTCTCTCAAAAGGTGTGTACAGCAAGGATGATTGTGGAAAACTAACAAATAAATACTCAAATAATACAAGACGCTCCAAGCAAAACACATATCATGTGGTAAATAAAAATATAGCTCCAAGTAAAGTTACCGATGGAAGTAGACGAAAGAGGGGATGCCTTCCGGGGCATCCCCAAGCTTTGGCTTTTAGGTGTCCTTAGATTATCTTGGGGTGCCATGGGCATCCCCAATATTAGGCTCTTGCCATTCCTTGTTCCATAATCCATCAAATCTTTCACCCAAAACTTGAAAACTTCACAACACAAAACTTAAAGTAGAAAATCTCGTGAGCTCCGTTAGCCAAAGAAAACAAAGCACCACTTCAAGGTACTGTAATGAACTCATTATTTATTTATATTGGTGTTAAACCTACTTTATTACAACTTCTCTATGGTTTATAAAGTATTTTACTAGCCATAGATTCATCAAAATAAGCAAACAACACACAAAAAACAGAATCTGTCAAAAACAGAACAGTCTGTAGTAATCTGCAGGTAACGCAAGATCTGGAACTCCAAAAATTCTAAAATAAATTTCTGGACGTGAGGAATTTATCTATTAATCATCTTCAAAAATAATTAACTAAATATCACTTTCCAAATAAAAATGGCAGCAATTCTCGTGAGCTCTAAAGTTTCTGTTTTTTACAGCAAGAATAAAAAGACTTTCCCCAAGTCTTCCCAATGGTTCTACTTGGCAAAAACACTAATTAAACAAAAAAACACAACCAAAACAGAGGCTAGATAAATTATTTCTTACTAAACAGGAGCAAAAATCAAGGAATAAAAATAAAATTGGGTTGCCTCCCAACAAGCGCTATTGTTTAACGCCCCTAGCTAGGCATAAAAGCAAGGATAGATCTAGGTATTGCCATCTTTGGTAGGCAATCCATAAGTGGCTCTCATAATAGATTCATAAGGTAATTTAATTTTCTTTCTAGGGAAGTGTTCCATGCCTTTCCTTAATGGAAATTGGAATCTAATATTCCCTTCCTTCATATCAATAATTGTACCAACCGTTCTAAGGAAAGGTCTACCAAGAATAATAGGACATGAAGGATTGCAATCTATGTCAAGAGAATAAAATCTACGGGTATATAATTCCTATTTGCAACAATAAGAACATCATTAATTCTTCCCATAGGTTTCTTAATAGTGGAATCCGCAAGGTGTAAGTTTAAAGAGCAATCATCAAAATCACGGAAACCTAGCAAATCACACAAAGTCTTTGGAATCGTGGACACACTAGCACCCAAATCACACAAAGCATAGCATTCATGATCTTTTATTTTAATTTTAATAGTAGGTTCCCACTCATAATAAAGTTTTCTAGGGATAGAAACTTCCAACTCAAGTTTTTCTTCATAAGATTGCATCAAAGCATCAACGATATGTTTAGTAAAAGCTTTATTTTGATTATAAGCATGAGGAGAATTTAGCACGGATTGCAACAAGGAAATACAATCTATCAAAGAGCAATTATCATAATTAAATTCCTTGAAATCCAAAATAGTGGGTTTTCATTAATATTTAAAGTTTTGACTTCTTCAATCCCACTTTTAACAATTTTAGCATCAAGATCTAAAGACTCCGAATTTTTGGAACGACGTCTAGGTAAAGGCGGATCATATTCAGTCCCATCATTATCAATATTCATATTGCAAAACAAAGATTTAATAGGGGACACATCAATTACTTTTAGATCTTCATCTTTATTATCATGGAAACTAGAAGAACACGCTTTTATAAAGCAATCTTTCTTAGCACGCATCCTAGCGGTTCTTTCTTTGCACTCATCAATGGAAATTCTCATGGCTTTGAGAAACTCATTGATATCATGCTTAGGTGGAACAGATCTAAGTTTCAAAGAATCAACATCAAGAGAAATTCTATCAACGTTCCTAGCTAACTCATCAATCTTAAGCAATTTTTCTTCAATCAAAGCATTGAAATTATTTTGCGAAGTAATAAATTCTTTAATATTAGATTCAAAATCAGAGGGTATCTTATTATAATTTCCATAAAAATTGTTGTAGGAATTACCATAATTATTAGAGGAATTACTAGGATACAGCCTAGGATTAAAGTTTCCTCTATACACGTTGTTACCAAAATTATTCCTACCAACAAAATTCACATCCAAAGATTCATTATTACTCTCAATCAATGTAGACAAAGGCATATCATTAGTATCAGAAGAAACACTTTCATTACCAAATAATTTCATAAGTTCATCCATCTTTCCACTCAAAACATTAATTTCTTCTATCGCATGCACTTTCTTATTAGTAGATCTTTTAGTGTGCCATTGAGAATAATTAACCATAATATGATCTAGGAGTTTAGTAGCTTACCCTAAAGTGATATCCATAAAAGTACCTCCCGCGGCCGAATCTAAAGGATTTCTAGAAGCAAAATTCAATCCGGCATCAATTTTTTGTATAATCATCCACAAATTCAAACCATGTGTAGGGCAATTACAAATCATTAATTTCATCCTCTCCCAAGCTTGTGCAACATGTTCATGATCAAGTTGCTTAAAATTCATAATATCGTTTCTAAGAGAGATAATCTTAGTGGGAGGAAAATACTTAGAGATAAAAGCATCTTTGCACTTATTCCAAGAATCAATACTATTTTTAGGCGAAGACGAAAGCCAAGCTTTAGCACGATCTCTAAGCGAAAAAAGGAAATAGCTTCAATTTAACAATATCATTATCCACATCTTTCTTCTTTTGCATATCACATAAATCAACGAAGCTATTTAGATGGGTAGCGGCATCTTCACTAGGAAGGCTAGTGAATTGATCTTTCATGACAAGATTTAACAATGCAGCATTGATTTCACAAGATTCAGTATCGGTAAGAGGAGCAATCGGAGTGCTAAGGAAATAGTTGTTGTTGGTATTGGTGAAGTCACACAATTTATTATTATCTTGAGCCATCGCGACAAGCAAGCAATCCAACACACAAGCAAACAAGAAACAGGCAAAAGAGGAAAATAGAGAAAGAGAGGTAGGACGGAGAGAGAGAGGGCGAATAAAATGGCAAGGGTGAAGTGGGGGAGAGGAAAACGAGAGGCAAATGGCAAATAATGTAATGCGGGAGATAAGGGTTTGTGATGGGTACTTGGTATGTCTTGACTTGCAACGGAGCCACAAGTGACTCGTGGTCGGGAGTCAAATCTTGACTTGTCTTGCATGAACCTCCCCGGCAACGGCGCCAGAAATCCTTCTTGCTACCTCTTGAGCACTTGCGTTGGTTTTCCCTTGAAGAGGAAAGGGTGATGCAGCAAAGTAGCGTAAGTATTTCCCTCAGTTTTTGAGAACCAAGGTATCAATCCAGTAGGAGGCCGCGCACAAGTCCCTCGCACCTACACAAACAAATAAATCCTCACAACCAACGCGATAAGGGGTTGTCAATCCCTACACGGTCACTTACGAGAGTGAGATCTGATAGATATGATAAGATAATATTTTTGGTATTTTTATGATAAAGAGAAATAAAAGATGCAATAAAATAAATATCAAAGGAAATAACTAAGTATTGGAAGATTAATATGATAGAAGATAGACCCGGGGGGCATAGGTTTCACTAGTGGCTTCTCTCAAGAGCATAAGTATTTATGGTGCATGAACAAATTACTATTGAGGAATTGACAGAATTGAGCATAGTTATGAGAATATCTAGGTATGATCATGTATATAGGCATCATGTCCGAGACAAGTAGACCGACTCCTGCCTGCATCTACTACTATTACTCCACACATCGACCGCTATCCAGCATGCATCTAGAGTATTATGTTCAAGAGAACAGAGTAATGCTTTAAGAAAGATGACATGATGTAGAGGCATAAACTCATGCAATATGATATAAACCCCATCTTGTTATCCTCGATGGCAACAATACAATACGTGCCTTGCTGCCCCTACTGTCACTGGGAAAGGACACCGCAAGATTGAATGCAAAGCTAAGCACTTCTCCCATTGCAAGAAAGATCAATCTAGTAGGCCAAACCAAACTGATAATTTGAAGAGACTTGCAAAGATAACCAATCATACATAAAAGAATTCAGAGAAGATTGAAATATTGTTCATAGATAAACTTGATCATAAACCCACAATTCATCGGTCTCAACAAGCACACCACAAAAGAAGATTACATCGAATAGATCTCCACAAGAGAGGGGGAGAACTTTGTATTGAGATCCAAAAAGAGAGAAGAAGCCATCTAGCTAATAACTATGGACCCGTAGGTCTAAAGTAAACTACTCACACTTCATTGGAGAGGCTATGGTGTTGATGTAGAAGCCCTCCATGATCGATGCCCCCTCCGGCGAAGCTCCAGAAAAGGCCCCAAGATGGGATCTCGTGGATACAGAAAGTTACAACGGTGGAATTAGGGTTTTGGCTCCGTATCTGGTAGTTTGGGGGTACGTAGGTATATATAGGAGGAAGGAGTACGTCGGTGGAGCAACAGGGGGCCCACGAGGGTGGAGGGCGTGCCTGGGGGGGTAGGCGCGCCCCCTACCTCGTGCCTTGTTGATTGCTTGGCGTAGGGTCCAAGTCCTCTGGATCATGTTCTTTCCGAAAATCACGTTCCCGAAGGTTTCATTCCGTTTGGACTCCGTTTGATATTCTTTTTCTGTGAAACCCTAAAATAGGCACAAAAAACAGCAATTCTGGGCTAGGCCTCTGTTTAATAGGTTAGTCCCAAAAATAATATAGAAGTGTATAATAAAGCCCAATAATGTCCAAAACAGAATATAATATAGCATGGAACAATAAAAAATTATAGATACGTTGGAGACGTATCACTCCGCACCCCTGTCGACCTCCTTGACGCCCACAAGCTCTGCCATGGCTATCTCCAAAGCTTGGATGCATTCTCCCAGATCCTCGGCAGTCACGATGGCCCAATCAAAGGTCTTATCACGGGCAAGTTCCGTTCCAATGGCAAGGACCGAGCCAAGCTTGACGAGTGGTTCCGATCCCGCTCCATAGATCATCTCGAGAAGCTAAGTTATAACAATGGGCATATGCACTTGTTGCCAACGTCCGTGCTCCGCTTTGCGCCCACGCTACACCTCGCCAAGTTCATGAACTTCCATTCCCCCCCCCCCCTTAATGATGTGCCCGCTCTTTTTCTACCACGACTGAAGCACCTCGAACTCGTCGCCATCCGCATCTCAAAGGATGACATGGAGCGCCTGCTCCGTGGCTATACTGCACTAGAGTTCCTTCATCTTCAGGCGATGAATTGGTTGAGTACCTTGCACATCACCTCCAGGACTCTCCGGGCTATTTATGTGTGTTGCTGGTGCTGGCACGAGTGATCACAAAAGGTGGACCACAATATGGTCACCCAGGACACACCTTCACTTGAGAGATTACTTGTAGTTGATCAACAAGGTCCAACAAGAATCAGTGTCATTTTTGCACCGAAATTGGAAGTGGTGGGCTACTCGTCTGTCAAATACTACAACTTTCAAGTACAACCGTCGCCTTATATACCTCTCCTTCTTGATATCATCATTATTTCAAGTTTTGAAGATGTATGTTCGTCTGTCATCCAGCGAAGCTTCACCTAGACTCTGGGCACAGTGAAGGTCTTCGCACTAGAATCTGTCAGCCCGAACCTGGACCAAGTTGTCAGTTGCCTGAGATGCTTTCTATGCCTGAAGAAGTTGTATATCAAGGTGATGTTCCTTTCCTGTTAAATGTTAACCATAAGGGAGTTCAATTTTTTGCACCTTTTCCCAAGTTTACAATGACAATGTACTACGATTTCTGAAGGAATTTTGGAGGATTTTAGGACATACACCCCCACCCCATATTGGTTCCTTCATTCATATGGTTACACGTTCTCTTCTTTTGCAGTGCATATTAGGCCCGGAGGTGGATGATATTTATAACGACAATCACATCGAATGCCTGGATCTGCATCTCTCAAATATTACTTTGAACTCCTACCGAGGGACCCCACCGAAGATTACACTCACCATGTTCTTTCTTGCCAGAGCAAAGGTGCTGAGGGTACTGAGGTTGAGCATGCATTTAATTAGAAAAGATCAATGGTATGATTATCAGAGCCGGCTGGTACTATGGAATGGAAGTGCCTCCAAAAATGCCAAACTTCATATTGGAAGAGCATATGGCAAAGCAATTGGAAGTTATTGTGTCAAACCCATACATGACTAGTCAGCGGTTGATCCCTTTTCAGAAATGACGCAGCTTGCAATGTTTGAATTTGGGCGTTGTAATCTTTGAATTTGAACCTTCCAATATTTATGGTATTTGTTATATTGAACCGTTTCTGTTCTCTTGTCTCAACGCAAACAGTTCATCCGGGTGAACCGCATGTCGTACATCGCACACACCTTGATCTGGCTGACCGTTTCTTTTGTGTTGCCTAATCACAAACAGTTCACCCGAGTGAACTGTATGTTGTACATCGCACACACCTTAATCTGGCTGACCATTTCTTTTGTGTTGCCTAATCACAAACATTTCATCCGAGTGAACCGTATGCTGTACATCGCACATACCTTCATCTGACTGCTTGTTTCTTTTGTTCCTCCTCATTGAAAACGGTTAATTGAACTGAACTGTATGCCCTGAATCGCACACAACTAAAATCTGAATCGTGTTTGATGCATCCACCATCGCAAACGTTTTGCGCCTTTTTTGACGGGTTTTTTACACCACTGTTTGTGATTATTGCATCGCACACAGTTTCGCCGAAGGGTCTCTGACCGTAGTGTCATGTTAGCAGCATCCTGCAGTAGTGATTCCTCGTCTATACTCTGGGACTCTGATCTCTCTTCTATTCGGGTTAAATGATTTTTCTAACTCTAACTCTAGGGTCTCGTAAATACTTTCTCCCTGAGAGCCCCTCACTCCAGATGATTTCTTGGTGCACCAGACGATTCTAAAGATACTCATCGATGTTTTCCCAAGACCCTTGTGCCCTTCATCATTGCGATCCCTACCACCGATAAATCCTTATGGGTAACTACCTAAGTTGTCATTCATACATTCATCCCTAGTTGCGCTTGTTATTACAAGATGTCCTGAAATACTCTCCGATGTTTCGAGAATTCTTTATGCTTACTGCCCTGCAGTTCCTTGATGCATGCATACCCCTATGAATAAATTCCTCACACTTTTCGAGGATTTCTTCATTCCTAGTTGATCAAGTGATTCATAAGATACTTTGAAGTACTAACCGATCTTCCGATAATCCTCTCCAACTATTGCTCTACTAATACTTATCTGCTTGCATTATGGTTACTTCCATACGTCTTGCAATACTCATTAGCATCCTTTGTTATCGTAAATTTTGAGCATTTGATTCGATATGTTTGTGAATGCTCGCAATCATCAATCACAATTAGAATTATTCCCATCGGCTCAGACGTCACCCAGGACATGAGCCGGTGTTCGACAAATCAAACGTTGATTGATTGTCGATCTATGTCTATTCAACTTATCCATTCTTGATGAGAGTGTTTGCTTCTGATCCCTTGACTTGGGAATCATAATTCCTTTGCACTTGAACCTTTAATTAATCAGTTGTTTCTATAATCTGTTCTCCTTGCATTTTTTCTTCTTCTGGTTGAGAACCGTTGCTCACATCAGATCCCTCGTGGACCACCAGATCCTTTGTGGATTTTATCCAACAGCATCCTTCATATACAATAACCTTGTGAGCCTTCCCTCGGATACATAATGCCTTGGTAAATTGTATCTTACGTTTCCTCAACCATGCTCTACTTCCGAGCTTGAGTACTCGTGAAGTTTGTGGTATATGTTTCTAAGATGCCCCGATGGGTTGAATCTATGTCTTTCCTAAATCCATGTGAACTCGAAAGTTATGCAGGTTACACTGCTGGCTTTTGTCAGGTAAAATTTGGACACTACAACTTCTTCTGATGCGAGAAGTGAATGGAAAGTTGTGCATTAGAGAAGTGGGAGTCGACCTTGAACCTTTGTGTTCATGCCCATGGACCCGATGTGGAACTTATCACGGAAGCTTCTTGTAATAATAATAATTCCATTGTGATAAGTTCGTCCTGTATATGTGTTTGGTCTGTTGCAACTATGGTTCCAACCATAAGGTTCTTCTCTGATTCCATTTCTCGGACAACTATGGTTCCGACCATAAAGTGCTTAGAAAGCCAGTCCATGCCGAGAATTAAATCAATATCTGAGTCACCAAGAACAATTGGAGAAGACAAAAATTCATAGTTTCCCATCTTGATAGAAACATCCAGAACCATGCAGCTTGCGTTCATGCATTTACCCGGAGAGACAACTGCTAACTGTGTAGGCAAAACTTGGAAAGGTAACCCATGCTTAGATGCAAATGGTCTTGAGATGAAACTAAGCGATGCACCAGTGTCAAAAAGAACTTTTGCAGGAAAGTCGTTAACAGGAAAATTACCCATGATCACTTCAGAAGAGTCCTCTGCATGAGTTGCGTTCATCATGTTGACCTTTGCAAACTTGGAATTATGCTTGACCACTGCATTGCTGGAAGATCTCACAGGAGGAGGAGGCAGAAGGCGCCTTTGGTTGAAGCATTTGTTTGCATAGTGCCCTTTCTGCTGACACTTGTTGCAAGTAACCTCTGAGAGCGGACGGTGATAAGGAGCACTTGACCTTGGAGTATGAGACTGAGCTTTGTTCTGATAGGCTGGGTTGGGTGGGTGGGAAGATCCATTGCCACCTTTACTCTTCTGCTGGTAGGACTGACGAAACGGAGGAGGAGGAGGCACCCAAAACTTCTGTTGCTTAGCTGCCACTTGAGTTGAAGAAGAAGATTGAACTGCATCCCTGACTCTCTTCTTAGATGCCTCACACTTGAGCTGAGAAGCTTCTTGCTTTAGTTCCATGTTGTAGAATTGATCAAACTCAGTCGGCTCAAGAAGCACGAGAGCTAATTGCAGATCTTCTCTGAGGCCACCTCTGAATTGATAAAGCATGCTCTTTTCATCAGGGACGTCTTGTTTAGCAAAGCGAGCGAGTTTCTGAAACTGGATATTGTATTGATACACATACATGTTGCCTTGCTTGAGATTGCGGAACTCCTCACGCTTGCTCTCAGCAACACTTTGTGGAATGTGATGAGCTTTGAAGACTCGGTGGAAATCATTCTAGGTAATCAAACGACCTCCTCTGGAATCTCTGTATTGTTGATACCACTCAGCAGCTTGATCCTTGAGTTGAAACGAAGCAAACTTGACAAAGTCCTCATGCCTGACATTGCTACACTCAAAATGTTTGCAGATATCCATGAGCCAGTCATCGGCGTCTGTGGCCTCGACACAGTTGCTGAAGGACTTCAGCTGGTTTGCGAGGAACTGGTTGAGGGTAGCAAACTGAGGCTGATTGTTTCCTTGGCCTTGCTTTCCTTGGTTGCCTTGCCCTTGGTTGTGCTCTTGCAAGAGTTGCAAAAGCATCTGAGTGTTGGTGTTGGTGGCTACCAGACAGCTTGCCATGCCTCCGGAGGTGGAGGTGGTGGCGGAGGGTCCGGATTCTGACGCGTTGGAGGAGCCATCCTGAAGAGGTTGACATCCGTTAGCATCTTGAAAGACATATATTCAAGCTGAATCAAAGGATCGAAATTGCAACATAAAGTCTTAACATTCGAACAAGGATGAACGAATGAATTCCCAAGTAATTATCACACTTCCATTAAGGTTGAGAAGCCACTTAGATAAAGGTAGATGAATAAAGCAACAAGGTACGGATATGAACAAATAAGTGGTAAAGGATTACCCAATCGCAAACCAAATATCCGGGAGAAGAAATACTAGAGCTACATGAATTCCCACCTATAAAACTCCCGAAATTTTCTGGTTATGCCATTAGGTGTTGGGGATACAGGGGAAGCATAATATCTCACCCAAAACTAGCAAATCCTACATCCAGCTGTATCCATCCTTCAACACATAACCAAGAAATCTTCGGAAATCATTTACCTCAACCTTCGAAAAGCATCCGTTATACGAGTTATGGCAACACTCCCGAAATCCCGCCCCAGTACTGGGTGGCGTCGAGGTTATCTCACCAACAACTGCATAAAAGAGATTTTCGATGTTGGCGAACTCAGGTATTCCAGAACTGCAACGATAAAATTGTGACGACAACACCTCAGAGCTCAACTCCCCGGGACACTGCCACAACCCCTAAATGTCAGGAGGCACCAAGATCAATGTTCTCGTCACAAAACCATCGGAACTATTCCAAGATACCCGTGTGATCCTAGAAAGAAATTCATGAAATTTGAGGAGAGAAGAGTCAAAACTCTACGTCAGGAGGCCTCACCAGAGCGACGAAGGGACTGAGGAGTAAAAAGAATCCTACTCTCCGTTATATATAATCCTAAGACTCAAAACATTTTGTTCTAGACACAACAACGTCAGCGATTCGATCAAGCAGGGGGCTCCTAAGTCGGGGAAGGCTCTGATACCAACTTGTAACACCCACAATACGGCTATATCTGCCATGTGTCGAGGCACGACTTAGAGGCATAGCCACATGGTAGGCATGTCGCAAGAGGGGTAATCTTTACACATCTCATGTACTGAATAAGAAAGGTATAAAGAGTTGGCTTACAATCGCCACTTCACACAATACATAAGTATTCATACATCATCCAAGGTAAAAACAAAGGTCTGACTACGGAACCAAAATAAGGAAAGACAACCCCAAATGCTAGATCCCCGATCGTCCCAACTGGGCTCCTCTACTGATCATCCAGAAAAGAAACATAGTAACGGCCCAAATCTCGTCGAACTCCCACTTGAGTTCGGTAGTGTCCCCTGCACTGGCATCATTGGCACCTGCATCTGTTTGGAAGTATCTATGAGTCACGGGGACTCAGCAATCTCACACCCTCGTGATCAAAACTATTTAAGCTTAAGGGTAGGAAAGGGTAGTGAGGTGGAGCTGCAGCAAGCACTAGCATGTATGGTGGCTAACTTACGCAAAAGGGAGTGAGAAGATAAGCAACGCACGGACGAGAAGCTAATAAGTGATCAAGAAGTGATCCTGAAGCTACTTACGTTCAAGCATAACCCAAGACTGTGTTCTCTTCCCGTACTCCGCCGAAAAGAGACCATCACGGCTACACACGCGGTTGATTTATTTTAATTAATTTAAGTGTCAAGTTCTCTACAACCGGATATTAACGAATTCTCATTTGCCCATAACTGCGGGCACAACTTTCGAAATTTTATACCCTACAGGGGTGTCCCAACTTTCCCATCACAAGCTCTCACGGTCAACGAAGGATATTCCTTCTCCCAGGAAGACCCGATCAGACTCGGAATCTCAGTTACAATACATTTCGATAATGGTAAAACAAGACCAGCAAAACTGCTCAAATGTGCCGACAAATCCCGATAGGATCTGCACATATCTCGTTCTCAGGGCACACCGGATTGTCCAAGCTTCCGGTAGGCCAATCCATAGTTGCCCCTGGTGGCCACCGGTAGCTGACAAGTTGGACCAACATTCAGACGAGCACTGGCCCGGGGGTTTAAAATAAAGATAACCCTTGAGTCCCCGGAACCTAAGGGAAAAAGGCTTAGGTGGCAAATGGTAAAACCAAGGTTGGGCCTTGCTGGAGGAGTTTTATTCAAGGCAAACTGTCAAGGGGTTCCCATAACACCCAACCGCGTAAGGAACACAAAATCAAGGAACATAACACCGGTATGACAGAAACTAGGGCGGCACGAGTGGAACAAAACACCACGCATAAGGCCTAGCCTTCCACCCTTTACCAAGTATATAGATGCATTAAAGTAAATAAGATATAATAATTATATCCCAACAATATCCATGTTCCAACAAGGAACAAACTTCATCTTCACCTGCAACTAGCAACGCTATAAGAGGGGCCGAGCAAAGCGGTAACATAGCCAAACAACGGTTTGCTAGGAAAGGAGGGTTAGAGGCTTGACATGGCAATATGGGAGGCTTGATATAGCAAGTGGTAGGTATCGCGGCATGGCAATAGAGCGAACAAGTAGCAAGCAAAGATAGAAGTGATTTCGAGTGTATGGTCATCTTGCCTGCAATGTTCTCAGAGTTGTCGAAACCTTGATCCTCGTTAGCGTACTCAACAGGTTCCTCGATCACGTACTCGTCTCCCGGCTCTACCCAAGGCAAGAACACAAGCAAAAGACCAACAATCAATCACGGTGCAATACACAAGCAACATGATGCAAAACATGGCATGAAATGTAAGACATGGTATGCAATGCATATGCATGCTCTGGAAGGAAAAGAATGATCAAGGCATGGACTTGGCAAACCAAGTGTGCCCCTGGAAAGATGAGATGATTTCGGTCGAAATCAATATAAAGATCACCGGAATCGGAGGCACGGTTTGAAAATGGCAAGCAAAACAAGAATGACACAATTCTGCGATTAACAACACGATGCCATCTAAAATGCAATAGGAAACTAAGCTACTGCACTCCAACATAGCAAAAAAGCATATGGCAGTGATGTACAAGTGGTGCTTGACAAAACATGAAAAGTGAGATACGGCTAAATCACACAAGAGCAGGTTCAAACAAGCATGGCAAAAGTGCAAAAGATATCAGCATCACAGACTTGGTGAAAATACTTACATGCCAGGAATAACATCAGGAAGCCATGTTTAGAGCTAGAAAACAACATGCTACAGGAACAGATCATAGCAAACAAAGGCATGTCCTGAATCAACTAAATGCATAGAACAAAAGTCTCTTACTGATCATGAGCCAAAAAGGCACAGAAGATATGATGGTACCCATGTAAACATAACAAGTTTTATTAGCAGTTTCAGGCTTCGCAGAAAACAGAGCATGGCATAAACAGAATTATGAATGCATCTTTGCGAGCTCGAATCACTCAACACAAAGCATTGCATGACAAGATAAGCATACTAATAGCAAGAATACATGTTCATGAAGCTAACCATGGCAAGAGCAAGTTCATAGCACGCATGGATCACTAGCAACAACCATGGCAAAATTGATTAACATGTAAACATTCTTCCAGGAACATTTTATAGCACAAGTCGAGCAAGATTAAGACATGCTAGGGCACACCATAATTGAAACAATGGGCATGGATGCATAGAGCATAACCATATGTCCAAAACACCCTTATTGAAGATACTCAAAACAAGCATGTATCTCACTGTAGCATCATGTTTACATGACATCAAAATAACAGCAGGCACAAGACTTGGCAAAATCCTAAGTCCCTGAAAATAGCAATATCACGAAGGCTACTTTGCATGCTTGTGCTAGTCACCACATAGATCACAAAAATACATGGCAAGCACCCCTGTAAATATGGCATGGCATAGTTCAAAACACATGTAGATCTCATGCCCATATGAAGCACACATCAAATGTGACAAAAGTGACAAATCACCCTAAACTGATAAGTAGCAGCAGTAAACAATTTATAACACTCTTGCATCAATGATTTGGGTAACACGATGGACTCAAACAAGCATGCCGCAATGGAATGAAATGAAGAGCATCTCCCGCTGAACATTTTGATATATCATGCGCATGAAACGGAGCTCCAGTCATGGAGTTATGATGCAATGAACATGGGCATAAAATGTTGTAGGGAAAAGACTTTGAGGAAAAAACGACCTCCGAATCTCAGATCAAGGTTTTGCGGGCACTGCTCACAAGGATGGCCGGATCTTTGCCGGAGTTCGTCACCGCGGTGGCCGGAGCACTTGCCGGCGATGAGGAGGAGGAGCGGAGGCGCGGGGCACCGGGCGGAAGGGCGCGCGGCGCGGAGGCACGGAAGGCGGCAGCGGCCGACGTTGGAGGCAGGTGAGGTGGCGGCGGACGGCGTTGACGGTGGGGACGGAGCTGGGCGGCGGGGTAGTCGGCGCACCGAGGAGGGAGGCGGGCGGCGCGCGCGTGAGGCGGCCCGGGCGCGGGCGATGGCGTACGGGCCCGCGGGGGCCGGCGATGGGCTCGGTGGGCTTCGGCAGCGATGGGCGGCGTGGAGCCACGTGGCGGCATGCGAGTGGACGGGGCGCGGCGGAGGACGCGTCCGGCGCCGTCCAGACGTGTCCGGCGCGGAGAGAGAGTTGGATCTAAGGTTTTCGACCGCGAATTTGGACGGGGTGCACATATTTATAGCTAGGAGGAGGTAGGAGTGTCCAAATGAGGTGTAGTTTTTGCCCACACGATCATGATCCAACGATGAAGGACATGGGAGTGGTTTGGATGGCTTATTGGGACGTTTTGGAGGGGTGTTGGGCTGCAACACACATGAGGCCTACGCGGTTACCCGGTTAACCGTTGGAGTATCAAACGGACTCCAAATGGCATGAAATTTGACAGGCGGTCTATTGGTGGTGTACCAAGGCCACTTGGCAAATCTTGGTCCATTCCGAGAATGTTCAACACCCGCTCACGAAAAGAGACAAGAGGGGTGCGCCAGTGCATGTAGGAGTGTCAGATTGCAAAATGGACAACGGGGAAAATGCTCAGATGCATAAGACGAACACGTATGCAAATGAGATGCACATGATGACATGATATGGAATGCATGACATGAACAAAATGCAAAACAGAGACAAAAACCCAACCACGAAGGGAATCTCATAACTTAAAGCTGAAAATGGCAAAAGTCGGAGTTACAAATATGGTAAGTTACATCCGGGGTGTTACAAGATCTCGTCCCGAGATCTAGGACTGAAAGAAGTCCGGATACTCAGAACGGAGGTGGTCCTCGCATTCCCAAGTGGCTTCTCATTCGGAATGGTGTGACCACTTCATTTTCAAAAATTTGATAGACTTGTTGCGAGTCTTGCGCTCAGTTTCTTCAAGAATAGCAATGGGATTCTCATGATAAGACATGTCTTCTTGGAGATCAATCTCTTCAATGTTGATGGTGCACTCAGGAGTCTTGAAGCACATGCGAAGCTGTGACACGTGAAACACATCGTGCACATTTGCGAAGTTGGACGGAAGCTCAAGTTGATAGGCGAGATCGCCTCTTTTTCCAATGATCTTGAGAGGACCCACGTATCTAGGGGCAAGCTTCCCTTTGATACCGAAGCGACGAGTGCCTTTCATTGGAGAGACGCGGAGGTAGACATGGTCTCCGATCTCGAAAGCCAAGTCATGATGCTTGCTATCATAGTAACTCTTCTGGCGCGATTGCGCGACTTTGAGATTTTCACGGATGACTTTACACATTTCTTCAGCCTTTGTGATTAAGTCATTGCCAAGAAGTTGGCGTTCACCAGGCTCTGAGCAATTAAGAGGATTACGACACTTTCTGCCATAGAGAATCTCGAATGGGGCCTTGCCCGAGCTTGCTTGGAAGCTGTTGTTGTAGGAGAACTCGGCATATGGAAGACAATCTTCCCACTTCATACCGAAGGAAATGACACAAGCCCTGAGCATATCTTCAATGATTTGATTGACTCGCTCGACTTGGCCACTAGTTTGAGGATGGAAGGCTGTGCTAAAGCGAATGTTGGTGCCCATGGCCTTCTAGAAGAAGTCCCAGAACTTAGAAGTGAAGATGCTTCCAGGATCTGAAGATATCAATTGCGGAATGCCGTGCAAGGAGACAATCCTGGAGGTGTATAGCTCTGCCGGAAGGAAATGAGCCACTTTTGTAAGCTTGTCGATGACAACGAAGATAGCATCATTTCCACGCTTGGACTTGGGAAATCCAGTCACGAAGTCCATCTCAATATGGTCAAACTTCCATTCTGGAATAGCAAGAGGTTGGAGGAGACCAGTTGGTTGTTGGTGTTCTGCTTTCACCCTTCTGCAGACATCACATTCATTTACGAATTGAGCAATTTCTCGCTTCATTCAAGTCCACCAATACGACTGCTTGAGGTCATGGTACATCTTCGTACTTCCAGGATGAATGGATAGAAGGGAATTGTGCGCCTCGTTCATAATGACTTTCCGTAGATCACCTTTAGGAACCACAATTCGATCCTCGAAGAATAGAGTATCTTGGTCATCAAGGCGATATCACTTGTACTTGGGTTGGCTCTTGGCAATCCCATTTTTCACCTTCTTCACCATGGAATCCAGGAGTTGTGCCTCACTAATTTGATCTTCCAAAGTAGGAGAGACTCGGAGGTTGGCAAGAAAGCCTTGAGGAACAACTAGGAGATTCAGTTTGCGGAAAGCTTCACAAAGGTCCGGTTGGAAGGGCTTGAGAATCAAACTGCTGCAGTAAGCCTTCCTGCAATGACATTGGCCTTGGCTGGAGTATATTCGATACTCGGATTGTATTCTTAAATCATTTCTACCCAACGAGTCTGCCTGAGGTTGAGGTTGGGTTGAGTGAAGATGTACTTAATGCTCTTATGATCAGTGAAGATGTCCACGTTCCTTCCCAACAAGAGATGTCTCCACGTTAATAATGCATGGACAACTGCCGCCAACTCGAGGTCGTGAATGGGGTAGTTCCTTTCGTTGAGCTTCAACTGGCGAGAGGTATAAACCACAACTTTTTTCTCTTGTATTAACACAGCACCGAGACCTTGCAGGGAGGCATCACAGAAAACTTTGAATGGTTTGGATTCATTAGGAGGAGTCAAGACAGGAGTTGTGACTAACTTCTCTTTCAGTGTGTTGAAAGCAACGTCACATTCAGGCGTCCAGACATACTTTACATGCTTTTGGAGGAAAGAGGCTTTGCAATCTTAGAGAAATTCTCAATGAATCTTCGACAATAGCTTGCAAGCCCAAGAAAACTGCGGAGCTGCTTCACATTCTGAGGCAGTTCCTAATTCACAATTGCAGACACCTTCTCAGGATTAACAGCGATGCCTTTGGCGGAGATGATATGACCAAGGTAGAGAACCTCATCAAGCCAGAACTCACACTTGGAAAACTTTGCATAGAATTGATGCTCTCTGAGTTTGTCGAGTACCAATCTCAAATGCTTGGCATGATCCTCCTTGTTCTTGGAAAAGACCAAGATGTCATCGAGATACACCAAGACGAAATCATTTGTGTAAGGGTTGAAGATGAAGTTTATCATGCGAGAGAATGTTGGAGGATCATTGACAAGGCCGAAAGACATGATAGTATATTCATAAGAACCATATCTTGTTCTGAATGCTATCTTGGGGATATATTGCTCACGAATGCAAATCCGATGATAACCCATATGGAGGTCAAGCTTGGAGAATACTTGGGCACCTTTAAGTTGCTCGAAAAGCTCATTGATGTTGGGAAGTGGGTACTTGTTCTTTATTGTCTTCTTGTTCAATGGATGGTAGTCGACGCAGAGTCGGTCCATTCCATCCTTCTTCTTGACAAAAAGAACACCACAACCCCATGGAGATGAACCCGGTCTGATCAGACCCATACGCTCTTGTTCATAGAGTTGTTTCTTCAACTCCTTCAACTCCTCTAGTCCAAGCTTGTAAGGACGTTTGCAAACAGGTTCTGTGCCAGGCTCAAGATCGATAACAAATTCAACTGGCCGGTGAGGAGGCATTCTCGGAAGCTCTTCTGGAAAGACTTCTTGATATTCACAAACGGCTGGAATGTGAGAGATGGCATTCAACTCGCCCTTCTCATTGAAAGAAAACAGTCGAATGGTGTCATCACGAGCGGCATAGATGATCACATCCTCAGAAGAGTGTGTCAATTGAATCTGCCTGGTAGCACAATCAAGCTAAGCCTTGTGCTTAGAAAGCCAGTCCATGCCGAGAATTAAATCAATATCCGAGTCACCAAGAACAATTGGAGAAGACAAAAATTCATAGTTTCCCATCTTGATAGAAACATCCGGAACCATGGAGCTTGTGTTCATGCATTTACCAGGAGAGACAACTGCTAACGGTCTAGGCAAAACATGGAAAGGTAACTCATGCTTAGATGCAAATGGTCTTTAGATGAAAGTAAGCGATGCACCAGTGTCAAAAAGAACTTTCGCAGGAAAGTCGTTAACAAGAAGATTACCCATGATCACTTCTGAAGAGTCCTCTGCCTGATCTGCGTTCATTATGTTGACCTTTGCAAACTTGGAATTATGCTTAACCACTGCATTGCTGGAAGATCTCATAGGAGGAGGAGGCGGAAGGCGCCTTTGGTTGAAGCATTTGTTTGCATAGTGCCTGACGGTGTCCTGGACTAGGGGGTACTCACCACATCATCTCCCGATCTGTTAGATTGGGCCAAGGACCCCCATCGTCGTATACTCATGGGCCAGTTCGGACAGCTTCCGCATACAAGGAAGATTCCACAAGACTTGGTGGTCAAGACAAGGACTCCTCCCCCACCGGCGTATTCGGTTAGGACTCTTGTTATCCTAGGCCTCTGGTGCATTATATAAACCAGGGCCAGGCTAGTTGATAGATATACAACAATCATACCATAGGCTAACTTCTAGGGTTTAGCCTCTACGATCTCGTGGTAGATCAACTCTTGTAATACTCATATCATCAAGAGCAATCAAGCAGGACGTAGGGTATTACCTCCATCAAGAGGGCCCGAACCTGGGTAAACATCGTGTCCCCTGCCTCCTGTTACCATCCGCCTTAGACGCGCAGTTCGGGACCCCCTACCAGAGATCCGCCGATTTTGACACCGACATTGGTGCTTTCATTGAGAGTTCCGCTGTGCGATCGACAAAAGGATCAATGGCTCGCCCGTAGGTCAACTGCGACGTCGGCTTCTTCGTCACTGGCTCGGCCCATCACCTTGGCTGGACCGAGGATTGCGCCCTACCTCCGATCGGATGAGGGCCTTCATCAACATCAACTCCGATCTCTATCAAGATCATGGAGGAATCATCCAGGGAGCCCGGGGCTCAACGTCAACATTGCCCTCGGGCGACCGTGCTGTTTTTCTGGACAGCGAACTTGTATCCGCCACCACCGCCTCCTCAAGTGTCATTTTAACGATTGCTTCAGTGAAATTGTGCGGAATTGAGTCTACAACAACCCTGAAAAATTTCGTCGAGTTCCCATGGAGGAATCTCTGGCAGTCCGCGATATACCGGAGCCCTGTCAAATCTGGACGGGAATCTGGACGAGTTTAGGGCATGGTGCCCAGCTTTTAGCTAGGATGTACTTTGAAAGATCCAACCGTTGACCATGCTGAGGAATTCCCATATCTACCACCCCTCAAAATTTCAGCTCGATCCGACCGTCCAAACTTCGGGAACCTTCCGATTAGTGCATCACTTTTTGGATCTGTTTTCTGCACGAAAACGAATCTGACCCAAGTTCGTCTTTTTTATGAACGGGATTTCGGACATCCTTTTTGAAGGAATTTTTGTATGGGGTATTGTGTTTTCTTCCCGAACACATCCCATTAACTTTAAAATCTTTTGAACATGATCTTCACCATCAAGCTGGTGTTAAACCAGTCCGGCAATATTGCTCCACGGCTGCCGACCTGCGCTAGACACGTCGTCACTTTGTTGAGCCGAGCTCAAATTCTTCGGATCATCATCTCGGCAAGCCGAACAGGAGTTTGGCATCGCGAAGGATAAATCATCACCAACATCGCCGCCCCACGGATTACACGAAGCGGGCACACCGGCATCGCCGCACGGTCACTTCATCAAGCCGGCATTGACCACGTCATGACCTGCATCGGCAGGGCCGCACTATTGCTTCTTCGAGCCAATGCCCATCACACCGAACTACTTCAACACCTCAGCTAACATAGCAGCTACAACAACTCCTTACCGGCCTACTCCGTAACCTCGGCTAGACCGGGGACTTGGCTATTTCTTCATCAACATACTCCGGTGACTTCAGCGTCACCAGCCGACCAGCTTCGTCACGTTAGCTGGGCCGAGGGCTTCGCCTCGGAAATCCAACCTTTGCCAGCATCACCAGGCCATCGCTCTATCGCCCATCAGGCAATGGGTGTGCGAATCGATTCTCGATTTTGGGAGTCGCTTTTCTTCGGAATGCTACAGCAAATAAACCAGGTGCTATTAATCCTAACAATTTTTGCTTGTTGGGTTTATTTTTCTTAAGAAATTGTTACTCTGGTTTCTTCCATCATCTGTACACAAGTCTATCAAATGGCGGCCACATTAAAAACGGTCGCGTGGTGGTTCGGTTGTTTTCCGTACATAGTTCGGCGAACGCCGCATTCGGAGCCTGGACCGCCCTGCAAATTCAGGCTTTGTCACGCCTTCACTGCGACACGCTGACACCCTGCATCGACATTGGCTTCGGCGCCAAGCCACAGTTCTTTAAATAAATTATTTTTCCGTAAAGCAATTATGCAAGGATTATATATATATTATTATTATTTCCTGGACCGCACAGTTTTATGTGTGCAGGTAATCGATTTTGACTGCGTTAGGTGGTCACTACTCCGGAGTGCCGAACTCCTTGCCCGGACACCTCGGGCCCGGGGGTTGGGACCTCGGCCATGCTGAGGACTGCGAACCTTGTCGGATCTGTCATAGATCAATGGGCGTCTTTGTCCCGCCAGAAGCCCGAATCGCGTCATCAACACCGAGCACATTAACCAGCTAAGTTGCTTTCATGCTCAAAAACTTTTAGTTTTAAATTTTGTTTGGTTCGACCAAGCATTATACTTTTCGGCACAAAGTTGTTTGTGACGAAGTTCCTTGTCAAAACTTTGTTTGTGACGGGCATATTCAAACGCCCCGTTTATTTGGGGGCTGCCTTGATGGAGCTTTTCCTCTTGCATATGATTATACTTGTACGGCTTCGTTCCTTGTTCGTGTATTACGCCACAATATGCACCATATTGACCTAAGCGATTTGCAAGCTGGGTTGCCTCGCTCCTGTGTTTACCCCTACGTTCCCGATTGTTCGGCTAGGGAGTAAAGAGAGCACCTCTGCGATTGTCACGACTAGGTCATCCGAGCTCTGACCTCAGACTGGGTGAAGCCGAAAGCTAGCGCTCTTATTGTTTTCAATCATGGTCGGCACACAACGGAACTCATGAGTACAAAAAACCTATTGCACAAGTCTCATAGTAATAATGAGCACCGAAGAAAGGTATCGGTGGGGGTACTATTTTCTTCGAAGATGCTTCTTACACTTCGTCAGTAATATAGCTTAAGTTCCTTGAGCGTTCTTTGTCTGTTACAGCCTTATGGCCTGATTGCCTGGTCATCGGAAACACCGTCGATACTCTCGACTAGTGGAGTACATGACACTTTTCGGCCCTTGGCCGAAGAGGGAGAAGCCGACGGTCCGTTAAGACGCGTTTAAAGTTCGAGTGAACACATATATGATATAAGTACTTCGGTACATACAATCATTATACATAAAATTCTTTTACCCAAGTCACTTGGGGGCTCTTAAAATTTATATGAGCTGTTTTATAGTAAATGTGTTTTCTTCTTGGTCATTGCAAAGTCTTTTTCTACCGCTCCTTTTTTGACTCGAGTTTATGGTCAATAGCCGGATAGCCTGTCTTCTCTCTGAAAGCCGCTTGAGTTTAGTTTGCTAAACTGACCTCGGAGAAGTACTCCGCCTTTGGGATGAGGAGCTTGAAGCTGTAGGCTGACCCGCGTGAAGTCTTGAGATTGGATGTGTCATGTTAAAGCACGACAAAAGCACAATTTTTTTTCCAATTTTCGGATTGGCACCGGACACTTGATCTTGTTCGGACGTCAAGTTTTTACTGACGTTTTTTGGTTTTCCAATCTTATGTCACTTTCAAACTATTTTTTGTGTTTTCAGCACAAGTCTCATAGTGCAACACCGGACACCTTTAGAGATTCGGCAAAAACATTCTCGGATATTGCTATATATGCATCGGATTTGAATTGTGTCTTCGGTCAATAGTTGGGTTGCCCGGCTCCTGCGCTTACCTCCTACGTTCCGCTTTGTTCGGCTAGGTGTGCAAAGGGAGAACCACTGCGATTGTGCTTCCAGCTCACATGGTTAAGCACCTCAGTGGAGAAAGCCGAAAACTGACTGTCACAATAAGCGTAAACTGGTCAGCGATCCGATGACTATGTTAAATGACGGGCCATTCATAACATTGGCCGAAGTGTTTACGGCTCGACCTCGACAGTCGCCGAACACTACCGGGGGCTAGTAAGTGGCCTCCCAAACTAAATCCTCAATATTTTGCTCTTACATTAGAGCTGAGGTTTCATGATCATGCTTCGCATGACAACCCAAAGAAAGGAACCGATAGCGGGACTATTTTCTTTGGAAGACATTTCTTATGTTAAACAATAATATAACATATCTCTCTGCATACCTTTGTTTATAAAACCGTATGGCCAGATTTCCTTGTTTGTCGTAAATCTTTGCGCTCACAAAGGCTTTATAAAGTAGGACAAACACTCCTCGGCTACTGGCCGAGGAGGTGGAAGCCGATGGTCGGTCAACAAAGTTTTGTACAATGCGGATCCAAGGATTAATGATGTAAAGTACTTGGATACATAGAATCATTACACATAATTTGTGATTTTACTCTGGATATCGATCCTTAATTCGGCCACTCGTGCCCGCATTAAGGATCGGGGGCTACTGGGCTCCGAGCTTATCATTTACTAATATTAAAGGGGCGTATCGATCCCTTGATCTAGTGTTGCCACCCGACCAGTGTGTCGGGGGCTACTGCATTGGCAATCCAGTGCAGAAAATTTAAGTGCAATATAGTTTTCGAGGAGATTATGATCCTTAGGTTGGTCGGCCGCACCCAACCTGAGTCTCGAGGACTCTGCACACTACTTTTTGTGTCCCGAAGTATTCTGCCAAGCTAGGAGTTGATCCTCAGACCGATTTTGCAAATCAACCAGAGTCTCAGCGGCTACTGGGATCAGCGGTCTTATGTCATCCTTCAGGTGCATCTCGTCTTTTAGACCGATACACACCTTGAGGGCTACTAGCTATATATCCCGGCAGAGAATAAATTGCACCAATAAAAAATATTGACAAAAAATCGGCCCACAGTCGGGGTGGTGCACCACCTCGGAAGCAGTCCGACATAAAGCTCGCGCGCTAGTGGCTGGCTCCATAGAGGGCATTTCCAGCATTAAGCTCGGCTAAACTCCTTCAACCTTTTTGAACCAAGGTGATTCATGACACCTCGGATATAGTCCGGCGTTGGGGCTCGGATACAGTCCGGCATTGGAGCTTGGACACAGTCCGGCATTAGAGCTCGGATACATTTTGGCATTGGAGCTCGGAAGCAATCCGGCATTGGTGCTCGGCTGCAAAAGATACCTCGAATGCAGTCTGGCGTTAGAGCTCGGACGGAAGAGGACACTGCCTCCCGGGAACAAATTCAAACCCGGGGTGTGGCATAAAAATAACAAGGCATTGATAAAGGCCGGAAACTTAAAGGGGCTCCTCGGATACCTGACGTGTAAACTCGTCGAATGCATTTCGGCGATCCTCAAGATCGAAGATGAGAAGATTTGTCGAACCAGTTTTCAAGACCGACAACCGAAGATGAACAACAGTTCGGAAGAATCGAGGAGCGTCCCTAACTTGAAGAACGGTTCAGGGGGCTACTGACGGTGTCCTGGACTAGGGGGTACTCACCACGTCATCTCCCGATCTGTTAGATTAGGCCGAGGACCCCCATGGCCGTATACTCATGGGCCAGTTCGGACAGCTGCCGCATACAAGGAAGATTCCACAAGACTTGGTGGTCAAGACAAGGACTCCTCCCCCACCGGCGCATTCGGCTAGGAGTCTTGTTATCCTAGGCCTCTAGTGCATTATATAAACCAGGGCCAGGCTAATCGATAGCTATACAACAATCATACCATAGGCTAGCTTCTAGGGTTTAGCCTCTACGATCACGTGGTAGATCAACTCTTGTAATACTGATATCATCAAGATCAATCAAGCATGACGTAGGGTATTACCTCCATCAAGAGGGCCCGAACCTGGGTAAACATCGTGTCCCCTACCTCCTATTACCATCCGCCTTAGATGCATAGTTCGGGACCCCCTACCAGAGATCCGTCGGTTTTGACACCGACAGTGCCCTTTTTGCTGACACTTGTTGCAAGTAACCTCTAAGAGCGAACGGTGATAAGGAGCACTTGACCTTGGAGTATGAGACTGAGCTTTGTGCTGATAGGCTGGGTTGGGTGTGTGGGAAGATCCATTGCCACCTTTACTCTTCTGCTAGTAGGGCTGACGAAACGGAGGAGGAGGAGGCAACCAAAACTTCTGTTGCTTAGCTGCCACTTGAGTTGAAGAAGAAGATTGAACTGCATCCCTGACTCTCTTCTTAGATGCCTCACACTTGAGCTGAGCAGCTTCTTGCTTTAGTGCCATGTTGTAGAATTGATCAAACTTAGTCGGCTCAAGAAACACGAGAGCTAATTGCAGATCTTCTCTGAGGCCACCTCTAAATTGATAAATCATGCTCTTTTCATCAGGGACGTCTTGTTTAGCGAAGCGAGCGAGTTTCTGAAACTGGATATTGTATTGATACACATACATGCTTCCTTGCTTGAGATTGCGGAACTCCTCACGCTTGCTCTCAGCAACACTTTGTGGAATGTGATGAGCTTTGAAGTCTCGACGGAAATCATTCCAGGTAATCACATGAGCTCCTGTGGAATCTCTTTATTGTTGATACCACTCAGCAGCTTGATCCTTGAGTTGAAACGAAGCGAACTTGACAAAGTCCTCAGGCCTGACATTGCTACACTCAAAATGTTTGCAGATATCCACGAGCCAGTCGTCGGCGTCTGTGGCCTCGACACAGTTGCTGAAGGACTTCGCCTGGTTTACGAGGAACTGGTTGAGGGTAGCAAACTGAGGCTGATTGTTGCCTTGGCCTTGATTTCCTTGGTTGCCTTGCCCTTGGTTGCGCTCTTGCAAGAGTTGCAAAAGCATCTGAGTGTTGGCATTGGTGGCTGCCACGACAGCTTGCCATGCCTCCAGAGGTGGAGGTGGTGGCAGAGGGTCCGGATTCTGACGCGTTGGAGGAGCCATCCTGAAGAGGTTGACATCCGGTAGCATCTTGAAAGACATATATTCAAGCTGAATCAAAGGATCGAAATTGAAACATAAAGTCTTAACATTCGAACAAGGATGAACGAATGAATTCCCAAGTAATCATCACACTTCCATTAAGGTTGAGAAGCCACTTAGATAAAGGTAGATGAATAAAGCAACAAGGTACGGATATGAATAAATAAGTGGTAAGGATTACCCAATCGCAAACCAAATATCTCGGAGAAGAAATACTAGAGCTACATGAATTCCCACCTATAAAACTCCCAAAATTTTCTGGTTATGCAATCAGGTGTTGGGGATACAAGGGAAGCATAATATCTCACCCAAAACTAGCAAATCCTACATCCAGATGTATCCATCCTTCAACACATAACCAACAAATCTTCGGAAATCATTTACCTCAACCTTCGAAAAGCATCTGTTATACGAGTTATGGCAATACTCCTGAACTCTCGACCCGGTACTAGGTGGCGTCGAGGTTATCTCACCAACAACTGCATAAAAGAGATTTTCGATGTCGGTGAACTCAGGTATTCCAGAACTGCAACGATAAAATTGTGACGACAACACCTCAGAGCTCAACTCCCCGGGACACTGCCACAACCCCTAAATGTCAGGAGGCAGCAAGAACAATGTTCTCGTCACAAAACCATCGGAACTATTCCAAGATACCCGTGTGATCCTAGAAAGAAATTCTTGAAAATTGAGGAGAGAAGAGTCAAAACTCTACGTCAGGAGGCCTCACTAGAGCGACGAAGGGACTGAGGAGTAAAAAGAATCCTACTCTCCAATATATATAATCCTAAGACTCAAAAAAATTTGTTCTAGACACAACAACGTCAGTGATTCGATCAAGCAGGCGGCTCATAAGTTGGGGAAGGCTTTGATACCAACTTGTAACACCCACAATGCGGCTATATCTCCCATGTGTCGGAGCATGACTTAGAGGCATAGCCGCATGGTAGGCATGTCGCAAGAGGGGTAATCTTTACACATCCCATGTACTAAATAAGAAAGGGATAAAGAGTTGGCTTACAATCGCCACTTCACACAATACATAAATATTCATACATCATCCAAGGTACAAACAAAGGTCCGACTATGGAACCAAAATAAAGAAAGACAACCCCAAATGCTAGATCCCTGATCGTCCCAACTGGGCTCCTCTATTGATCATCCGGAAAAGAAACATAGTAACGCCCCAAATCCTCATTGAACTCCCACTTGAGTTCGGTAGGGTCCCCTGCACTGGCATCATTGGCACCTTCATCTGTTTGGAAGTATCTGTGAGTCACGGGGACTTAGCAATCTCACACCCTCGCGATCAAAACTATTTAAGCTTAAGGGTAGGAAAGGGTAGTGAGGTGGAGCTGCAGCAAGCACTAGCATGTATGGTGTCTAACTTATGCGAAAGGGAGCGAGAAGAGAAGCAATGCACGGACGAGAAGCTAATAAGTGATCAAGAAGTGATCCTGAAGCTACTTACGTTCAAGCATAACCCAAGACCGTGTTCTCTTCCCGGAATCCACCGAAAAGAGACCATCACGGCTACACACGTGGTTGATTTATTTTAATTAAGTTAAGTGCCAAGTTCTCTACAACCGGATATTTACAAATTCCCATCTGCCCATAACTGCGGGCACGGCTTTCGAAAGTTCATACCCTGCAGGGGTGTCCCAACTTTACCCATCACAAGCTCTCACGGTCAATGAAGGATATTCCTTCTCCCAGGAAGACCCGATCAGACTCGGAATCCCGGTTACAAGACATTTCGACAATGGTAAAACAAGACCAGCAAAGCCGCCCAAATGTGCAAACAAATCCCGATAGGAGCTGCACATATCTCGTTCTCAGGGCACACCGGATTGTCCAAGCTTCTGGTAGTCCAACCCATAGTTGCCCCTGGTGGCCACCGGCGGCTGACAAGTTGGACAAACACTCAGAGGAGCACTGCCCCGGGGGTTTAAAATAAAGATGACCCTTGAGTCCGCGGAACCCAAGGGAAAAAGGCTTAGGTGGCAAATGGTAAAACCAAGGTTGGGCCTTGACGGAGGAGTTTTATTCAAGGTGAACTGTCAAGGGGTTCCCATAACACCCAACCGCGTAAGGAACACAAAATCAAGGAACATAACACCGGTATGACGGAAACTAGGGCGGAAAGAGTGGAACAAAACACCACGCATAAGGCCTAGCCTTCCACCCTTTACCAAGTATATAGATGCATTAAAGTAAATAAGATATAATAATTATATCCCAACAATATCCATGTTCCAACAAGGAATAACCTTCATCTTCACCTGCAACTAGCAACGCTATAAGAGGGGCTGAGCAAAGCGGTAACATAGACAAACAATGGTTTGCTAGGAAAGGAGGGTTAGAGGCTTGACATGGCAATATGGGAGGCTTGATATAGCAAGTGGTAGGTATCGCGGCATGGCAATAGAGCGAACAAGTAGCAAGCAAAGATAGAAGTGATTTCGAGTGTATGGTCATCTTGCCTGCAATGTTCTCAGAGTTGTCGAAACCTTGATCCTCGTTAGCGTACTCAACAGGTTCCTTGATCACGTACTCGTCTCCCGGCTCTACCCAAGGCAAGCACACTAGCAAAAGACCAACAATCAATCACGGTGCAATGCACAAGCAACATGATGCAAAACATGGCATGAAATGTAAGACATGGTATGCAATGCATATGCGTGCTCTGGAAGGAAAAGAATGATCAAGGCATCGACTTGGCAAACCAAGTGTGCCCCTGGAAAGATGAGATGATTTCGGTCGAAATCAATATAAAGATCACCGGAATCGGAGGCACGGTTTGCAAATGGCAAGCAAAACAAGAATGGCACAATTCTACGATTAACAGCATGATGCCATCTAAAATGCAACTGGAAACTAAGCTACTGCACTCCAACATAGCAAAAAAGCATATGGCAGTGATGTACAAGTGGTGCTTGACAAAACATGAAAAGTGAGATACGGCTAAATCACACAAGAGCAGGTTCAAACAAGCATGGCAAAAGTGCAAAAGATATCAGCATCACAGACTTGGTGAAAATACTTACATGCCAGGAATAACATCAGGAAGCCATGTTTATAGCTAGCAAACAACATGCTACAGGAACAGATCATAGCAAACAAAGGCATGGACTGAATGTAATGAATACATAGAACAAAAGTCTCTTACTGATCATGAGCCAAAAAGGCACATAAGATATGATGGCACCCATGTAAACATAGCAAGTTTTATTAGCAGTTTCAGACTTGGCAGAAAACAGAGCATGGCATAAACAGAATTATGAAGGCATGTTTGCGAGCTCGAATCACTAAACACAAAGCATTGCATGACAAGATAATCATACTAATAGCAAGAATACATGTTCATGAAGCTAACCATGGCAAGAGCAAGTTCATAGCACGCATGGATCACTAGCAACAACCATCGCAAAATTGATTAACATGTAAACATTCTACGAGGAACATTTTATAGCACAAGTCGAGCAAGATTAAGACATGCTGGGGCACTCCATAATTGAAACAATGTGCATGGATGGATAGAGCATGACCATATGTCCAAAACACCCTTACTGAAGATACTCAAAACAAGCATGTATCTCAATGTAGCATCATGTTTACATGACATCAAAATAACAACAGGCACAAGACTTAGCAAAATCCTAAGTCCTTGAAAACAGCAATATCACGAAGGCTAATTTGCATGCATGTGCTAGTCACCGCATAGATCACAAAAATACATGGCAAGCACCCCTGTAAAGATGGCATGGCATAGTTGAAAACACATGTAGAGCTCATGCCCATATGAAGCACACATCAAATGTGACAAAAATGACAAATCACCCTAAACTGATATGTAGCAGCAGTAAACATTTTATAGCACTCTTGCATCAATGATTTGGGCAACAAGATGGACTCAAACAATCATGCCACAATGGAATGAAATCAAGAGCATCTCCCTTTGAACATTTTGATATATAATGTGCATGAAACGGAGCTGCGGTCATGGAGTTATGATGCAATGAACATGGGCATAAAATGTTGTAGGGAAAAGACTTAGGAAAAAACGACCTCCGGATCTCAGATCTAGGGTTCGCGGGCACTGTTCACAAGGATGGCCGGATCTTCACCGGAGTTCGTTGCCGCGGTGGCCGGAGCACTTGCCGGCGATGAGGAGGAGCGGCGGAGGCGCGGGGCACCGGGCGGAGGGGAGCGTGGCGCG
>NC_041390.1:417584489-417600510 GCF_002162155.2 Triticum dicoccoides | reverse complement strand
TGAGGCCGCCCGGGCGCGCGAGGGCGCGCGCGGCGGCGTACGGGCCCGCGGGGGTCGGCGATGAGCTCGGCGGGCTTTAGCGGCGGTGGGCGGCGAGGAGCTACGTGGCGGCGTGCGAGTGGACGGGGCGTAGCGGCGGACGCGTCCGGCGCCATCCGGACGTGTCTGGCGCGGAGAGAGAGTTGGATCTAGGGTTTTGGACCGCGAATTTGGACGGGGTGCACATATTTATAGCTAGGAGGAGGTAGGAGTGTCCAAATGGGGTGTAGTTTTTGCCCACACGATCGTGATCCGACGACGTAGGAGATGGGAGTGGTTTGGATGGCTTATTGGGCCGTTTTGGAGGGGTGTTAGGCTGCAACACACACGAGGCCTTCACGGTTACCCGGTTAACCGTTAGAGTATCAAACGGACTCCAAATGGCACGAAATTTGACAGGCGGTCTACCGGTGGTGTACCAAGGCCACTTGGAAAATCTCGATCCATTCCGAGAATGTGCAACACCCGCTCACGAAAAGAGACAAGAGGGGTGCGTCGGTGCATGTAGGAGTGTCGGATTGCAAAATGGACAACGGGGAAAATACTCGGATGCGTAAGACGAACACGTATGCAAATGAGATGCACATGATGACATGATATGGAATGCATGACATGAAGAAAATGCAAAATGGAGAGAAAAACCCAACCACAAAGGGAATCTCATCACTTAAAGCCGAAAATGACAAAAGTCAGAGTTACAAATATGGTAAGTTACATCCGGGGTATTACACCTTCGTAGGCTCACTGGTCGGTGAGGAGTTGTATGAGATTCATCATGTAATCGAGTTAGTTTTGTTAGGGCATGATCCCTAGTATCCATTATGTTCTTAGATTGATGTTGCGATGCCTTTGCCATACTTAATGCTTGACACTTTGGGCCAGGGTGCCATGATTTTAGATCTGAACCATTTATGTTATCATCGTTATATCCATGCTCAAGATCCAATCTTGCAAGTTATATTCACCTACTACGGTTATGATCCGGCAACCCCAGAGTGACAACAACCGGGGCTAGTCCCGGTGATGACCGTAGTTTGAGGAGTTCATGTATTCACTATGTGTTAATGCTTTGTTCTGGCTCTCTATTAAAAGGAGGCCTTAATATCCCTTAGTTTCCAATATGTACCCCGCTGCCACGGGAGGGTAGGACAAAAGATTTCATGCAAGTTCTTTTAATAAAACATGTATGGCTATTTATGGAATACATGCCTACATTATATCGATGAACTGGAGCTAGTGTCGTATCGCCCTAGGCTATAACTGTCACATGATGAATATCATCCAACAAGTCACCGATCCAATGCCTATGAACTTTTCCATATTGTTTCTGCTAAGTTACTAATGCTATCATCACTGTTACACTTGCTACAAAATTACTGCTATCACTGTTATTGTTATTGTTGCTGCTATCACTACTATCAAAACTATCAAACTACTTTGCTACTGATCACTTTGCTACAGATAATTAATCTCTAGGTGTGGTTGAATTGACAACTCAGCTACTAATACCTTCAAATATTTTTTGGCTCCCCTTGAGTCGAATCTATAAATTTGGGTTGAATATTTACCCTCGAAAACTATTGCGATCCCCTATATTTGTGGGTTATCAAGACCTTTTTCTGGCGCCGTTGCCGGGGAGCACAACTACATTTGTTGAGTCACTTGGGATTATTATCATATTATCACTATGAAGAATCTGAAGGATCCTAAGACTAAGATATTTCCCTCAAGGACGAGGGGGGGTAAGGAACTGACATCCAGTTCTGCTTTAGATTCACCTTCTGTTATGAGTAAACTTGCAACACCACCACATGCTTAATTCTGATATGTCGCAAGTTATTGATGATGCTACTACTAATGATAATGCTTATGATGATGCTAGTACCTTGCTTAATGATGATGTGCCACTTGGTGACTTTCTTGATAAACGAATTGCTAGAGTTATATAACATTATGTTCTTGAATCTGATGATGAGCTTCAAACTGAAACTCCTGAAACACCTACTAGAACTAGCCCTCCTAGATATGAATTGCCTAAGGTACCGGAAGGTTATGTTATGAGTGAAGAAGCAACTAGAGATATTCTTGCTTGCAATGATAGAGATGATCTAGAGAAATTATTACACAAGTATAAAGAAAAATCTCTGAATGCTACAATGAAGTGTGATCCTAAGTTTGCTACTTCACCTATCTCTATTGATGACAAGGATTATGAATTCTCTGCTGACCCAGAGTTAATTACTCCGGTTGAATCTGATCCTTTCCATGGTTATGAAACTAAAATTGTTGTGGGACATCTTACTAAGTTGAATGACATAGCCACCCTTTTTACTCATGATGAGAAAACTTGCTATTACTTTATTCTCAAATTATTTCCTTTCTCATTAAATGGTGATGCTAAATCTTGGTACAATACTCCTGCTCCTGGTTATGTGCGTAGTCCCCAGGATATGATTTATTACTTCCCTGAAAAATATTTTCCTGCTCATATGAAACAAGCTGCCTTATAGGAAATATTTAACTTTGTGAAAACTAAAGAAGAGAGTCTCCCATAAGCTTGGGGGAGGCTTTGCCAGTTAATGCTTTGCTTGATCATCATCTTCAAAAAAATGAAATACATGATATCTTCTATAATGGACTAGCCGATGCTTCTAGGGACTTCCTAGATAGTTGTAATGATTGTGTTTTCACGGAGCGAACTGTTGGAAAAGCTGAAGAATTATTTAGTAATATATTGAAAAATTATGATGATTGGACTCTTCCTGAACCACCACCTAAACCCACTTCGAAGAAGAGGGGTATATTATATCTCAGTCATGAAGATATGCAAGAGGCAAAGAAATCTATGAAGGAAAAAGGTATTAAAGCTGAAGATGTTAAAAATTTACCTCCTATTGAAGAAATACATGGGCTTAGTACACCACCAATGCCTAAGGTGGTAGAGGTAAATTCTCTAATGAAGTTCAATGATAATGACAATCCTTACAATATGCATCTTAGCCAATGCCTTTATGAGTTTGAAAACTATATTAGAAAACAAGATCACTTCAATGCAAATGTTATGAAACAACTGAAATGCAATTCTGATATGGTTGCTCGCTTGAGTGACTTGTTATTTAGAATATCAAATGATGTTAGAGGTGTTGGAAAACATACTTCTATGGTTCAAACTCAGTTAGAACATGAGTTTGCTGTTAGAGTTGCAACTAGAGGAGGTAAATGACTCAGGAACCACTTTATCCCGAGGGGCACCCAAAAAGAATAGAACGGGATTCACAAAGGAACAACATCACTACACCTAGTCCTTCTAAAAGGAAAAAGAAGAAAAAAAATGATAGGACTTTGCATGCTCCTAGTGAACCTGAAATAGGAAAACCTCCTGACATTGATAAAGAAACTTCTATCTCAGATGCTGAAACTCACTCTAGTAATGAACATTCACCTAGTGATAATGAAAAAGATAATTTTGATGTTCATGAAGACTCTCAACCTGAAAATAATAAAGAACCAGACAATGATGTTGAGATAGAACCACCTGTTGATCCTGATAACCCACAACCCAAGAACAGAAGGTATGATAAAAGGGACTTTGTGGCTAGGAAACACGGTAAAGAAAGAGAACCGTGGGTTTAAAAACCTATGCATTTTCCACCCAAGTCAACTAAAAAGAATGATGATGAAGAATTTGAACGCTTTGCTGAAATGTTGAGGCCATTCTTTTTGCATACTCGCTTGACTGATATACTAAAAATGCCTCCTTATGCAAAGTATATGAAAGACATCATCACTAATAAGAGAAAAATACCGGAAGCTGAAATCTCCACTATGCTTGCTAATTATATTTTTAAAGATGGAATACCTAAAAAACTTGAAGATCCAGAAATACCAACTATACCTTGCTCCATCAAAAAGAATTGTGTGAAAACTGCTTTGTGTGATTTAGGAGCTGGTGTTAGTGTTATGCCTTTCTCTTTATATACAAGACTTGATATGAATAAGCTCACACCTACTGAAATATCTTTGCAAATGGTTGATAAATCAACTGCCGTACCTATCGGTATCTGTGAGGATGTGCCCGTTGTTGTTGCTAATGTTACTATTTTGACTGACTTTGTTATACTTGAGATGCCCAAGGACGACAACATGTCGATTATCCTTGGTAGACCCTTCTTGAATACTGCAGGGGCTGTTATTGATTGCAATAAAAGCAAGGTCACTTTTCATATCAATGGTAATGAGCATACGGTGCACTTTCCAAAGAAACAATTCCAAGTGAATGGTATTAATGTTATTGAAAAATCTCCGACAATCACTACTGGAAGTTTTCAAATACCTTTACCTACTATTAAAAATAAATATGAAATGCTTATTGTTGGGGACATTCATATCCCCGTTGAGGTAACTTAGTGATTTATGAAAGTTCTTCGGTTTCATGCTAATCGAAAGTGGTTGTTAATAAGACCTGATCAACCTTATTAATGGATCATTTTTAGAGGTATGAAGTTGATGAATTTAGTTAGCACTACCTTCTATCCCTACCTTTTGTTTTTTGGTTTTATTAGTCAAATAAAATAAAATGACATGTTTTGACAGTTTTCTGAATTTTCCATGCGATAAAAAATGACCCAAAAATAAAAGTTCTCATAATGCCCTAAAAATTTAATACAATTTTTCTAAATATTTAAGAATTTTTGGTGCAAGTAATATCAGAGGGAGGTGCACCAGGTGGGTACAACCCACCTGGGCGCGCCAGCACCCCCATGCACGCCATGGTGGGTTGTGGTCCCCACGTGCCCCCCCTCACTTATAGCCACCCTTTTTACTCATGATATGAAACTGAAACAAGCTTGGGGGAGGCTTTGCCAATTACTTAATGCTTTGCCTGATCATCCTCTTAAGAAAAATGAAATACTTGATATCTTCTATAATGGACTAACCGAAGCTTCTAGGGACTTCCTAAATAGTTGTGCTGGTTGTGTTTTCAGCGAACGAACTGTTGGACAAGCTGAAGAAATATTGAATAACATATTGAAAAATTATGATGATTGGACTATTCCTGAACCATCGCCTAAACCCACTCTGAAGAAGAGGGGTATATTATATCTCAATCCTGAAGATATGCAAGAGGCAAAGAAATCTATGAAGGAAAAAGGTATTAAAGCCGAGGATGTTAAAATTTTACCTCCTATTGAAGAAATACATGGGCTTAATACACCACTACTGCCTAAGGTGTAGAGGTAAATTCTCTTATGAAGTTTAATGATAGTGATAATCCTCACAATATGCATCCTAGCCAATGCCTTTATGAGTTTGAAAACTACATTAGGAAATAAGATCACTTCAATGCAAATGTTATGAAACAATTGAAATATAATTCTGATATGATTGCTCGCTTGAGTGACTTGTTATTTAGAATATCAAATGACGTTAGAGGTGTTGGAAAGCATGCTTCTATGGTTCAAACTCAATTAGAACAAGTTGCTAAATCACAAAGAGAATTGGTTGATGAAATGAATCATAATATGCACGACTTTGTTGTTAGAGTTGCAACTAGAGGAGGTAAAATGACTCAGGAACCACTTTATCCTGAGGGACACCCAAAAAGAATTGAACAAGATTCACAAAGAGCTAACGCTAGTGTGCGTAGTCCTTCTATAAAGAAAAATAAAAAGAAAAATGATAGGACTTTGCACACCTCTAGTGAACCTGAAATAGAGAAACCTCCTGATAATGATAATGAAACTTCTATCTCTGATGCTGAAACTCAATCTGGTAATGAACACTCACCTAATGATAATGAAAAATATAATGATGAGTTTCATGAAGACTCTCAACCAACCAATGAAAAAGAACCAGATAATGATGTTGAGATAGAACCACATGTTGATCTTGATAACCCACAACCTAAAAATAAAAGATATAACAAAAGAGACTTTGTTGCTAGAAAACATGGTAAATAAAGAGAACCGTGGGTTAAAAAAACCTATACCTTTTCCACCCAAGTCAACTAAAAAGAATGACGATCAAGAATTTGAACGCTTTGCTGAAATGTTGAGGCCAGTCTTTTTGCGTACTCGCTTGACTGATATCTTGAAAATGCCTCCATATGCAAAATATATGTAAGACATCATCACAAATAAGAGAAAAATACCGGAAGCTAAAATCTCCACTATGCTTGCTAATTATACTTTCAAAGATGGAGTACCTAAAAAACATGGGGATCCGGGAATACCAACTTTACCTTGCTCTATCAAAAAGAATTATGTGAAAACTGCTTTGTGTGATTTAGAAGCTGGTGTTAGTGTTATGCCTTTCTCTTTTTATAAAAGACTTGACTTGAATAAACTCACACCTACTGAAATATCTTTGCAAATGGCTGACAAATCAACTACCATGCCTGTCGATATCTGTGAGGGTGTGCCCATTGTTGTTGCTAATGTTACTATTTTGACTAACTTTGTTATACTTGAGATGCCCGAGGACGACAACATGTCGATTATCCTTTGTAGACCCTTCTTGAATACTGCAGGGGTTGTTGTTGATTGCAATAAAAGCAAGTTCACTTTTCATATTAATGGTAATGAGCATACGGTGCACTTTCCAAAGAAACAATTCCAAGTGAATGGTGTTGACACACGAACACGTCGTGTGTACCCTCGACGCCGGGGGTGATGCACCGCAGCTCACGTCGAAGGAGACCCGACCGAAAGCGCGATACGCAAGACAGTCAGCGGGCGCTTTTGAAGACCGAAACCCCACACGCCCGGGAGGGACCCCGTCAGGGAGTGCGGCAGCTATGGGCTGCCCTAGGTTGATTCGCTCGCCCCTAGAGCCTCGTGGATCGCTGCCCTCCACCGCGAAGAACGAACGAATAACGAGAAAGAAAGATACAAGGGTAGGGGATAAAGATAGATGAACACAAAAGTGTAATAGATTGATTGGTTCGATTGGTGTTGTTCAATCGGCCATCACCCCCAACATATATAAGAGGCGGCTGGACTTCCCGTACAAGCAAAGGATTCATCTAGGCTTTCCTTACAAAAAATTACATCAATTCACGTCCTAGAGTCCTAATTCTATTCCAACTCGGATTCAGTCTGAATCTGGCCCAACTTCTGTCTTCCTCCTTGCGCGGGCCACCGAGCTTGCATATGACCTCCGATCAAGACGGCCCAAATATGAAACTTGTGCGCCTCGATGAGACGAACAATTCTTATGTTGAACACTTTTCCAAATAAGACCGGCTTGAATATTCTACGAAGCCATCTTTAATATCCAGTCGGACTCGGTCATGTAACGGACTGGATTGTCCGAGTCTCGTAGTGAACTTACAGGCCGTATACTATCTCAGATGATCATGACTCCAAAACCAAAGTTCACCGTTTTGACGATGCGCACAACTTCCGTGTTGATCACTTTTCCATCCGAGGTCATCTGGATTACCTTTCGGGCACATCTTCAGTTTCACTCGGATCCAAGCTCATCCACTCGGATATTAGAGTTTTTCGTCCGACTGGACCTTTTCACTCGGATGTTAGACTCTTTCACTCGGAAGACAATCTTTCACTCGGATGACTATAATTTCACTCGGAAGACAATCTTTCACTCGGAAGACAATCTTTCACTCGGATGACTATAATTTCACTCGGAAGACAATCTTTCACTGAGATGACTATATTTCACTCGGAAGGCAATATCTTACTCGAATGTCAAGTTTTCATTCCGACGGTAATCTTTTCACTCAGAATAACTTCACTCGGATGATAATTTCACTCGGATTACTATATTTTCACTCGGAAGCCAATCTTTTACTCGATCGGTAAGTTTTCACTCGACCTTTTACTCGATCGGTAGGTTTTCGCTCGGATGGTAAACTTTTCACTCGGATTTCCTGACTGAAAACACAGCCTGATCTTGATTTGCCTCTCCAGGTTGCATACGATATCGGATTGAGACAAATTTTATATGAAAAACGATCAGCTCGACGAGACAAAACATTTTCGTGTTGAAGATTTTTCGATTCAAGGCCTTCTTGATGGCCGCATTACTCGCGCAACCTATCAGACAAGTGTCTAGCACCTCGCGCCATATTTCCGTTGAGGTTCGGTCTGCAGTGTATTGCCTCTAACTTTTGCATATGAACTCGGATTGAGATGATTTATATATCAGAATCGATTGGCTCGACGAGACGAAGACAATTCCTTAAGAGTGCTCCTTCATCCGAGGTCATCTTGAAGACGTGATTGGCCAAAAACCACTCAAAACATTGAATTATGACACTCAGAGTATAGTTTCGGTCCGTAAGATAAGGTCGAATGAATATAACCGAAACATCAAAGTTGTTCCACTCGGCGACGTGAATCTTTTCATGCTGAAAACCCGTTCACTCGAGACCATCTTCATTACAATCTATATCTTGCAAAAATCAGGTGTCAACACATGCCCCCCTGTTTTCTGGCAGAGCTTGCGTGCCAGAAAATACCTTGCTTAGGGTAATGTTTAAGCACGATGTCAACACTCTATCGGTTGTGCATGTTGAGTATGATAATTTTAATCATCCATATGCTCTTGTTTGTTGCTTCTTCGGTAGAGCCTCTTGGATAATAGTTGTCTGAAAACAACAATTGGATGTCACAAAGTCTTCCACGTAAGTTTCTTATGTCAATCCGGACCTTGCATTTTTCCAAGCATTCACTGGGAATATTAGAACCCTTCAACGAAGACGGTTGCCAAACGATTATGACCATGCACCTCAAAGGAATACTGTCAACTGTTCGGCGACTCAACTCGTTATCAAAGTACACCATCAAGCCTCCGCCAAACAACGTCTGTCTCCTGACTTGGATCCTGCAAATAAATAACATTTGGAGTCGTGGCTCTTTTATACACTAGACCCTTGATTGGTGGTCGACTCAATAATTAAGTCGGCCTCGCCAGTATTGGCAAACAATAAGCATCAGCTATAGGAGTAGGAAATCAACCATGGTGAACACCGTTAGCCAGATGTCGGGTTTGTCAACACAATGAATTCTGAGGGCGATATGCAAATATCGGCCATGCGTTCTTATCTCAAAAGTGCTCGGGAGTTCGTCCACCAAAGTGTGAATAGCCGAAATAAGTCAGATGTTTCGGCTGAGGATAAATTCCATAGCGTTGATTTTGATGGTACGATTGAAGAATATGGATGAGACGCCTCCTGGAGTCTCCTATATGAAAATTGTCGTCCTCGCCTACGGGCTTTACACTTCTACTCCCTTATTTCTGCTGGCTTCGCAACAGGAGATGTGATGTCGTTCTTGACTCAAGAATTTCCCTTAGGAACCCAAGCCATGTTCCTCTTCTTTAGCTCTTTGGCCATAAGACGTTTTAGCTTCTTCTGTTGCGAATATGGTAAGCCGAGTGGCCGTCCCGGCTGGGACTTTGGTTTATGCACTGGCAAATTCTTCCTGACTTTGGGCATCTCTGGCTTGGGCTGTCCAAACTTGACTATTGGATCCTTTAATTTTACTTGCTTCACTTTCTTGTCCTTAGCAGCCAACATAGGCCCGGCTGGCTTTTTGTCATTTGGAGTCGGATCTGAAATAGCACTCTTGTGGCCATCCTTTTCTTTCTTCACCTTTTTAACACTTGTTGCAATAGAAGGTCGGACATCATTTCTATTTTGACTGCTCCTCTTGGGAACCCATGCCATGTTCTTCTTTCTCAACTCATGTGCACTAAGTCTTTGTAATTCCTTCTCTTGCCAATGTGCTAACCGAGTGAGCACGTCGGCTGTGATTTTGTTTCAACCAATGCCAACTCTTTTTTGGCCTTGTGCACTCTCAACTTCTTCCCTTCAGATTTGGCACTTGATTGACTTGCCTCGTTGCCTTTTGTAGCCAATGTCAATACTTTAACTGGCTCTTTGTTATTTGAGAACAAATCTGAAGTAGCACACTTACGACCATCTTTCTTGACCTGGTACATTTGCTTGACCACCTCTTTCTTGTTCCTTGAGCTCTGGACCGATTCCTTATGATTGAAACGGTCTTTGACGTGTGATTGTTCATCAAATGTTGATCTTTTTGGAGCTGCATAATGTTGGCGAGATGATCTAAAATAAGATGGATAATTTGCCCTTGTATCATACGTGCCCCATGATGGATATGGATTTACATGAGCGTAGGGAGGCATCCATGACATTGGCATTGGCGGCCCAAAAGCAGGATATGAAGTCTGCTTGCTCAACATCTTCCTTTGCTAATCCAAGTCTTCAGATTTATGCCTTGGGGGTGACTTCGATGCTTTTGCTTCACTCGGCTGATAAGCACTCTTTGCCTCACTTATCTTTTGGTACTTTTCTAATAACTGCGCCAAAGTGACTTTCGGTTTTTTGCTTTTGTGCTTACTATGGCATTTGCTTTATTTGGTTGTGCATGCACTGGTCTTTGAATTCTCTTGTTGCCCCACTGCTAGATGTTATCATTGTAGCTTTGATGGAATTTCCGTCTTCAAGATTGTTCTTGATGCACTTTTTAACAATATCATTGCTCGAAGACTTGACCCCATCATCATTGACATGTACATGTCCACTTTTAGATAAATTGGCTGAAGATAGCCGAGTCAACATTTGATGGCCGTCAAAATGATCCGACTGTCCAAATGATCGTGCCTCAACAAACTCCAATCGTCCTATCTTGTCCGATTGCTTGACTTGATGGATCATGTTGCAATCTCTGACATTTTGCTTGAACGAACATTGCGTTGGCTCTTGTCTTGACGGCTCGACATCGTGATCAATTATAATAATAAGATTAGTCAGCGATGTACCGATGATGTGATCCACTATGACTGCACTAGACGTACACTCCTGGTCCATTAACCGATATTGTGATACCGGCTTCGATACAAAACAACCGAGCGGTGTCAGTTTAACATCATCCGACTCATCTATGCATTGGTTTTTGTCCTCCTTTCCCGATGCTCTTGAATTGGCTATCCTGGATAACTTTGAACCTGGCTTTATACTCCTGCAACCAAAATAATTACAGAATATACGTCTCATCTCAGACCAAATGTTAGCCAGGCATGAAACAAACAAAGTTGCCCATATGAATATAAAGTTCAGTCGGCATGACTGGAACAACTTTGGTTGCGATAAGTTGTCACTATTAACCTCTATGAATGGTGCCATGTGTTGATCAGCATGATTAGTAACAAGATAATTCGAAATAAACAGATTACTCATCTCGATCGGTCTTTCAAAATTAATTAGAATCTTACTAACGGGTGCATCAACAATATGATTTTGACCGAATCGAAAACTGAGTAAACTCTCGGCTAGGTGTACCTTTGTGAAGTCGTTGGAACGAGAAGATGGTTGCACCACTGGAACAATACCTTGCTCCACTTCTGAATAATTCTCGAATGCATCTTCCTTTTTTTCTGGATCTCGTGCCTCATCACTCGGATTGCCTGAATAGATTTGACTTGGATTTCCCGAGTAGATTCCACTCGGATTACCCGAATGGATTCCACTCAGCCACTCTTCGTCAGCTATACTTCGTTCAGCTGCACGCTCTGGTTCTTGGTCTTCGTCACTAGTCAAACTTTGTTTGTCCATATAACTTTGCTCTTGATGCTCATCAATTTCTTTGGCACGGAACTCATAGGGCAGCATGTAAGCTCCCTCACATCCAGAAAAATCGAGCACGACCAATTTGTTGCGTTTACCGTTCTTTTGCTCGGTGAAGCTTTCATCTTCTATTTTGGTACATGCAGCAATAACTGGCTTGATGCACTCGGCTCTAGAGGCTTTAGCCGGTGATGCACTCGGCTGACACGATGCACTCGGCTGGCTCGATGCAACGCACTCGGCCTTAAACGTCTCGGTGGTCAATTTGGTTTCAATTGAATCCACCATTGTCTTGTCACAAAAGGAACTGTTCAACTCAGCTGTAGACGACTTAGTCATATTTGACCCAGTTTCAACCGAAGCAACCGTATTAGCCGAGTGAATCCTTTCTTGACGATTTTCTTGCAAAGCTTCTTTTTTATCTTGCCCCAAAATTGCAAAGGAGCCAACATGGTTGCTACATGGATGAAGGCACTTGACGTATTCTTGCAAATATTCCACTCCACGTTTCTTCTTGAGTGCTTCATAAGCATGTCGATATTCTGCTGGTAATTCCTCAAGAGTTGGCGTAGTAAATTCGTTGACGCTATTCCCTGTGAGCTTTGGCTTGATCTTGTCCACTTGGGCCACATGTTTTTCTTTAAACTCAGCCCTGCTTGGATCAGCTTGCCCCCCAATACTTTTATGATCTTTCGGCAATGAATTGATGTTGCCAAAATTTTGCGATTGTATAGGGGGTCTACAACATGCTGGAATGATAGGTGAAGACATGTGCACTGTTGTTGAATATTTTCTCATGCCAATTTGATCAATCGGTAACACTTCATCTTCTTTCAAAACCCTAGCTTTTATTGCCTCATAATCAGGAACCAAACCTTTATCATGTTTCTTAAGGCAAAGAGTGGTAATCTTCTTATTTTGCGCTAAGCTTTTTAACGCAGCCAAAGTCACCTCATCTCCTGCAATATTAGACACATACACTCCTGTAGAATCTCCATTCACTCGGCCATAAAAGTGAGCCGAGTCATGAATACTTTTAGTTGCATATGATGCTGAACAAGTAATATCATGAGGTGTATTATATGATGACTGAGGTTAACCGGCCAAATAGCTAATGGAAGCATGGCCGATTGCCTCATTCATCGGCATGTTTGGGGATAAACCCGCATATTGCGAGTTGGCTGCCGATGGATAAAACTGTGAGATGCCCTCCTGCACATGAGGTGTCATATATTGATCACTCGAACAAATTGTGTTGTTCACCGGCATATTGAAAGATGTTGTCGATGCACAAAAGTTCAGATTCATAAGTTGCATATCACGATTCTGTAAATTCCAAGTTTCTCCAACAAAATAACTAGTCGGCCTTTGCTCATTAGGGCTGGCCGACATCACATGTCTGTTGAAAGATCTAGCAACATCAACATAATGGCTATTTGCATCTACGCAAGGAGATTGATGATACATGTTACCGTTGTAGATTGCAGCCGCTTGATGACGCTCTCCTCGTAGCAAGAACAGGCTGGAGACTGTTCAAAGCTTTGTCCCCAGCGGAGTCGCCAAAAAGTGTGTTGACACACAAACACGTCACGTGTACCCTCGACGCCGGGGGTGATGCACTGCAGCTCACGTCAAAGGAGACCCGACCGATAGCGCGATACGCAGACACTCAGCGGGCGCTTTTGAAGACCCGAAACCCCACACGCCCGGGAGGGACCCCGTCAAGGAGTGCGGCAGCTATGGGCTGCCCTAGGTCGATTCGCTCGCCCCTAGAACCTCGTGGATTGCTGCCCTCCACCACGAAGAACGAACGAATAACGAGAAAGAAAGATACAAGGGTAGGGGATAAAGATAGATGAACACAAAAGTGTAATAGATTGATTGGTTCGATTGGTGTTGTTCAATCGGCCATCACCCCCAACATATATAAGAGGCGGGTGGACTTCCCGTACAAGCAAAGGATTCATCTAGGCTTTCCTTACAAAAAATTACATCAATTCACGTCCTAGAGTCCTAATTCTATTCCAACTCGGATTCCGTCTGAATCTGGCCCAACTTCTGTCTTCCTCCTTGCACGGGCCGCCAAGCTTGCATATGACCTCCGATCAAGACGGCCCAAATATGAAACTTGTGCGCCTCGACGAGACAAACAATTCTTATGTTGATCACTTTTCCAAATAAGACCATCTTGAATATTCTACGAAGACCATCTTGAATATTCCGAGGTCATCTGGATTACCTTTCAGGCACATCTTCAGTTTCACTCGGATCCGAGCTCATCCACTCGGATATTAGAATTTTTCGTCCGACTGTTCCTTTTCACTCGGATGTTAGAGTCTTTCACTCGGAAGACAATCTTTCACTCGGATGACTATAATTTCACTCAAAAGACAATCTTTCTCTCGGATGACTATAATTTCACTCGGAAGACAATCTTTCACTCGGATGACTATATTTCACTCGGAAGGCATTATCTTACTCGAACGTCAAGTTTTCATTCCGACGGTAATCTTTTCACTCGGAATAACTTCACTCGGATTACTATATTTTCACTCGGAAGTCAATCTTTTACTCGATCAATAAGTTTTCACTCGACCTTTTACTCGATCGGTAGGTTTTCACTCGGATGGTAAACTTTTCACTCGGATTTCCTGACTGAAAACACAGCCTGATCTTGATTGGCCTCTCCAGGTTGCATACGATCTCGGATTGAGACAAATTTTATATGAAAATCAATCGGCTCGACGAGACAAAACTTTTTCGTGTTGAAGGTTTTTCGATTCAAGGCCTCCTTGATGGCCGAATTACTCGCGAAACCTATCAGACATGTGTGTGGCACCTCACGCCATATTTCCGTTGAGGTTCGGTCTGCAGTGTATTACCTCTAACTTTTGCATATGAACTCGGATTGAGATGATTTATATATCAAAATCGATTGGCTCGACGAGACGAAGACAATTCCTTAAGAGTGCTCCTTCATCCGAGGTCATATTGAAGACGTGATTGGCCAAAAACCACTCAAAACATTGAATTATGACACTCGGAGTATAGTTTCGATCCGTAAGATAAGGTCGAATGAATATAACCGAAACATCAAAGTTGTTCCACTCGGCGACGTGAATCTTTTCATGCTGAAAACCCGTTCACTCGAGACCATCTTCATTGCAATCTATATCTTGCCAAAATCAGGTGTCAACAAATGGTATTAATGTTATTAAAAAATCTCTAACAATCACTATTGGAAGCTTCCAAATACCTCTACCTACTGTCAAACAGAAATACTTATTGTTGGGGAAATGCATATCCCCATTGAGGTAACTTAGTGATTTACGAAAGTTCTTCGGTCTCATGCTAATCGAAAGTGGTTGTTAATAAGACTTGATCAACCTTATTAATGGATCATTTTTGAATGGTATGAAGTTGATGAATTTAGTAAGCACTACCTTCTGTCCCTACTTTTTATTCTCTGTTTTTATTAGTTAAATAAAATAAAATGCCATGTTTTGTCTGTTTTCTGAATTTCCCGTGCAATAAAAAATGACCCAAAAAATAAAAGTTCTCAGAATGCCATGAAAATTTTATACGATTTTTTTCTGAATATTTGAGAATTTTTGTGCAAATAACATCAAAGGGAGGTGCACCAGGTGGGCACAACCCACCTGGGCGCGCCACGACCGCCAGGCGCGCCCTAGTGGGTTGTGGTCCTGTGACGCCCGGGTAATTAAGCTACAGTAAACCTCCGTTGATGATGCCACGTCACCACGGTTACTGTTGCTAATCTCGCGTTAGTTCGGAACCGATTCGAATTCAAATTCAAAAAAATCAATGAAACAATAAAAGTTTTCAAATATTAACACTAAAATGTTCGGAGTGATCCAACTAATGCATAGGTAATTATGGTGGAGAAACCACATTTTTATAAAATGTTTAAATGCCCTTAGGTGAATAAAACAGTAGCAAAAACCAATATTTAAATGCTTTTATAATTAACAAAATACTAAACTAATTTGTTTTGGGGTAAGACCTATTGTTATAGTGGGTTTTAATGTATTACTAAATTCGGGATCATTTTAGTATTAGATAAAAACTAAATGAAAGAGAAACTAGAAATAAAACAGAAAGGAAAAATAAATAAAGAGTAAAAAAATAAAAGAAAGAAAATACAAAAACAGAAAACAAACTAACCAAAAAAAAGTGAAAGCAACCCCCACCCCCACTGGGCTCCGGCCCAGCAGGCCACAACCCTATTGGGCCAACCCACCGGCCCAACCGGCCACCACTCCCTCTCCTTATCCCCCACCCCCGCAAACCCTAACCTGCACCCACGGCCCACTCGCCCCACTCGCTCCCCCCCCCCTCTCCCCCGAT
>NC_041390.1:417556800-417583903 GCF_002162155.2 Triticum dicoccoides | reverse complement strand
CGGGATCGAGAGGAGGAGGCCGCCGCTCGCTGCCTGAACCCCGACGCCGCCTCGCCCTCGCCGCACGACGCTGACGCCGGAGCCGTCCCTCGCCGGACCGCTCCACCATCGGCAACGCCGCCTCGACCTCGTCTCCTCCCCACGCGTGTCGTCCTCGTCCTCGCCGAACCGCCCGAGCCGCCACCGCCCCGTCGTCCCCGACCTCCGTCGAGCCCGCTACCCTTGACCCTGCGAACCCGCGGTGAGGTCCCGGGCTCCCGCCCCCTCTCCTCGCACTCCCTCTCCCCCGCGACCATCGCCGCGCCTCGTGCGCTCCGGCCCCGCGCTCACCGCGGCCGACCGCGCCCTGGCCACGCGCTACATCGACCGGGCCGTGCCCGTCGTCCCCCCCGCCCACTGGTCACCGCCCCTTTCCCTTTGCTCGTCGCGAAGGCTCGCGCTACATGCCTTCCCCTGTTCGCCGTGGCCGCGCCCCTGTTGGTCACCGTGGACCCGGCGTTGCCCCGCCACCGCCCTGCGGCTCCCTACCGCAGCCACCTCCGCCGCCGGCGCCAGCGTGCGTCGGGCCTGCTTGGTGCCCCCTCGGGCACCCGTCCGTTTGGGCGCCTGCACCACCGCCCGTTAACGTGTGCCTGTGCCCGTTAAGGCCCCTATGGCCCTATGACATGTGGGGCCCGCCCCAGAACGTAATTAAGAATAAAAATAAAATTAATTAATTTATTAATTAATTAACTTAATTAATTTTGATTAATTAAATTAAACAACTAATTAAACTAATTACACATTAGTTACCTAATTAACCTGATCTGTTAATTAGTTAATTAAGTAGTCAATGACAGTGGGGCCCACCCCTAATTGATACTAATTAGGTTAATTAAAATGTTTAATTAAAATGTGTCACTGACCAGTGGGACCCACTGGTCAGGTTGACCACTCAACTCTGTTGACTGCTGACGTCAGCATGACATCGTGCTGATGTCATTATTCCATTTTCGAATTAATTTAAATAATTAATTAAATTCTAGAAATTAATAAAATCTTTAGAAAATCATAACTTTTAATCCGTAACTCGGATTAAATTATTTTCAACATGAAAGTTGCTCAAAACGACGAGACGAACCCGGATACGCAACCCGTTCGTCCGCCACACACCCCTAACATATCAAACTCGCAACTTTCCCCCTTCGGCTCCTTTGCCCGAAAACACGGAACACCGGGGATATGTTCCCGGATGTTTCCCCCCTTCACCGGTATCACCTCATACCGCGTTAGAACACGTCTAGCTCTGCTTGTTGTCCTGTTATGCACTTGCTTGCTAAGTATTCATTGTTTCTTCCCCCCTCTTCTTCCGCTAGACACTGAGACCGATGTCGCTGCTGCCCAGTACGACTACGTCACCGACGACCCCTCTCTCATGCCAGAGCAACCAGGCAAGCCCCCCCCCCTTGATCACCAGATATCGCCTATTCTACTCTATACTGCTTGCATTAGAGTAGTGTAGCATGTTACTGCTTTCTGTTATACCTATCCTGATGCATAGCCTGTCCTTGATACTACTGTTGTTACCTTTACCTGCAATCCTATATGCTTAGTATAGGATGCTAGTATATTCATCTATGGCCCTACATTCTTGTCCGTCAGCCGTGCTATACTATCGGGCCGTGATCACTCGGGAGGTGATCACGGGTATATACTATGTACTTTATACATGATACATGTGGAGACTAAAGTCGGGTCGGCTGGTGGAGCACCCGCGAGTGGATCTTTGTGGCGGAGCGATAGGGCAGGTTGAGACCGCCTAGGAGAGAGGTGGGCCTGGCCCTGTTCGGCGTTCGCGGATACTTAACACGCTTAACGAGATCTTGGTATTTGATCTGAGTTGGCTACGAGCCTATACGCACTAACCAACTACGTGGGAAAGATATGGGCACTCGGTGTCGTGGTATCAGCCGAAACACTTCGTGACGCCAGCGACTGAGTGGCGCGCGCCGGATTGGAACGTAAGCCTGCTCTTGTATTAAGGGGGCTAGTTCTGCTTTCGGCCGCGTACGCAACGTGCAGGTGTGCTATGGGCGATGGGCCCAGACCCCTGTGCGCTTAGGTTTAGACCGGCGTGCTGGCCTCTCTATTGAGCCTAGGTGGGGCTGCGACGTGTTGATCTTTCGCGGCCGGGCATGACCCGGGAAAGTGTGTCCGGCCAAATGGGATCAAGCGTGTTGGGTAAGTTGGTGCACCCGTGCAGGGAAGTTAATCTATTCGAATAGCTGTGATCTTCGGTAACAGGACGACTTGGAGTTGTACCTTGACCTTATGACAACTAGAACCGGATACTTAATAAAACACACCCTTCCAAGTTCCACAGACAACCCGGTGATCGCTTTTCCACAGGGCGACGAGGGGAGGATAGCCGGGTAGGATTATGCTACTGCGATGCTACTGGAGATGCTACTTGGAGATGCTACTTGGAGGACTTCAATCTACTCTCTTCTACGTGCTGCGAGACGGAGGCTGCCAGAAGCGTAGTCTTCGATAGGACTAGCTATCCCCCTCTTATTCTGGCATTCTGCAGTTCAGTCCACCGATATGGCCTCCTTACACATATACCCATGCATATGTAGTGTAGTTCCTTGCTTGCGAGTACTTCGGATGAGTACTCACGGTTGCTTTCTCCCCCCTTTTCCCCCTTTCCTTTCTTTCTGGTTGTCGCAACCAGATGCTGGAGTCCAGGAGCCAGACGCCACCGTCGACGACGACCCCTACTACACCGGAGGTGCCTACTACTACGTGCAGCCCGCTGACGACGACCAGGAGTAGTTAGGAGGATCCCAGGCAGGAGGCCTGCGCCTCTTTCGATCTGTGTCCCAGTTTGTGTTAGCCATCTATGGCTACTTGTTTACTTATGTCTGTTCTCAGATATTGTTGCTTCCGCTGACTCGTCTATGATCGAGCACTTGTATTCGAGCCCTCGAGGCCCCTGGCTTGTATTATGATGCTTGTATGACTTATTTATGTTTTAGAGTTGTGTTGTGATATCTTCCCGTGAGTCCCTGATCTTGATCGTACACATTTGCGTGCATGATTAGTGTACGATTGAATCGGGGGCGTCACAAGTTGGTATCAGAGCCAACTGCCTGTAGGAATCCCCCTTTCCAACTCCTTGGCCGAAGTTGAGTCTAGTCATTGCAAAACTTTTACTAACTTGGCTGTGTGCCTTACGGGCCCACGTCGCCATTGGGTGGTATTAGGATCTTTTATTCCTCGACCTATACTCTGGGACTCTGATCTCTCTTCTATTCGGGTTAAATGATTTTTGCTAAATCTAACATTAGGATCTCGTTATCACTTTCACCCGGAGAGCCCCTTATTAATGATGATCGTCTGCGGCACGTGAAGACCCTGAAGATACTCTCCGCTGTTAACCCGAGAACTTATGTTCATCGCATTTGCAATTCCCCTTCCACCGTCAACCCTTATGGATAACTACTTGTAGTTGTTATTCTTACATTCATCCGCAGTTGGTCTCGTTATTACTAGATACCTCGAAACACTCGTCATTGTTTCGATAATCCTTTGAGCTTATCGCCTTGTTGTTCTTTGTCACCTGAATACCCCTATGGGTAATTCTCGCACTTATCGAGTATCCGCTCATCCCCTAGTTGTTCATGTGTTTCACAATGGTCTTCGAAATACTATTCGATCCTCCAAAAATCCTTAGTAGCTTATTGCTCTATCATACTTGTATACTTGCATGATGGATGCTTTCCATATGTCTGGCAATATTCGTTAGTATCCTTAGGCATCGTCATTTTGATCCTTTTGATTTAACATGAGTGCGAATGTTCACAATCATAGTCGAGTCCTAGGATTATCTTTCCGGCTCAGACGTCATTTTGATACTGAGCTGGTTCTCGACCAAACTATCTGCCGTCGATTGTGCCTCTGGTATATTCAAGTGATCCATCCTTGATCAGAACGTCTGCTTCTGATCCCTTGTTTTGGAAATCATAATTCCTTTGCATTTAAGCTTTGAATTATTCAGATGAATCCATAATCTGTTGCATTTGCATTCTTTCTTCCTCTGATTGGGTATCGATACTCACCTCAGCTCCACTGTGGATCGCCATATCCACTGTTGGATTATTATATTCGACAGTGTCCTTAATAATTAATCACCTTGTGAGTCCTTCTCCATTACATAATGCCTTTGTTAAATTGTATCCTTTCCTTTTGTCAACCATGCTCTACTTTTGAGCTGGTGATATTTACTCTTGAAGCTTATGGTATATGTTCGTAAGAAGCCCCGATGGGATTGAACCAACGCCTTCCCTCATCGGTGTGAACCCGAAAGATTTCACGAGTCATACTTATCTGGTATTGCACCAGGTAAAACTTTCAACAACTAATGCCATTATCGAAACGAGAAGCGAATGTAAGGTTATGCTTTGGAGAAGTGGGAGTCGACCTTGAACTTGGTGTTCATGCCCATGGACCCGAGGTGGAACTTATCATGGAAGCTTCTCGTATTAATAATAATCCCCTTGTTATAACTTCTTCTCTTATCTATGCTTGGTTTTTTTTGCGACCGTGGTTTCGACCATATTGTTCTTCTTTCCCATTTCTTGGACAAGTTTAAGTGCTTGCCTTCTGCAAATGATTTCACTTGTCCAACCTCTATCCCGCTCTACCCTTGAGTATACCCTCTGGTACCGCGAGAATGTCATGGAACTACATAACTTCTTATGGGTTCTTCATCAACTGTTATTTCTCACCGATTCCAATTTTCCTGGATTCTGGGTTGTCGTCAACCGAGAACACCGATAAGTGAATCGATTCCGCACTCCGATTCAATAAATCTAAGTAATTCTGGTTGCTTACGAGTTTAATAATCCTTCAAGTCATTCCTAGCCTTATCGGCTATATCATTATCGTGCAAACTTCTAACTGTGCTACCTGGTCCTTCTTCCCGGAGCACAAAATTTTCGACGATGAGCTAAGCTTACGTCGATCTTCCTCGTCATATCAGTTCGCCTTGAACAACAAGCTTGATTTCAAGTTTGTGTCCTACCCATGGTTCCAATAACCTTCCGCTACCTCATTCCTTTGACTTGATGTCGTCGCTGGTTGATTACATCTTCGTGAAATCTCTCGACAAATGTGTCGTGATCATCATCGACCTTATGAGCTCTTCCAGGATATCAATTGAGTTCATGATGAGAAATACCATCCTTGCCCTTGATGATCTGTGTTATCATCGACCACTTTATTGCCTTCCCACCAACACAAGCTTGTTCGTGTTTGGTGTTATACCTTGAGTTCCTTGTTATCCAGTAATTGTTCTTCCTTACCTTGGAACATTAACATCTCTTATGTCCTCAATGTTGTGAGAATTTCACCACCTCTGGAGAATTCTTGATACAAGTGATACTTATCACCATCACCATTCTTTTCCTGGTCACCGTGTTATTTCTAACCACTGACAAATGGACTGTGATGTGTAATCCCAAAACTTCTAGCAACCCTATTGCTTTGAAGTTAATGGTCGGTCGTTCATTCTTAGACTGTTGATATTGAATCACCATTCTGACATTGTTCGTGCAACCCAACCCATATTTCGGGTGCACCTTTCGACCAATGTTTAATTGTGTATGTTTTCCTCGAGCATACTTCCTTATATCATTTGATCTGACAAATGTTATCTCCTTGTTCACTTAATTGTGGAAATCCATCTTTTGGAAATCTTGAAGAATTGTCGTTGAGTTCATCATCCACCTCCTTGTCCTCTCCTTAGGATAATGATGAACTGTTGTTAACGGAAATCACTTCATAGTTCATTTCCCGAGAATCTTATAGTGTTATCCCGTCAATTTGTTTTGCACCTTTTCTTCTCGGGCATCCTGAGTTTGAGGTATCCTGACACCAATCAGATCTGAATCTCGGTCAGATATGATGGTGGGAACATATTTCCAAGAGTTATAACGTTGGTCTTTCTATGACCCGATAAGGTGATGTCATGCCTAGCACACCTGACCGGAGGACCTATTGTTATAATTTTCCTTTTAGCAATGCTATCCATTCTTCCATGAGGAAATTGTAAGACTTATTCTACAAGTTGTTCCTGATGGATCCTTCGAGTATCCAAAGTCTGATCTTCACCTGATGACCATGTCAATGCTATCTCAAAAGCTTGTTTGTGATACTCCGATTTCCAACAAGAACATTTGGAGCCCAAGGCTAAAAGTTTCCTGCTCAATTATCCAAACACCGTTGTATGGGTAGTGTCATGAAAATTCTCTCCCCTACCTAAAGAGTTTTCTACATAATATCCTGTCATGGATATCATGCTCTGCTTGTCCTTGGGAAGGATATACCCCTGAAATATGTGATTAAACACATTTTCCTTGTCTTTGTTTTGTGTAATTTGATAACCATATTTCCTTTCCGTTGTTTGGTTTAACCTTTCTTGTGATCTATATAATCTAAGCAGTAATAATTCACTGCGTAGGTAAACACCTCGGTGTACAACTCTGACAGTGAGACCCTGTTTCTATTGTTGATGACATTTCAGTAACCGCCGATGGATGAGAACTTTGCCTCTTGGCCCGCCTCGTTCAACGAGCAGGAAAATAGTTCTCTTCGTCCCTCGCTCTTGGTATCGACGTTGTCGCCGACATAATCGACAGGCTACCCCCCTGACATGCCTTGCTTGCATGATCGCGCAAGACGTCTCCGCCCTTCCTACTTCTAACCCACATGGTGGGCCCATAACCCACAGGTCCACTAGATCGAAACCTGACTCTCCCGTACAACCCTGTTTCTAGTGGTTATTCCCCATGCTTGGCTTCGTATTTAATTCATGGGCCACCTTCCTAGTGCTCTATTATGGTATCAGACGCAATACTTACTGTCGCTACTTTGAACCCCTTTCTCACTCTGGTTCGGACTTCGAGCAACCACCTATCCGCTTGGAACCTCTTATTGTACCTTCGTACCTTACTCTCGATGTATTTTATATGTTCAACTCGAGAGATAATCTTATGCTCATTCATGGGTTAACCCCAGATTGTTTCCCTCATAAGCATTATGTCGTAGCCGAGCTGCCCCTTACCTATTCGTAAGTACATTGGAGTTCCTGAAGAAAAGGACGACTGCACCATGATGACCTGAAGCAGAGTAATGAAGACGTCAATGTAAGGGATCGACCTCTTCGAGAAGAGAAACCAAGGCCGAGAAGATCCGTTAGAATTTCGTAACCAGATCCCTTCCCCCTTACTCCTGCTCCTAAATCTCGGGACGAGATTTCTTGTAGTGGAGGAGAATTGTGACGCCCGGGTAATTAAGCTACAGTAAACCTCCGTTAATGATGCCACGTCACCACGGTTACTGTTGCTAATCTCGCGTTAGTTTGGAACCGATTCGAATTCAAATTCAAAAAAATCAATGAAACAATAAAAGTTTTCAAATATTAACACTAAAATGTTCGGAGTGATCCAACTAATGCATAGGTAATTATGGTGGAGAAACCACATTTTTATAAAATGTTTAAATGCCCTTAGGTGAATAAAACAGTAGCAAAAACCAATATTTAAATGCTTTTATAATTAACAAAATACTAAACTAATTTGTTTTGGGGTAAGACCTATTGTTATAGTGGGTTTTAATGTATTACTAAATTCGGGATCATTTTAATATTAGATAAAAACTAAATGAAAGAGAAACTAGAAATAAAACAGAAAGGAAAAATAAATAAAGAGTAAAAAAATAAAAGAAAGAAAATACAAAAACAGAAAACAAACTAACCAAAAAAAAGAGAAAGCAGCCCCCCCCCACTGGGCTCCGGCCCAGCAGGCCACAACCCTATTGGGCCAACCCACCGGCCCAACCGGCCACCACTCCCTCTCCTTATCCTCCCACCCCCGCAAACCCTAACCTGCACCCACGCCCCACTCGCCCCACTCGCTCCCCCCCCTCTCCCCCGATTTGGATCGGGATCGAGAGGAGGAGGCCGCCGCTCGCTGCCTGAACCCCGACGCCGCCTCGCCCTCGCCGCACGACGCTGACGCCGGAGCTGCCCCTCGCCGGACCGCTCCGCCATCGGCAACGCCGCCTCGACCTTGTCTCCTCCCCACGCGTGTCGTCCTCGTCCTCGCCGAACCGCCCGAGTCGCCACCGCCCCGTCGTCCCCGACCTCCGTCGAGCCCGCTGCCCTTGACCCTGCGAACTCGCGGTGAGGCCACGGGCTCCCGCCCCCTCTCCTCGCACTCCCTCTCCCCCGCGACCGTCGCCACGCCTCGTGCGCTCCGGCCCCGCGCTCACCACGGCCGGCCGCGCCCTGGCCACGCGCTACATCGACCGGGCCGTGCCCATCATCCCCCTCGCCCGCTGGTCACCGCCCCTTCCCCTTTGCTCGTCGCGAAGGCTCGCGCCACAGGCCTTCCCCTGTTCGCCGTGGCCGCGCCCCTGTTGGTCACTGTGGACCCGACGTTGCCCCGCCACCGCCCTGCGGCTCCCTGCCGCAGCCACCTCCGCCGCCGGCGCCAGCGTGCGTCGGGCCTGCTCGGTGCCCCCTCGGGCACCCGTTTGTTTGGGCGCCCGCACCACCGCCCGTTAACATGTGTTTGTGCCCGTTAAGGCCCCTATGGCCCTATGACATGTGGGGCCCGCCCCAGAAAGTAATTAAGAATAAAAATAAAATTAATTAATTTATTAATTAATTAACTTAATTAATTTTGATTAATTAAATTAAACAACTAATTAAACTAATTACACATTAGTTACCTAATTAACCTGATCTGTTAATTAGTTAATTAAGTAGTCAATGACAGTGGGGCCCACCCCTAATTGATACTAATTAGGTTAATTAAAATGTTTAATTAAAATGTGTCACTGACCAGTGGGACCCACTGGTCAGGTTGACCACTCAACTCTGTTGACTGCTGACGTCAACATGACATCGTGCTAATGTCATTATTCCATTTTCGAATTAATTCAAATAATTAATTAAATTCCAGAAATTAATAAAATCTTTAGAAAATCATAACTTTTAATCCGTAACTCGGATTAAATTATTTTCAACATGAAAGTTGCTCAAAACGACGAGACGAACCCGGATACGCAACCCGTTCGTCCGCCACACACCCCTAACATATCAAACTCGCAACTTTCCCCCTTCGGCTCCTCTGCCCGAAAACACGGAACACCGGGGATACGTTCCCGGATGTTTCCCCCCTTCACCGGTATCACCTCATACCGCGTTAGAACACGTCTAGCTCTGCTTGTTGTCCTGTTATGCACTTGCTTGCTAAGTATTCATTGTTTCTTCCCCCCTCTTCTTCTGCTAGACACCGAGACCGATGCCGCTGCTGCCCAGTACGACTACGTCACCGACGACCCCTCTCTCATGCCAGAGCAACCAGGCAAGCCCCCCCTTGATCACCAGATATTGCCTATTCTACTCTATACTGCTTGCATTAGAGTAGTGTAGCATGTTACTGCTTTCTGTTATACCTATCCTGATGCATAGCCTGTCCTTGATACTACTGTTGTTACCTTTACCTGCAATCCTATATGCTTAGTATAGGATGCTAGTATATTCATCTGTGGCCCTACATTCTTGTCCGTCAGCCGTGCTATACTATCGGGCCGTGATCACTCGGGAGGTGATCACGGGTATATACTATGTACTTTATACATGATACATGTGGAGACTAAAGTCGGGTCGGCTGGTGGAGCACCCGCGAGTGGATCTTTGTGGCGGAGCGACAGGGCAGGTTGAGACCGCCTAGGAGAGAGGTGGGCCTGGCCCTGTTCGGCGTTCGCGAATACTTAACACGCTTAACGAGATCTTGGTATTTGATCTGAGTTGGCTACGAGCCTATACGCACTAACCAACTACGTGGGAAAGATATGGGCACTCGGCGTCGTGGTATCAGCCGAAGCACTTCGTGACGCCCGCTACTGAGTGGCGCACGCCGGATTGGAACGTAAGCCTGCTCTTGTATTAAGGGGGCTAGTTCTGCTTTCGGCCGCGTACGCAACGTGCAGGTGTGCTATGGGCGATGGGCCCAGACCCCTGTGCGCTTAGGTTTAGACCGGCGTGCTGGCCTCTCTGTTGAGCCTAGGTGGGGCTGCGACGTGTTGATCTTTCGCGGCCGGGCATGACCCGGGAAAGTGTGTCCGGCCAAATGGGATCAAGCGTGTTGGGTAAGTTGGTGCACCCGTGCAGGGAAGTTAATCTATTCGAATAGCCGTGATCTTCGGTAACAGGACGACTTGGAGTTGTACCTTGACCTTATGACAACTAGAACCGGATACTTAATAAAACACACCCTTCCAAGTTCCATAGACAACCCGGTGATCGCTTTTCCACAGGGCGACGAGGGGAGGATCGCCGGGTAGGATTATGCTACTGCGATGCTACTGGAGATGCTACTTGGAGATGCTACTTGGAGGACTTCAATCTACTCTCTTCTACGTGCTGCGAGACGGAGGCTGCCAGAAGCGTAGTCTTCGATAGGACTAGCTATCCCCCTCTTATTCTGGCATTCTGCAGTTCAGTCCACCGATATGGCCTCCTTACACATATACCCATGCATATGTAGTGTAGTTCCTTGCTTGCGAGTACTTCGGATGAGTACTCACGGTTGCTTTCTCCCCCCTTTTCCCCCTTTCCTTTCTTTCTGATTGTCGCAACCAGATGCTGGAGTCCAGGAGCCAGACGCCACCGTCGACGACGACCCCTACTACACCGGAGGTGCCTACTACTACGTGCAGCCCACTGACGACGACCAGGAGTAGTTAGGAGGATCCCAGGCAGGAGGCCTGCGCCTCTTTCGATCTGTGTCCCAGTTTGTGTTAGCCATCTATGGCTACTTGTTTACTTATGTCTGTTCTCAGATATTGTTGCTTCCACTGACTCGTCTATGATCGAGCACTTGTGTTCGAGCCCTCGAGGCCCCTGGCTTGTATTATGATGCTTGTATGACTTATTTATGTTTTAGAGTTGTGTTGTGATATCTTCCCGTGAGTCCCTGATCTTGATCGTACACATTTGCGTGCATGATTAGTGTACGATTGAATCGGGGGCGTCACAGGTCCCCACATGGGCCCCCTCACTTATCTCTTCATACCACATCGTCACCTACCTCCATAAAAAATCTCCATTTCTCTCTCTCTCTCCCGTGTTTTTTCTCTCAAACCCGTGGATTTTGATCTGTTTGCTCAAAGCTCCGTTTCTGAAACTGTTTCGGGGGATTGTTGCTTGGTATTTGACTCCACCATTTGTCCAATTAGTTTTTGTTTTTGTGGTTTATATTTTGAATAATTAGCTACTCTTGGTGCCGCCATAGATGAGCTTGCGTGTTTAGTTCTTAGTGTTCTAAGTAGTTTGAATGCTTGCTATGGCCTCTATGTATCACTATGAGTAGTTGGTATCATTTTTGTGAATTTTTGTTGAGAAAATTTTGTGGGCTAATAAATTTCAAAATTTTGTTCATAGGAAAACCATGAATATCTTTAGGAAGTTTGGCTCCAAGAAGAACTCCAAGGGTGTTATTTGAGAGTCATGTGATAGTGATCTCCATCCTCGGAGGTTGGCGGAAGTACGGCCGTGTAAATGGCCGCACACCCCGTTCCTGGAAGAGGCTGGAATCCTTCAGGAGTTCACGCAATATGCTGCTAATGCCGGCCTCACCGACTTCATCGTAGATGAGTGTGAACAACACCAAATCCTCACAGACATTTTTGTTTAGAGCTTTACTTTCCTGCCTAGGAATAATCCTCCTGGAGTGAGCTTTGATTTATATGCGAAAACCATCAGATACCACTTACTGAATTTTATAACATATGCATGATCCCTTCTGATGGGAGCTTGGACGAGCCGAGGCTAGCTGAGTTTGAGGCTTTTTATCGCACTTTGATAGTGGGAGATGAGAGAGGGGTGTCAGCTATCACTGCCACTAGCTTGCATTTTCCTACGGTTCATTACTTTGCTCTTTTCATTACAAAATGCTTGCTCGCTAGGGAGAAGGTGGGAGCGCTCAGCTCACCAGACCTTGTTGTTTTGCGCCGTGCATTAGAGGGCTACAACACATATAGCTTGGGAGCTATTGTGGCTCGTCGCCTCCACCTTAATAAATCCAAGGGTAAAATTCATGGTGGGATTTATGCTACTTGTTTGGAGACTCACTTCGAGGTTGAGATACGCCCTCATGATTACCCTCTAACTAAGGTTTACCTAGATCATGCAGCCATGGATCACCATCACTTTCTTGCACATGATCGTCCTGACATTGTCCTTCCCTACAACTTGGACTATAGTGTTGAAGCTCGTGATGTTATTACATTGCCTGCTCCTATTTTGTTTAATCCTGTTGCCAGGGGCGGATGCCGGATTATGCCTGCAGACATCATCGCCTACTGGAACTCTCAAGCTGCTGCAGAGGCGGCGGAGACACCTCCACAGTGGGATCAGTGGATGCTTGCTCCCCAGGATCCCTACTACCCTCCAGGCTACTAATTCACTACCAAGTTAGGTCAAAAGCCTAAGCTTGGGGGAGTACGTGTTTCTCACCGACATTACATTCATGCATATTACTCCATTTGTCGGTGCTCACACTTTTTCATTGTATCATCCATGTTTAGATTTGTTTTCTTGCTTTCTTCTTGTGTGTTTGAAAAACTTTAGAAAAACCAAAAAAATTAGTTGTAGTTAATTTACTTTCTATGCATGATTAGTAGTACTACTAAAAAGAAAATCCCAAAAGATTTCCTAGTTCTTCTTTTGCTTGTTGGGAGCTTTCCCGTGTAAATAGTTTTTCTTGTTTTTGCTTTTCCCTTTTATTTGCTTGCTAAAGAAAACCAAAAACTCCAAAAATATTTCAGTGTGTTTCTCTGAATTTCTTTTCTTTTATTCGAGTTGTACCGAGGAGAAGACCATGATGAAAATGTTGAGTGGCTCTCATATGAATAAATGTTGAACTAATAAAGAGCCCACTTTACCTTTTCTTCTCCTGTTGAATAAAATGTTTGCAGATTCCAGCTTAGTCCATGGCACTCTTGCACTATTATTATTTTCATATAATTCAGTCGTGCAAGTGAAAGGCAACAATGATGGCATTTGATGAACTGGTCGTGGCAAAGAGAAACTGGTATGAACTCGACTTGTCTTGTCTGTGTAAATATGCTTAACCTAGCATCCATGATTCATCCCATTATGATTAAACATGTTTGCAATGACAATTAGTGATTATAGTTTCTCATGCCATGCATAAGTAGCTGAGAGTTAATAATGATTTATCTTGGATATCAACATAGCGTTAAGATAATTGTGATGTAGTATGATGATATGGTATCCTCCTCTGAATGTTCAAGTGGCTTGACTTGGTACATGTTCATGCATGTAGTTGAATCAAAACCAACATAGCCTCTATAATGTGTATGTTCATGGTGTTTATATCCTACTCATGTGTAACACCCCGGATGTAATTTACCTTATCTGTATCCCAACTCTTGTCGTTTCCAGCACTAAGTTATTTTATTTCATCGTTGTCGGGTTTTTGTCTCCGTGTGTTGTTGTCTTTTTCATGCATCTCATATCATGTCATCATGTGCATTGTATTTGCATACATGTTCGTCTCATGCATCCGAGCTTTTTCCCCGTTGTCCGTTTTGCATTCCGGTGCTCCTATGTCCTCCGGTGGCCTTTTCTACCTCTTTTCGTGTGTGGGTGTTAAACATTTTTGGATTGGTCTGATACTTGTCATGCGGCCTTGGTTTACTACCGGTAGACCGCCTGTCAAGTTTCGTGCCATGTGGACTTCGTTTGATACTCCAACGGTTAACCGAGGGACCGAAAAGGCCTCGTGTGTGGTGCAGCCCAACACCTTTCCATTTTGGCCCAAAACCCACCAAAAACCCCTCCATCTTCTAGAGCGTTCGATCACGATCGCGTGGCCAAAAACCGCACCTCATTTGGAGCTTCCTAGCTCCCTCTACCCCCATATAAAGATCCCCCCACGAAAATCCCGGGTCTTCTCCCCCCGAAACCCTAAAATTTCTCTTCACGCAGCCGGACACGTCCGCCCATGCCGGACGAGACCGCCGCCGCCAACCGTGTTCCGCCACGTGTCGCGCCGCCACTCTCCCCGCCGCCGGCCCGGAGAACCCAGGGCGGGCCCTCCCCGGCCCGAGTCGCCGCCTGCTCCCGCGCCGCAAGCGCCGCTTCGTCCCCGCCGCCCGGATCTTGCTCATGCCGCCGCACGCCATCGCCGGCGGCCGCCTCGTGCCCTCGTCGGCAACCGTCACGCCGCCGCCCAGAGCGCCGCTTCGCCCCGTCTTCCTCCACCTCGCCGCCCGGAGCTCCTCCACGACGCCCCGGCAAGTTCCATCAACTCCGGCAAGCTCCGGCGTCTCCGGCGACGAATCCGGCGAACCTCGTTCCTCGCGCGCGCTACAGTGCCCGGATCTAGATTTGGGACGCGGGTTGGCTTTTTCCCCGTAACCCTAATTTTTTTGCAATCTTTGACATGCCATAACTCTGCATCCGTAGCTCCGATTCGTGCGTGTAGCATATCAAAATGTTCGTGTCGACGAGTAAATCATTTCATCTCATTGCATCATCTTCATTTGAGCTCATCTTGATGCCCGAAATGCTGTTGGAAGAGGGCTACGTGAGGAATTTGTCAGATCTGTTTCAGCAAATGGCATTTTGTCATTTTTGCCATGATTTATGTGTGCATGCTATGATCCTGAGCTCTACATGTGTTTTGATGAATGCCATGTTATATTTACAGAGGTACTTGCCATGTATTTTTGTGATCTTTGTGGTGACTAGCACAAGCATGCAACGTTGCGTAATCGTTGATGCTAATTTCAGGGACTTAGAATTTCACTAAGTCCTTGTTCTGTTTTTGTCTTTATGCCATATGTTCATGTTGTTTCCTAGTGATCCGTGCCTCTTTTGAGGATGATCAGTAAGGATGTTTTGTTAACATTGTGGTGCTCTATCCATCCATGTCTTTGTTTGAAATTATGGAGCACCCTAGCTTGAGTCAATCGAGCTCTACTTTTGCTATAAAATGATCCTGGCAGATTGTTGACATGTTTAGCGATTTTGCCGAGGATGTTGCTATTGATCCATGCATGCTATGATGTTGTTCTTGCCATGTATAGCTTCTATGCTATGTCTTCTTGATGGATGTATGCTTAGCTTGTCATGCCATGCTCTGTAGTGAGTGCATCGAGCTCGTAAACATGCCTACTTGTTAACTGTTTTGCATGCTCCAGTTTTTCACAAAGTCTAAAACCTGTTATCATTTGCACTTTTGCGATGCTTGTTTGAACCTGTTAATGGAAGAATTAGCCGTAGCTGAGTGTTCATCTTTTGTCAAGCTTCATGAGTGGATCCCTGCCATGTATTTTGTTGCCATGTTTGGGTGCTGTAGCATATTTATCTTGATGCATTTAGTTGGTCACTTGCTGATTATCGCAGACCGGTGTCATATTTGTTTTGCTTGCCATTTTCAAACCGTGCATCCGATTCCGGTGATCTTTATATCGATTTCAACCGAAATCACCTCACCTTTCCAGTGGAACTCTTGGATTTCCAAGTTGAGGCCAGGTTCAATCATTCCTTCCCAAATCTTGCATATGCATCACATATCGCATCCCGCATATCATATCATGTTTGCATCATGTTGTTTGAGCATTGCACGTGGTTGATTGTCTTCCTTTTTGCTTGTTGTCCTTGTTTGGGTAGAGCCGGGAGACGAGTTCATGAACGAGGAGCCCGTTGAGTTTGCTTATGAGGATCAAGGCAACTCTGAGAACTTTACAGGCAAGATGACCATACCCTCGAAATCACTTCTATCTTTGCTTGCTAGATGCTCGCTCTTTTGCTATGCCTATGCTACGATATCTACCACTTGCTTATCATGCCTCCCAAATTGCCATATCAAACCTCTAACCCACCATGTCCTAGCAAACCGTTGTTTGGCTAGGTTACCGCTTTGCTCAGCCCCTCTTATAGCATTGCTAGTTGGAGGTGAAGTTTGGAGATCGTTCCTTGTTGGAACATGTTTATTTTTGGGATATCACAATATTATCTTGTTTATCTTAATGCACCTATATACTTGGTAAAGGGTGGAAGGCTCGGCCTTATGCCTAGTGTTTTTTTCCACTCTTGCCGCCCTAGTTTCCGTCATATCGGTGTTATGTTCCCAGATTTTGCGTTCCTTACACGGTTGGGTTATAATGGGAACCCCTTGACAGTTCGCCTTGAATAAAACTCCTCCAGCAATGCCCAACCTTGGTTTTACCATTTGCCACCTAGCCTCTTTTTCCCTTGGGTTTCCGGAGCCCAAGGGTCATCTTTATTTAACCCCCCCCCCCGGGGGGGGGGGGCAGTGCTCCTCTGAGTGTTGGTCCAAAACAGAGCCACTTGCAGCGCCACCTCGGGGAAACTTGAGGGTTGGTTTTAGTTGTATGTAGTGTTCATCTGAGTGTGCCCTGAGAACGAGATATGTGCAGCTCCTATCGGGATTTGTCGGCACATTCGGGCGGTGTTGCTGGACTTGTTTTACCATTGTTGAGGATGTCTTGTAAGTGGGATGCCGAGTCTGATCGGAATGTCTTGGGAGAAGGAATATCCTTCGTTGACCGTGAGAGCTTGTGATGGGCTAAGTTGGGACTCCCCTGCAGGGATTTGAACTTTCGAAAGCTGTGCCCACGGTTATGGGCAGATGGGAATTTGTTAATGTCTGGTTGTAGATAACCTGAAACTTAACTTATTTAAAATGCACCAACCACGTGTGTAACCGTGATGGTCTCTTCTCGGCGGAGTCCGGGAAGTGAACACGGTGTTGGAGTAATGCTTGACGTAGGTTGTTCTAGGATCACTTCTTGATCATAGTTGTTCGACCGTGCTTTTGCCTTCTCTTCTCGCTCTCTTTTGCGAATAAGTTAGCCACCATATATGCTAGTCGCTTGCTGCAGTTCCACCTCATACCTTTACCTTATCTATAAGCTTAAATAGTCTTGATCGCGAGGGTGTGAGATTGCTGAGTCCCCGTGACTCACAAATTCCTTTCAAAACCAGATGTAGGGGCCGATGATACCGTTCCAGATGATATGACCGAGCTCAAGTGGGAGTTCGATGAAGACTCTCGCCGTTACTATGTGTCTTTCCCAGATGATCACTAGTGGTGCCCAGTTGGGGCGATCAGGGACTTTGTCGCATTTGGGGGTTGATCTTTATTTTGGTACCGTAGTCGGACCCTGAGTGTATTGGATGAATGTAATGTTATTCATGTATTTGTGTGACGTGGTGAGTGTAAGCCAACTATGTATCCTTTCCCCTTTTATTTATATTACATGGGTTGTTTGCGAAGATTACCTCACTTGCGACATTGCTTTCAATGCGGTTATGCCTCTAAGTCATGCTTCGACACGTAGGAGATATAGCCGCATCGAGGGCGTTACAAGTTGGTAATCAGAGCCTTCCCCGACCTTAGGAGCCCCCTGCTTGATTGAATCGTTGGCGTTGTTGAGTCCAGAAAAATGTTTTGAGTCATTTAGGAATTATATATCAGAGAGTTAGGAATTCTTTTTACTCCTCAGTCCCTTCGTCGCTCTGGTAAGGCATCCTGACATAGAGTTTTGACTCTTCTCTTCTCAAATTTCACTAAAAAAAATTTAGGATCACGCGGGTATCTTGGAATCATTCCGATGGTTTTGTGACGAGAACATTGTTCTTGGTGCCTCCTGACATTTAGGGGTTGTGGCAGTGTCCCGGGGAGTTGAGCTCCGAGGTGTTGTCGTCACAATTTTATCATTGAGAGTCTGGAATACCTGAGTTTCGCCGACATCGAAAATCTCTTTTATATAGTTGTTGGTGAGATAACCTCGACGCCACCCAGCACTGGGGCGGGAGTTCGGGAGTATTGCCATAACTCGTATAACGGATGCTTTTCGAAGGTTGAGGTAAATGATTTTCGACGTTTTCTTGGTTATGTGTTGAAGGATGGATACAGCTGGATGTAGGATTTGCTAGATTTGGGTGAGATATTATGCTTCCCCTGTATCCCCAACAGCTGATTGCATAACAGGAAAGGTTCGGGAGTTTCATAGGTGGGAATTCTTGTAGCTCTAGTTCTTCTTCCGCGGATATTTGGTTTGGGATTGGGTAATCCTCACCAAGTATTTGTTCTTGTCCGTACCTTGTTGTTTTTCTTCTACCTCAATTCTAAGTGGCTTCTCAATTTATGGAAATGTGACCATTTCAATTGGAATGCATTCGTTCATTTTGTTCGGATGTGAAGACAATATGTTGCAATTTCAACCCGTTTGATTCAGCTTAAATATTTGTCTGTCAAGATGCTAACGGATGTCAACCTCTTCAGGATGGCTCCTCCAACGCGCATGACTCCGAATCCTGATCCGCCACCACCACCTCCACCTCTGGAGGCATGGCAAGTTGTGATGGCCGCTACCAATGCAAACACGCAGCTGATCATGCAAATTCTTCAAGAGCGCAACCAAGGGAATCATGGCCATGGCAACAATCAGAATCAGTTTGCTACACTCAACCAGTTCCTAGCTAACTAGCCAAAGACCTTCAGCAATTGTGTTGAGGCAACAGACACTGATGATTGGCTCGTGGACATATGCAAGCATTTCGAGTGCAGTAACGTCAGGCGTGAGGATTTTGTCAAGTTTGCCTCCTTCCAACTCAAAGACCAAGCTGCAGAATGGTTTCAGCAGTACAAAGATTCTAGAGGAGGCCGTGTGATTACCTGGGATGAATTCCGTCAAGACTTCAAAGCTCATCATATTCCTCAAAGTGTGGTTGAGAGCAAGCATGAGGAATTTCGCAACCTGAAGCAAGGCACTATGTCTGTTTACCAGTACAACATCATGTTTCAGAAGCTCGCCCGTTTTGCTAAGCAAGACGTCCCTGACGAGAAGAGCATGATATACCAGTTCAGGGGTGGTCTCAGAGAAGAACTCCAGCTAGCTCTCGTCCTTTTTGAGCCCAAGAAGTACGATGAGTTTTACAACATGGCAATGAAGCAAGAGGCTGCCCAACTGAAGTGCGATGCTTCCAAGAAGCGAGTCAGAGATGCAACTCCTTCTTCCTCAACTCAAGTGGCTAAGCAGCAAAAGTATTGGCTACCTCCTCCTCTGTTCCGTCAGCCTTATCAGCAGAAGAGCAAAGGTGGCAATGGATCTTCCCACCCACCCAACCCTAGCTTTCAGAACAAGACTTCGTCTCAAGCTCCAAGATCAAGTGCTCCGTATCACCGTCCACTTTAAGAGGTCACGTGCAACAAGTGCCAACAGAAGGGTCACTATGCCAACAAATGCTTCAATCAGAGGCGCCTTCCTCCACCTCCTCATGTGAGATCGGCAAGTACCGCAGTGGTCAAGCATAACCCCAAGCACACCAAGGTCAACTTGATGAATGCAGCTCAGGCAGAGGACTCGCCAGATGTGATTAGGGGTAACCTTCCTGTTAACGATGTTCCTGCAAAAGTACTTTTTGACACTGGTGCATCGCTTTCTTTTATTTCAAGACCATTTGTTGCCAAGCATGTTTTTGTGACCGAAAGGATTCCTTTTCCGTTGAAGATTGTGTCCCTGGGCAAGCAAATGACATCTAACAATTGCGTCCCGGATGTTACTATCACGTTGGGCGACTACAAGTTTCTATCCTCTCAAGTGGTCCTTGGTAACTCGGATATTGATCTTATTCGTGGAATGGACTGGCTTTCTAAGCACAAGGCTCATCTTGATTGTGCCGCCAGGTAGATTCAATTGACTCATTCGTCTGAGGATGTAATTGTCTTTGCTGCAAGGGATGATACCATTCGTCTGTTTTCTCTCAATGAGAAGGGTGAACTGGATGCCATCTCTCAAATTCTGGTCGTTTGCGAATATCAAGACGTCTTTCCAGAAGAGCTTCCAGGAATGCCTCCGCACCGGCCAGTTGAATTCGTCATCGATCTTGAGCCTGGCACGGAACCTGTTTGCAAACGTCCTTATAAGCTGGGACCTAAAGAGTTGAAGGAGTTGAAGAAGCAACTCGATGAACAAGAACGTATGGGTCTCATCCGACCAAGTTCTTCTCCGTGGGGTTGTGGAGTTCTTTTTGTGAAGAAGAAGGATGGAACGGACCGACTTTGTGTTGACTACCGTCCATTGAACAAGAAGACTATAAAGAACAAGTACCCACTTCCCAACATCAATGAGCTGTTTGAACAACTCAAAGGTGCTCAAGTATTCTCCAAGCTGGATCTCCGTATGGACTATCACCAGATTCGCATTTGTGAAGAGGATATCCCCAAGATAGCATTCAGAACAAGCTATGGTTCATATGAATACATTGTCATGTCTTTTGGCCTCGTCAACGCTCCGCCAACTTTCTCTCGCATGATGAACTTCATCTTCAACCCCTACACAAATGACTTCATCTTGGTCTACCTCGATGACATTTTGGTCTTTTCCAAGAACAAAGAAGATCATGCCAAACACTTGCGTTTGGTGCTGGATAAGCTCAGAGAACATCAGTTCTATGCCAAGTTTTCAAAGTGCGAGTTTTGGCTCGATGAGGTTCTCTATCTTGGGCATATCATCTCTGCCAAGGGCATAGCGATGAATCCTGAGAAGGTGTCTGCAATTGTGAATTGGGAACCACCTCAGAACGTGAAGCAACTCTGCGGCTTCCTCGGGCTCGCAAGCTATTGTCGAAGGTTCGTTGAGAACTTCCCAAAGATCGCGAAGCCTCTTTCCAACCTTCTCCAGAAGCACGTCAAGTACGTCTGGTCTCCTGAATGTGACATCGCTTTCAACACCCTGAAAGAGAAGTTAGTCACTGCTCCAGTTCTGACTCCCCCTGATGAATCCAAACCGTTCGAGGTCTTCTGTGATGCTTCCCTTCAAGGTCTTGGTGCAGTGTTGATGTAAGAGAAGAAAGTTGTGGCTTATACCTCTCGCCAGTTGAAGCCCAATGAAAAGAACTACCCCACTCACGACCTTGAGTTGGCGGCAGTTGTTCATGCTCTTTTGACTTGGAGACATCTCTTATTGGGAAGAAAAGTGGACATCTTCACTGACCACAAGAGTCTCAAGTACATATTCACTCAGCCTAATCTCGACCTCAGGCAGACTCGTTGGTTCGAAATGATTCAAGAGTATAATCTGAGTATCGAATATACTCCAGGCAAGGCCAATGTTATTGCTGTCGCATTGAGCGAGAAGGCTTACTGCAACAGTTTGATTCTCAAGCCTTACCAACCCGAGCTTTGTGAAGCTTTCCGCAAACTCAATCTGCAAGTTGTTCCTCAAGGATTTCTGGCCAACCTTCAAGTCTCTCCTACTTTGGAAGATCAGATTCGCGAGGCTCAACTTCTTGATGCTATGGTGAAGAATGTGAAGATTGGGATTGCCAAGAGTCAACCCAAGTACAAGTGATATCGTCTTGATGACAAGGATACTCTATTCTTCGAGGATCGCATTGTTGTGCCTAAAGGTGATCTGCGTAAAGTCATTATGAACGAGGCTCACAATTCACTCCTCTCCATCCACCCTGGGAGTACAAAGATGTACCATGACCTCAAGCAGTCGTATTGATGGACTCGAATGAAGGGCGAGATTGCTCAGTTCGTGAATGAATGTGATGTCTGCAGAAGAGTGAAGGCAGAACACCAACGACCAGCTGGTCTCCTCCAACCTCTTGCCATTCCAGAATGGAAGTTTGACCACATTGAGATGGACTTCGTGACTAGATTTCCAAAGTCCAAGCGTGGCAATGATGCTATATTCGTTGTCATTGACAAACTCACTAAAGTGGCTCATTTCCTTCCTATCAAAGAGTCTATCACAGCAGCTCAATTGGCAGAGCTATATACCTCTCGGATTGTCTCTCTGCACGGCATTCCACAGTTGATTTCTTCAGATTGTGGCAGCATCTTCACCTCCAAGTTTTGGTATTCTTTTCAGAAGGCCATGGGCACCAACATCCGTTTCAGCACAGCTTTTCATCCCCAACTAGTGGCCAAGTCGAGCGTGTCAATCAGATTCTTGAAGATATGCTCAGGGCTTGCGTTATCTCTTTCGGCATGAAGTGGGAAGATTGTCTTCCATATGCCGAGTTTCCTACAACAACGGCTTTCAAGCAAGTTCGGGCAAGGCCCCATTTGAAATTCTCTATGGCGGGAAGTGTTGTACTCCTCTTAACTGGTCAGAGACTAGTGAACGTCAACTTCTTGGCAATGACTTGATCACAGAGGCAGAAGAGATGTGCAAAGTCATTCGTGTTAACCTCAAAGCAGCGCAATCGCGCCAGAAGATAATTGTGTAAGTATGTTTAACCTAGCATCCATGATTCAGCCCATTATGATTAAACATGTTTGCAATGACAATTAGAGATTATAGTTTCTCATTCCATGCATAAGTAGTTGAGAGTTAATAATGATTTATCTTGGATATCAACATAGCATTAAGATAATTGTGATGTAGTATGATGATATGGTATCCTCCTCTGAATGTTCAAGTGGCTTGACTTGGTACATGTTCATGCATGTAGTTGAATCAAAACCAACATAGCCTCTATAATGTGTATGTTCATGGTGTTTATATCCTACTCATGCTAGTGTCCAATGTTACTTACACATAATGCATGGTTATGATCGTTGTTGCTCTCTAGTTGGCCGCTTCTCAATCTAAATTGCTAGCCTTCGCATGTACTAAGTGGGGATTCTGCTTGTACATCAAAAACCTTGAACCCAAAGTTATTCCAGATGAGTCCACCATACCTACCTATATACGGTATTGCCCTACCATCCCAAGTAAATTTGCATGTGCCACCTCTAAAAACTTCTAAAAACTATCCTTTTGTGTGCCTGGATCGTTCATGGAACGACAGGAGGTGGTCGATATCTTCCATGCTAAGCGGGTTATTCTCAGGTCGAGTGTTTATTCACTCGCCATCGCACGAGAAAATGGGCGGTAATAGGGATGCCCAGTCCCAAACTGCAAACATGAAAAAGAGTTCATCTCTGAAATAATTAAACAAAAACTCCCAATGGAGTCAAAACCTTTACTTTTACCGCTTGGGAACCGCCACTAGCGTGCTTAGCATGGAAGATGTTGATAACTGATGATCGTGAAGTAAATGAGAAGGGTGCATGTCTCAAAATTTCATTTATCTCTATTTTAAAAAACTGAGCTCTCGCACCTCTGCAAATCACTGCTTCCCTCTGCGAAGGGACTTTCTATTTAATTTTATGTTGTGTCACCATCTTCTAAAACAAGCGCCAGAAACTGAGTAGAACACAGCGGTCATGATTTATGCATTGTGTGTAGCTAATGTTGGGTGCATCATGACTGGATCTTTTCTACCATGAATTACAATGTTTAGTCGCTGCTTGAACTTTGGAGGTGTTCTACATTTATGTTTTGCGGTCTCAGAAAGGGCTAGCGAGATACCATTATTGTCATATTATATCATGGTTGTTTTGACAGCGTGTTGCTGTTTAGGATATCTTATTATTGCTCGCTAGCTGATTATGTCATTGATATGAGTCATTATAATCTTTAAGAGTTATTGTCGACATGGTTAGTTATAATGATTGGCTGAAAACTTGGGTGTTGTTTAAGCTTATTTATGCAAACAAGAGCAAAAGAGTTCGTAAAAGTTTTTCTTTCTCACTTTCAGTTTATCAACTGAATTGCTTGAGGACGAGCAAAGGTTTAAGCTTGGGGGAGTTGATACGTCTCCAACGTATCTACTTTTTCTCACGCTTTTCCTCTTATTTTGGAGTCTAATTTGCATGATTTGAATGAAACTAACCCCAGACTGACGCTGTTTTCAGAAGAACTACCATGGTGTTGTTTTTGTGCAGAAATAAAAGTTCTCAGAATGGAATGAAACTTTGCAAGGATTTTTTATATCAATAATAAGAATTTCTATAGCCAAAACCCACCAGAGAGGGGGCCCTGGGTGGGCACAACCCACTAGGGCATGCCCCCTCTCCTGGCGTGCCCAGGTGGGTTGTACCCACCTGGTGGCCGCACTGACGACCCCCTGATACTATAAAATCACATATTTCTAGAAAAAATTAGGGAGAAAGAATTATCGCAATCCACAAGACGGAGCCGCTACCAAGCCTTGTTCTTCCTCGGGAGGGTAGATCTGGAGTCCGTTTGGGGCTCCGGAGAGGGGGGTCTTCGTTCTTCGTCATCACCAACCCTTCTCCATCGCCAATTCCATGATGCTCCCCACCGGGAGTGAGTAATCCCTTCGTAGGTTCGCTGGTCGGTGAGGAGTTGGATGAGATTCATCATGAGTTAGTTTTGTTAGGGCTTGATCCCTAGAAGCCATTATGTTCTTAGATTGATGTTGCTATGAGTTTGCCATACTTAATGCTTGACACTTTGGGCCTGGGTGCCATGATTTCAAATTTGAACCATTTATGTTATCATCATTATATCCATGTTCTAGATCCGATCTTGCAAGTTATAGTCACCTACTACGGTTATGATCCGGCAACCCCAGAGTGACAACAACCGGGCCCACTCTCAGTGATGACCGTAGTTTGAGGAGTTCATGTATTCACTATGTGTTAACGCTTTGTTCTGGTTCTCTATTAAATGGAGGCCTTAATATCCCTTAGTTTCCAATATGGACCCCGCTGCCACGATAGGGTAGGACAAAAGATGTCATGCAAGTTCTTTTAATAAAGCACGTATGACTATTTACGGAATACATGCCTACATTATATCGATGAACTGGAGCTAGTGTCGTATCGCCCTAGGCCATAACTGTCACATGATGAATATCATCCAACAAGTCACCGATCCAATGCCTACAAACTTTTCCATATTGTTTCTGCTAAGTTACTACTGCTATCATCACTGTTACACTTGCTACAAAATTACTGCTATCACTGTTACTGTTACTGTTGCAGCTATCACTACTATCAAAACTATCAAACTACTTTGCTACTGATCACTTCGCTGCAGATAATTAATCTCCAGGTGTGGTTAAATTGACAACTCAGCTGCTAATACCTTCAAATATTCTTTGGCTCCTCTTGTGTCGAATCTATAAATTTGGGTTGAATATTTACCCTCGAAAACTATTGTGATCCCCTATACTTGTGGGTTATCAAGAATTACCCTCTGATATCTCGAGAATATCACGGAACTACATAACTTCTTATGAGTTCTTCATCAACTATTATTTCTCACCGATTCCAATTTTCCACGGGTTCTGAGTTGTTAGACACTCAAGAACACCGATAACTGGTTTGAGTCTACACTTTCCTTTCCGTTGTTTTGTTTAACCTTTCTTGTAACCTAACATATCTGAGCAGTGATAATTATCTGCTTATGTAAACACCTCGGTGTACAAACTCTGTTAGTAAGACCTTGTTACTATTGTTGATGATATTCCGGTAGCCACTAATGGACGAGAACTTTGCCTATTGTTCCGCCTCGTCTTAATGAGCAGGAAAATGGTTCTCTTCATCCCTCGCCCTTGGTACCAACGTTGTTGCCAACATAATTGACAGTATATATATCCTCTGACCTGCCTTGCTATCATGACCGTGCAAAATGATTAGCGCCTTTTTGCTGTTAACCCACATGGTGGGCCCATAACCCATAGTTCCACATGATCGAAACCTGACTCTCCTGTACATCCCTGTTTTCCAAAATTGCTCCTCGCGCTTGGCTTCGTACCTAAATCACGAGCCACCTTCCTAGTGATCTATCATGGTATCAGACGCAATACTTTTTTCCATTGCCCTGAACCCCTTTCACCCTCTATTTCAGGCAACGAACGATTGCCTACCCGGCTGAAGCTTCTTATTGCAACTCCTTACTTTGCTATCAACGTCTTTCTTAATTTTCAACTCGAGAGATGCCTCTATGCCACATTCACTGAGATAGCCCCCAGATACCTATCTTGTGTTGAACTCCGCCCTTCTCGAGTCTTTCCCCCTTACTTCACCCCTTAAATCTCATGACGAGATTTCTTGTAGTGGAGGAGAATTGTGACGCCCAGATAATTAAGCTACAGTAATCCCCTTCTAATGGTGCCATGTCACCATGATTACTGTTCTTAAACTCACATTGGTTCGAAACGGGTTGAAATTCAAATCTACAACAAAGTCAAAAATAAAAGTTTTCAAATGTCAAAACTAAAATGTTCACAATAATCTATAAGTTCCCCTGATCATTTTCATGTTGAAACCAACCTCTTTTGAATTCCCAAAATGCCCCTAGGATTTAATTTGGTAGTCCAGTAGCAATTAAATTGGCCTTTTCAATTTGTAAAAATTGTTAGGCAACTCCTTTTGACCCCAAACTTTTGTGCCATCTCAAGGTGATGTGTTAAAATTATGCGCCAAGTTTTGTTCAAAGCAAAAATCATTTGGCATCCCAACTAAATGCAAAATAGTGGCAGAAATATAAAACAAAAAAGAAATTAAAAAGGGGGAGACAAAGCTATATTGTACACTGTAGCCCACTGCTACAATACACAACACGGCCCAACTCCCCCTATTTCTCCTTCCTCTGTTCACAGGGGGCTGGGTGGCCGTCATGCGCCCGTCCACGCCGCGGATCGACCACGTGCCGGCCATCCATGGCCTCCCCTCGCCTACATAACCTCGGGGAACACCCCTTGACCGAACCTAGCCCCCTTCCTTCCTCCCACGCGCCGCCGCTCTCGCCCCCGCGCCCGCCCGAGCGCTGTCGACGCCATGGCCACGCAATAGTCGTGGCCACCGTCGTCACAGCGCCCTTCTGACTTGTCCTAGAGATCCGGCGTCGACCACTGCGTCTCCCTCGCCCATGAGACCATGCCGGAGCCACTGCATCACCACCACGATGTCTTCTTCCTCCTCGGATGTCCTCGACCTCGCCGACGATTCGGACTCCGGCAAGCCTTCTCCGAGCTTGCTATGCACCTCTACAGGGACCATGTGAGCTACCACCTCCTCCCCCTATGTCCTTGTCTTAATTCCACCGCCGCCATTTACAGTTGTTGCCGTCGTTCTGGTCCTCCATCACGTCGTGCCTACTACTGCTTGCGCCCCCCCCC
>NC_041390.1:417548956-417556272 GCF_002162155.2 Triticum dicoccoides | reverse complement strand
CGCACCCCCGACCACGTCGCCGCCCCGTGGCCATCGGCCTCTGCCGCTCGCACGCACCGGCCACCGCGCGTCCGCGCCGTTCCACCGCCCGCTGCTCCCGCGGCCACTGCCACCGCTGCTCTCCAACCGCCGCGTGCCTACCCCTTGCTCCACTGTCGCCCGCTGTCCCCGCGCTGGTCGCCGCCCTGCCGGTCAGCCGCATTGTGTCCGCCGGCGCGCGCCCTCCTGGGCACTCGAGCATATGGGCGCCAATGCCGCAGCCCCGATAACCCGCCCCGCTATGGCCTTGTGCCACTGGGCCGTGGGGCCCAGCCCCTAAAAACAAGTTTAAAAAAATAATAATAACTAATTAATTAATTGTTTAATTAACTGAATTAATTAGGTTTAACTAAAGTAATGAACTAGATTAGTTAATTTAAATCAGTAGCTAAATAAATGTGTGTATGACAGGGGGCACACACCTTCTTGACCAGTCAGCATTAACTGGTCAACCTGGACCACCCGGCCCACCTGTCAGCCACTTGGTGCACTTTTGTGTAACCTGTGCTGGGTGCCCCTAGCGTTTGAATCATTATTTTCAAATTAATATTAGTTTCAGAATATTATTAAAAGTTTGAAAAATCATAGAAATTAATCCATAAATCGGATGAAAAAGTTTTATACATGAAAGTTGCTCAGAACGACGAGACGAATCTGAATACGCAGTCCGTTCGTCCGCGACACGTCCCTAGCATAGTGAACATGCAACCTTCCCCCTCTAGTTCATTTGTCCAAAAATGCCAGACTACGGGAAAACTTTCGCGGATGTTATCCCCCTCTGCCGGTAGCGTGTAGCACCGCGTTAGAACACGTCTAGCTCTGCGTGTTGTCCTGTTATGCACTTGCTTGATATGCATTTACTGTTCTTCCCCCTCTTCTTTCCGGTAGACCCTGAGACCACTGATGCCGCCCCTGTGATCGACTACATCGACGACGACCCTTCTTCCCTTTCAGTGGAGCTTCCAGGCAAGCCCCCCCCTTTTTGATCATCCCAATATCACCCATTCCATTCTCTCATGCTTGCATTAGATTTTGCTACTGTAATTGTTTGCTCCTATTCTGATGCATAGCCTGCTTTTGTACCTGTTGTTGTACCTTGCCTGCTTATCCTAAACTGCTTAGTATAGGTTGGTTAGTGATCCATCAGTGACCCCCCACCTTGTCCTTGTCGCCCCTGCTTCATCATCGACGACTCGATCAACGTGATCGACGACCAGAGCCAGACACCTCACATCACGCCCCTTTTGATGCTCGACTCTGCAGAGCTACTATCGAGTGCCGATGGTGATACCTCACAACACACTCCTGATGACAACTCTATAGTGTAGCTATTCGGTCGTGGTCAACGAGGGTGGTTGCTCCTTCACCATTCCCGATACGGCTCTGTCGTGCAACACCTCAAGTGTGAACCTCGAGGGTGGCTCCTCATATGTTCACCTTGATGATTACATCGAGTGGAATCCACCGAGGGTGATTCCTCAAGTTTTCCCTTGATGTTTGGACACACGGTTACCTTGACTTTACTTGAGACCATTGTTGAAGTCGGGTCGGCCCTGAGGGGTGCCCGCGAGTTGATGTGAAAGTCGGGCGGGCCCGTGGAGCACCCGCGAGTTTTCTACGTGGCACGGCCGGGCAGTCTAGGCCCTTGCCGTAAGTCCATGAGACGGGGTGACGGGGTCACATAATCGTCAGTCTCTGATCGTCTTCGCGAGCCCCCAATGCACTAACAGGTTTGGGTATTTGTTCTGAGTTGGCCTCTGGCCTTTACGCACTAACCACCACGCGAGAATAGATATGGGCCTCGACATCGTCGTATCAGCCGAAGCTTTGTCAGACGTCCAGCTCAGCATTGCGGCACGGTCGGATCATGCTGGTCATCTGAGGCGGTGCTGGTATCCACCCTACTTGCAACGACCTGGAGTGCAACGGGCGATGGGCCCAAGACCCCGGAGTGCTTAGGATGTAGACCGGCGGAGACCCTCTGCTGAGCCTAGGTAGGGCTGCGACGTGTTGATCTTCTGAGGCCGGGCATTAACCCCAGAAAGGTGTGTCCGGCCAGAGTAATCAAGCGTGTTGGGTAACGTGGTGCACTCCTGCAGGAAAGATATATATTCGAATACCGTGTCCACGGTAATGGACGTTCGGACTTGTATCCTGATCTTATATAACTAGAAATGGATACTTGAGATATGTGATGGATATGCTGGCTCCGGGATTGCTTTCTCATAGGGAGTCGAGGAAGGATCTCTGGGCGTTAACTACAACATGATTGTTAATTATAATATGCTATTCTTTACTCTTCTACCTGCTGCAAGATGCTTGGAGCTGCTTGAAGATGCTAGCCTTCGATAGGCTAGGCCTTCCCCTCTATTTTGGCATTCTACAGTTCAGTCCACAGATACAACCCTTCCATTTGATACCAATGCATACTTAGTATAGATCTGATGCTTGCGAATACTTTGGATGAGTACTCATGGTTGCTCTGCTACCCCTTTTCCCCTTCTTCCTTCTTTCCGGTTGTTGCAACTAGATGGTGGATCCCTGGAACCAGATGCCACCACCGACGGATACTACTACGTGGAGGCCGCCGAAGATCAGGAGTAGTTAGGAGGTCCCAGGCAGGAGGCCTTGCCTCTTCGATCATTGTTGCTTTTGTGCAGGCTTTCTTAAGGCAGTCTTGTTTAACTTATGTCTGTACTCAGATATTGTTGCTTCCGCTGACGCTTGTGCATCGAGCTATGTATTCGAGCCCTCGAGGCCCCTGGCTTGTAATATAAAGCTTGTATTATTTTGATTTGTGTTTAGAGTTGTGTTATGATATCTTCCCATGAGTCCCTGATCTTGATCGTACACGTTTGCGTGTATGATTAGTGTACGATTAAATCGGGGGCGTCACATGTAAGTTGATGGTTGTTGTAATCCTTGCCAGTTGATGACTTTGTTAATTCAAAGTCGGGCTCGACTTCAGCCTTCGTTCTAAAAAAGAGGAGAAAGGGGATGAGGAGGAAAGAGAGAAAGAGAGGAGGAGAGGGGCGCGCGTGGGGTGGGGCTGGTGGAGTGCATGCGTGGTGGGGCTGGCTGCCCCTGCCACGTCACTAATCCGTGGGAGGGAGAGCCAAGCCAATAGGAAACAAGCACGGTTTTGTGTTTGTTTACCCTATAAATTGTGATAAAATTACTGTGTTAAAATTTAGTAAACTTTTTCCACGCCTTGTAGGAATCATAAACCAATACCACCGCAAATTTCATATTCTTTAGACCTTGTTTGCATTTTCAAAAAAAAATCAATACAATCATTTTGCCATCAATTGTTTCGAAAACATACAGCAAAGACTTTGTAGTTAGCCAAAGAGAAAATTGACGACAAAGTCTATCTTTGCCATCAACTTCCCTGTACCTTTGTCGTCAGTCTTTTCACAATTCTGTCGTCAGCTTTTCTTTGTCATCAACATCTGGCGGCAAAAATTGGTCTTTGTCGTCACCATGACAAAAAGTTGACGGCAAAAAGCACAATAGATGGCAAATTTTCTGATTCCTATAGTGGGCCATCTCCTAATTTGAACTACCGAAACCAGTTTCAATGACCATTTAGCTCTTTTCCCCTTCAATTTCTTTTTACAGATTGGTTTAACATTTTTAATGACAAAATGTGAAATTAAAATCACCATTTGTTACGTAATAATATATTTTTGCCTTGTCTCCGTCAATTTAAGGCCAGACGTAAAAGAATGTCTAAATGTTTTTTTAGAATTAGTAAAAACTCATAACGAGTTGTGCTATTGGTACAATATATTATGATAAAAATCTTACAAGAATACATTAAGATATATAATAATTGTCTATGAAATGGAATATCTCCCATAACATCACAAGCTAATATGCACACAACCCATTTTTTATTTAATGATATATATTTAACATTATTTCTAGTTATTTAAGCGTAAAAAATGAAATCATATTTAAATATTGTCTAAAAATACTATGATAAAAATCTGAGAAGAAGAAACATAAGAGGAATACTAATTGTTCACCTAATGGATTATATCCCGTAACATCAAATGCAAATATGCACACAAGTTAATTTCATTGACCATTTGGGCTCTTTTCGACTTCAAAATTTGTGTACACCTTGATTTAACATTCATAATAGCGAATGTAAATTGAAATCGCCATTTATTATGTAACAATCCGCCTTTAATTTTTTTCCTCCATCTATTTTAAATATGTTATATAACTCGTCAAAATTAGCCACACTTCATGGTGTCCTAATATTTATTCATGAGTCTGTCATTAAAATCTCACATGATTTCTCGAAAGATGGAAAAAACATTTGTTAGGAAATCGCCCCTTTTGGCCTACATATGACACCGTATTCTAAACCGACTACCAAATCAAGTTTTTACATAAGTTCTTTAGAAAAATCGATAATTCTGCATACCCGTGTTTGACATACTAGAAAAGAACTCCGAGACTTCTGTCGGCAATGAGTCCCATTCCGACCAGAGGGCGTTAGTAATAACTAGGGTCACATCTATAACAATGCATATGTTACTGTCGGGAAACGTAGCAATGCAATTTCAAAAAAAAAATCTATGTTCACACAAGATCTATCTAGGAGATGCATAGCAACGAGAGTGGGAGAGTGGGTCCACGTACCCTCGTAGACCAAAAGCGGAAGCGTTCGACAACGCGGTTGATGTAGTCGAACTTCTTCTCGTTCCGACCGATCAAGCACCGAACGTACGGCACCTCCGAGTTCTACACACGTTCAGCTCGATGACGTCCCTCGAACTCTTGATCCAGCAAAGTGTCGAGGGAGAGTTTCGTCAGCACGACAGCGTGGTGACGGTGATAATGGAGTGATCCACGCAGGGCTTCGCCTAAGCACTACGACAATATGACTGGAGGCGTAAACTGTGGAGGGGGGCACCGCACACGGCTAACAATCGTTGTTGTGTGTTCTAGCGGTGCCCCCTCATATATATAGGTTGGAGGGGTGAAGAGGCAGCCAAGGGGGCGCCCCAAGTAGGAGGAATCCTACTTGGGCGCCTCCCAATTCGGCCTTCCCCTTCCATATTCATCTGGAGGGGGAAGGAAGGAGGAGGGAGGAGAGAAGGAAGGGGGAGCCCGAATTGCTCCCCTTCCTTTCTCTCTTCCCCTCTTTCCTTCCCCCCTTATTTCGGCCTACATGGGGCGCATTAGCCCCCTAGGGACTGGTATGTCCCCTTCTTGGCCCATTAGGCCCATGAAGTTGCCGGGGGGCTGCCCGAAACCCCTTCCGGTGACCCGATATGTACCCGGTACCCCCGGAACACTTCCGGTGTCCGAATATCATCGTTCAATATATGAATCTTTACCTCTCGACCATTTTGAGACTCCTCTTCATGTCAGTGATCTCATCGGGACTCCGAACAACATTCGATCACCAAATCACATAACTCATATAATACAAAATCATCATCGAACATTAAGTGTGCGGACCCTACGGGTTCGAGAACTATGTAGACATGACCGAGACACCTCTCCGGTCAATAACCAACAGCGGAACCTGGATGCTCATATTGGTTCCCACATATTCTACATAGATCTTTATCGGTCGTACCCTAATGACAACATACGCTATTCCCTTTGTCATTAGTATGTTACTTGCCCGAGATTCGATCGTTGGTATCTTCATATCTAGTTCAATCTCATTACTGGCAAGTCTCTTTACTCCTTCTGTAATACATCATCCCGTAACTAACTCATTAGTCACATTGCTTGCAAGGCTTATCATGATGTGTATTACCAAGAGGGCCCAGAGATACCTCTTCGATACTCGAAGTGACAAATCCTAATCTCGATCTATGCCAACCCAACAAACACCTTCAGATATACCTGTAGAGCATCTTTATAATCACCAAGTTACGTTGTGACGTTTGATAGCACACAAGGTATTCCTCCGGCATCCGGGAATTGCATAATCTCATAGTCGAAGAAATATGTATTTGACATGAAGAAAGCAATAGCAATAAAACCGAACAATCAATATGCTACTAATGGATGGGTCTTGTCCATCACATCATTCTCTAATGATGTGATCCCGTTTATCAAATGACAACACATGTCTATGGTTAGGAAACTTAACCATCTTTGATTAACGAGCTAGTCTAGTAGAGGCTTACTAGGGACACTGTGTTTTGTCTATGTATCCACACATGTATCAAGTTTCCGGTTAATACAATTCTAGCATGAATAATAAACATTTATCATGATATAAGGAAATATAAATAACAACTTTATTATTGCCTCTAGGGCGTATTTCCTTCAATTACTAGTCTATGTGGTAAGATAGAAATCTTCTTTTATTACTTTGTAGACTTATTTTTTTTATTGAGAACCGCTATGTGATGACAACATATTATGTTACTCCATTTGCATCTCTCCTCATTAATTACTTGCCACATCATATTTTTTGTCTGTGTTTCATGCATGTTACTACTTAGAGCAAGTACAATAAGATGACATAAGCAGGCTATAAGGACTAAAATATTATATCTTTGCTTACTTGGAGAAGTGAGAAGAGGAGAGAGAAGTGAAGCAGACTGTAGAATAAGAGACGGCTATAGCATGAGACCCAAGACACTTTGTGATATTGTAAGGTGGGGTAACTATAAGTAAAGTAGTACATATTTAAAACTTATTATTGTACAAATCGGTTGTAGGTTGGCAAACGTACTATTGTACAAGTCGGTTGTAGGTTGGCTCCTGATGACATGATAACTTCTTTATAGCCGATTGTTCAATCTATTATTAACTATGCTCTTATGTTACTGAGTTACTTCCACTATGAGCAGCCTAAAAATATGAGCCTAAAAACTGCAACTTTGGACTGGGAGATGTGAAATTGATATGCATTAAGAATGATCCTAGAAATCGTGTTTAATAGATGAAATGCATTGATGGAAAGTTGATCTTGTATTTACGAAATGTTAATCAAGTATTTGGAAAATGTTAATCAAGTATTTAAAAAATATTAAATATGTATAAAAATGATGACTCTGTATTAAAAAATGTTAATCTTGTATTCACAAAAAGTTAGTCAATGCTTTTAAAATGCTAAAACATGTACAGAAAAATGATGATCATATATTTAGAAAAATTTAAGCTATTATTTAAAAATTGTTAATCAAGCATCTAAAAAATATTTAAAATGTGTATAGAAAAAATATTGATCATGTATTAAAAAAATGTTAGACTTCTATTTAAAAACTGTTAAACATGTATTATAAAAGAGT
>NC_041390.1:417535991-417548549 GCF_002162155.2 Triticum dicoccoides | reverse complement strand
AGAAATCAAAGAAAAAATAAAACTAAAAAGAAAACCGAAGAAACAAATGCAAAAAGAATGGAAAACCGATAAATAAATAAAGAAAAAAAAGTTAAAACCCATAAAGAAAGAAAAAACAAATAAAATAACAAGAATGTGAAAGAAAATAAAAGGCGAAGAGAACCAAGAAAGTAACATAAGAAAAAAAAGTCTAACGACAAAAAAAGAAAACCAAAGAAAACCATTGTAGAAACAGGAAAAATACAAAAGAAAACAAGAAAGAAGCAAAATAAATGTGAATGAACACATAAAGAAAATTACACATGTGCTGAAGCGAAACAAAAAAGATGAAAACCAACAAAGAAAGATAAATAAAAAAATAAAACCAAAGAAAGCCGACAAGAAAACAAAGGTATAATGAGGGAAAAATAAAACCAAGGATATACCAAAAGAAAAACAAGAAATGCAGACAGTGAACAAAAACTTGGTGTGAAAATGAAAAGGAAACAAAGAAAACGAAGAAAATCAACGGAAATCTGAAAGGAAACTAAAAAACTGAAGAAAAGAAAAAAAAATCGGTTGAAATATAGAAAAACAGAAAACTCGTTGAAGAAACAAAAGAAAACTGAATTGAAGTAAAAGAAACAAAAAAAAGAAAATATCAAAGAATCCAGAGCGAATGAGCCTCGTCTCGATAGAAACCGTAACGAAAAAAAACAGACAAAACTGGGCCCGCTCAATTTCTCCACGTGGAGAAATATCTTTCATGCCTTCAGCGAGTCTGGTGGCTACGGACTCGCTGAAGGGCGAGCGAGCTGGGCCGGCCCATGAGCGCGGAATTTTTCCCTTTTTCCTTTTTATTTTTTTACTTTTAGTTTTGTACCTTTGTTATACTTTAAAATATTCTAAATATGTACTTTTTTTTGCGGGGATCTAAATATGTACTCCCTCTGTTCGTAAATATAAGTCTTTGTAGGGATTTCACTATGGACCATATACATATGTATGTAGATGCATTTTAGAGTGTAGATTCACTTATTTTGCTCCGTATGTAGTCTATAGTGAAATCTCTACAAAGATTCATATTTAGGTATAGAGGAAGTATATTCCAAAAAACACTCTTAGAAAAACATTTGCACTAAACATTGATCATGTATATAAAAATGTCAAACAAGTATTTTGAAAATGTTGATCAAGTATTAGAAGAAATGTTGAACAAGTATTTGAAAAAATGTTAATTGAATATATATAAATATTTAACAAGTATTTGAAAAATAGTGAATAAGTATTCGAATAATGTTGAACAAGTATTTGAAAAAAATGTTGATTATGTATATAAAAAGTTGAAAAAATAATTTAAGAATATCGACAAGTATTTGAAAAATGTTGAACAGGTATTGAAAAAATGTTTAACAAATATGTGAATAAAAATGTTGACCTTGTATATAAAAATGTTGAATAAATATTTAAAAAATGTTGAGCAACTATTTGAAAAATGTTGAACAAGTATTTAAAAAATGTTGATCATGTGTATAAGAATGTAATGTGAAAAGAAAGTACGCAAACAAAAAATGTAACAAATCGGAGAAGAAAAAAAGAAAAGAATGAAAAAATCGGTGAAGAAAAAAAGAAAAAAAAAGAAAAAACAATGAAAAACCGGAGAAGACCGGCTCCGGTCGCGATCCTACTACTAACCAGTAACTCGAACTGGGTGGAGTTGTTAGCTGCCGCCCCTTGACCCCCCTGGAAACCAGGGTTTCCCTGGGTGCGCCCGTTTTCTTCCCGATTTTTCCAATCTGCGCGCAACACGAGGCATCGCTATGGACTCGCTTCATGTGTTAAGTAGTCGCTACGTATGAATCGCTTATATAGGTGCTGTTTTGTGTAAGCGCGAGGTAAAAATGCTGAAAAGGAGGGTGCGAGAGGAACCGAACAAGTGATATCGCACTACCGAGTGGTACTACTAGCCACAAGACTAACGGTTGCTAGTAATGATTTTAAGCGCACAATATATAAGAACTAACTTGGCTGTTACTTAATAAAGAGCAACACAAAACATAATAAGCGATCATCAGCGGTAGATCCCAATATTTATTAAAATTTCAAAATAAATTGTGTTAGGTGCATTTTATGAAAATAAGATTTTCCTTAGTCCCTAAGAATATGTGAAAGCATATTGATTTTTTGTAAAAAGGGTCCAACATTTTAAAAAGCAACCTTTTTGGCTTCTGTTAACAATTTTTTAAATATCAAAAAATGAAAAGGCGATTTGTTTTTGAATTTATAAACAAATATTGACAACTGAAACATTTTTTAAGTTCTGAAAAATTTTATAAGTACGAATAACTTTGAGTTTTTATACAAAACATGAAACTCAAACATTTTTTGGAAGTTTTCAGCAATTTACAAAAAACGTAAAACATTTTTTGAAATTTATGAATATTTCAAAAAACAAGATATATTTTTTTGAAAAAAAAGAAAACTTGAAAAAAGAAAAAAGAGAAAGAAACAGCAAAAAAGAAAAATGGGAGAAATAAAAAAACAAGAAAAACTAGTAAAAAAGACCGATTTAGCTACTTTTTAGAAGGTTCTCAAAACCGGTCAGAAACCTTAAAGAAAGTTCATAAAACCGGAACGTACGATAAATGGGTCGGCCGAGTTAGATCGTTAGCTCGGCTGCTCTCGATAAAAAGGACGGCAGTCCCACACAAAGAGGTCATATACGAAATTCCCTAAAGTATTGTATTTCCTATTGAACGCTCACTATGGGAATTTGTCAACTGAATGGCACACGCAACAAAATAGCGATTACATAATAGGCTGGCCTATTTGGCGGTAGCAGCATACAGAAGGTTTGGGTTTTGGGACAAGGTTCCAGCGAAATCATTATTTAAGAGTTACTCTTTAAAGGTCACTTTTCATCTTCTCTAGTGCTAACAAGTGACGTACTGTCGAAACTTGGAAGCAAAACTGTTCTCTTTTTATGGATTCATTTGTTCAAAATGGTTTATCTCTAGGACCGTGCCTCCAAATCATGACCCGTTTTAACCATTGAAATTCTCGAGTTAAGATCTTTAAAACTAGATCCAATGTTAATAGATTTCGATAAACATTTTCTTTCACAAAAAGATCTAGGATCGAAAAAAACCAAAAACTGAAAAAATACCAAAAAGCGGCCGAAAACTGAATAAAAGGAAACCGAAAAAATGGAATCCAGAAACATGGTGAATATTTTATAAACATAATTGTGCTTCCAGAAAATATTCAAAATTTTGAAAACATGTTCACTTTTTTCAAAAATATTTACATTTATTAAAAAGTGTTCGCAATTTTTTTAAATGTTTGTGTTTACACAAATTTACAAAAGAATTAGAAAAAGTTCAGTTATTATAAAAAATGTGTTCTTTTTCCAGAAAATCAAATGAAAAAGTTTTAAAAAATGACTGCTGTAGTAGTTGGCTCGCTGCAGTGGCCGAGCTGTTACGCGCGTCAATGGCCCGGCCCAATCAGGCGCTCTTGTCGCTTAATGCTTCCTATAGGAGGTATCCTATTCTTTCTAAAGAAAAAGAGTTGTGTTAAAGCATATCTCGTAAAAAAACAAGAGCCTAAAGCAAACTCGGCGGCCTACGTGAGAAGAGCCTGAAAACTGTTGGAAATATGCCCTAGAGGCAATAATAAAATGGTTATTATTATATTTCTTTGTTCATGATAATTGTCTATTGTTCATGCTATAATTGTGTTATCCGGAAATCGTAATACATGTGTGAACACATAGACCATAACACGTGCTTGGTGAGCCTCTAGTTGACTAGCTCGTTGATCAAAAGATAGTCATGGTTTCCTGACTATGGACATTGGATGTCATTGATAACGGGATCACACCATTAGAAGAATGATGGGATGGACAAGACCCAATCCTAAGCTTAGCTCAAAGATCATGTAGTTCGTTTGCTGTAGCTTTTCTGAATGTCAAGTATCATTTTCTTAGACCATGAGATTGTGCAACTCCCGGATACCGTAGGAGTGCTTTGGGTGTGCCAAACGTCACAACGTAACTGGGTGACTATAAAGGTACATTACAGGTATCTCCGAAAGTGTCTGTTGGGTTGGCACGAATCGAGACTGGGATTTGTCACTCCATATGACGGAGAGGTATCTCTGGGCCCACTCGCTAATGCATCATCATAATGAGCTCAATGTGATCAAGTGGTTTATCACGGGATCATGCATTACGGTACGAGTAAAGTGACTTGCCGGTAACGAGACTGAACAAGGTATTGGGATACCGACGATCGAGTCTCGGGCAAGTAACGTACCGATTGACAAAGGGAATTGTATACAGATTGATTGAATCCTCGACATTGTGGTTCATCCGATGAGATCATCGTGGAGCATGTGGGAGCCAACATGGGTATCCAGATCCCGCTGTTGGTTATTGACCGGAGAGGCTTCTCGGTCATGTCTGCATGTCTCCTGAACCCGTAGGGTCTACACACTTAAGGTTCGGTGACGCTAGGGTTGTAGAGATATTAGCACACGATAACCCGAAAGTTATACGGAGTCCCGGATGAGATCCCGGACATCACGAGGAGTTCCGGAATGGTCCGAAGGTAAAGATTTATATATAGGAAGTCCAGTTTCGGCCATCGAGAAGGTTTCGGGGGTCACCGGTATTGTACCGGGACCACCGGAAGGGTCCCGGGGGTCCACCGGGTGGGGCCACCTATCCCGGAGGGCCCCATGGGCTGAAGTGGGAGGGTAACCAGCCCCTAGTGGGCTGGTGCGCCCCCCCTTGGGCCTCCCCTGCGCCTAGGGTTAGAAACCCTAGGGGTGGGGGCGCCACCCTTGCCTTGGGGGGCAAGGCACCCCCCTTGGCCGCCCCCCTAGGAGATTGGATCTCCTAGGGCCGGCGCCCCCCTAGGCACCCTATATATAGTGGGGGGGAGGGAGGGCTGCGCACCCAAGCCCCTGGCCTCTCCCTCTCCCTCCCGTGACACTCCTCCATCTCCCTTGCGCTTGGCGAAGCCCTGCCGAGATCACCGTTGCTTCCACCACCACGCTGTCGTGCTGCTGGATCTTCATCAACCTCTCCTTCCCCCTTGCTGGATCAAGTTGGAGGAGACGTCTTCCCAACCGTGCGTGTGTTGAACGCGGAGGTGTTGTCCGTTCGGCACTTGCTCATCGGTGATTTGAATCACGTCGAGTACGACTCCATCAACCACGTTCTCTTGAACGCTTCCGCTCGTGATCTACAAGGGTATGTAGATGCACTCCTCTTTCCCTCGTTGATAGATGACTCCATAGATTGATCTTGGTGATGCATAGAAAATTTTAAAATCCTGCTACGTTCCCCAACAGTGGCATCATGAGCTAGGTCTATGCGTAGTTACTATGCACGAGTAGAACACAAAGTAGTTGTGGGCGTCAATATTGTCAATTATCTTGCCGTTACTAGTCTTATCTTGATTCGGCGGCATTGTGGGATGAAGCGGCCCGGACCAACCTTACACGTACGCTTACGTGAGACCGGTTCCACCGACTGACATGCACTAGTTGCATAAGGTGGCTGGCGGGTGTCTGTCTCTCCCACTTTAGTCGGATCGGATTCGATGAACAGGGTCCTTATGAAGGGTAAATAGAAATTGGCAATTCACGTTGTGGTTTTGGTGTAGGTAAGAAACGTTCTTGCTAGAAAACTATAGCAGCCACGTAAAAACATGCAACAACAATTAGAGGACGTCTAACTTGTTTTTGCAGCAAGTGTTTTGTGATGTGATATGGCCAAAGGATGTGATGAATGATATATGTGATGTATGAGATGATCATGTTCTTGTAATAGGAATCACGACTTGCATGTCGATGAGTATGACAACCGGCAGGAGCCATAGGAGTTGTCTTTGTTTATTTATGACATGCGTGTCAACATAAACGTCATGTAATTACTTTATTTTATTGCTAAAGCGTTAGCCATAGTAGTAGAAGTAATAGTTGACGTGACAACTTCAAGAAGACACGATGATGGAGATCATGATGATGGAGATCATGGTGTCATGCCGGTGACAACGATGATCATGGAGCCCCGAAGATGGAGATCAAAGGAGCAAATGATATTGGCCATATCATGTCACTATTTGATTGCATGTGGTGTTTATCATGTTTTACATCTTATTTGCTTAGAACGACGGTAGCTTAAATAAGATGATCCCTCGTAAAATTTCAAGAAAGTGTTCCCCCTAACTGTGCACCGTTGCGAAGATTCGTTGTTTCGAAGCACCACGTGATGATCGGGTGTGATAGATTCTAACATTCGAATACAACGAGTGTAAGCCAGATTTACACACGCAATACACTTAGGTTGACTTGACGAGCCTAGCATGTACAGACATGGCCTCGGAACACAGAAGACCGAAAGGTCGAGCATGAGTCGTATAGAAGATACGATCAACATGAAGATGTTCACCGATGTTGACTAGTCCGTCTCACGTGATGATCGGACATGGCCTAGTTAACTCGGATCATGTTATACTTAGATGACTGGAGGGATGTCTATCTGAGTGGGAGTTCATTGAACAATTTGATTAGATGAACTTAATTATCATGAACTTAGTCTAAAATCTTTACAATATGTCTTGTAGATCAAATGGCCAACGTTGTCCTCAACTTCAACGCGTTCCTAGAGAAAACCAAGCTGAAAGACGATGGCAGTAACTATACGGACTGGGTCCGGAACCTGAGGATCATCCTCATAGCTGCCAAGAAAGATTATGTCCTAGAAGCACCGCTAGGTGACGCACCCGTCCCACAGAACCAAGACGTTATGAACGCTTGGCAGACACGTGCTGATGATTACTCCCTCATTCAGTGCGGCATGCTTTACAACTTAGAACCGGGGCTCCAAAAGCGTTTTGAGCGACACGGAGCATATGAGATGTTCGAAGAGCTAAAAATGGTTTTCCAAGCTCATGCCGGGTCGAGAGATATGAAGTCTCCGACAAGTTCTTCAGCTGTAAGATGGAGGAAAATAGTTCTGTTAGTGAGCACATACTCAGAATGTCTGGGTTGCATAACCGCTTGACTCACCTGGGAGTTAATCTCCTAGATGACGCAGACATTGACAGAATCCTTCAGTCGCTTCCACCGAGCTACAAGAGGTTTGTGATGAACTTCAATATGCAGGGGATGGAAAAGACCATTCCTGAGGTATATTCAATGCTGAAATCAGCAGAGGTAGAAGTCAAAAAGGAACATCAAGTGTTGATGGTGAATAAAACCACTAAGTTCAAGAAAGGCAAGGGTAAGAAGAACTTCAAGAAGGACGGCAAGGGAGTTGCCGCGCCCGGTAAGCAAGGTGCCGGTACGAAGCCAAAGAATGGACCCAAGCCCGAGACTGAGTGCTTTTATTGCAAGGGAAGTGGTCACTGGAAGCGGAACTGCCCCAAATACTTAGCGGACAAGAAGGCCGGCATCACGAAAGGTATATGTGATATACATGTAATTGATGTGTACCTTACCAGTACTCGTAGTAGCTCCTGGGTATTTGATACCGGTGCAGTTGCTCACATTTGTAACTCAAAGCAGGAGCTGCGGAATAAGCGGAGACTGGCGAAGGACGAGGTGACGATGCGCATCGGGAATGGTTCCAAGGTCGATGTGATCGCCGTCGGCATGCTACCTCTACATTTACCTACGGGATTAGTTTTAAACCTCAATAATTGTTATTTAGTGCCAGCTTTGAGCATGAACATTGTATCAGGATCTCGTTTAATACGAGATGGCTACTCATTTAAATCCGAGAATAATGGTTGTTCTATTTATATGAGAGATATGTTTTATGGTCATGCTCCGATGGTGAATTTTTTATTCTTAATGAATCTCGAGCGTAATGCTACGCATATTCATAGTGTGAGTACCAAAAGATGTAAGGTTGATAATGATAGTCCCACATACTTGTGGCACTGCCGCCTTGGTCACATAGCTGTCAAACGCATGAAGAAGCTCCATGCAGATGGACTTTTAGAGTCTCTTGATTACGAATCATTTGACACGTGCGAACCATGCCTCATGGGTAAAATGACCAAGACTCCGTTCTCAGGAACAATGGAGTGAGCAACCAACTTATTGGAAATCATACATACTGATGTGTGCGGTCCAATGAGTGTTGATGCTCGCGGTGGCTATCGTTATGTTCTCACCCTCACTGATGACTTGAGTAGATATGGGTATGTCTACTTAATGAAACACAAGTCTGAGACCTTTGAAAAGTTCAAGGAATTTCAGAGTGAGGTTGAGAATCAACGTGACAGGAAAATCAAGTTCTTGCGATCAGATCGTGGGGGAGAATACTTGAGTCATGAATTTGGCACACACTTAAGAAAATGTGGAATAGTTTCACAACTCACGCCGCCTGGAACACCTCAGCGTAATGGTGTGTCCAAACATCGTAATCGCACTCTATTAGATATGGTGCGATCTATGATGTCTCTTACCGATTTACCGCTATCATTTTGGGGCTATGCTTTAGAGATTGCCGCATTCACTTTAAATAGAGCTCCGTCGAAATCCGTTGAGATGACACCGTATGAATTATGGTTTGGGAAGAAATCTAAGCTGTCGTTTCTAAAAGTTTGGGGATGTGATGCTTATGTCAAGAAACTTCAACCTGAAAAGCTTGAACCCAAATCGGAAAAATGCGTCTTCATAGGATACCCTAAAGAAACTGTTGGGTATACCTTCTACCTCAGATCCGAAGGCAAGATCTTTGTTGCCAAGAATGGGTCCTTTCTAGAGAAAGAGTTTCTCTCGAAAGAAATAAGTGGGAGGAAAGTAGAACTTGATGAAGTATTACCTCTTGAACCGTTAAATGGCGCAGCTCAAGAAAATGTTCCTGAGGTGACCGACTAGAGAGGAAGTTGATGATGATGATCATGAAACTTCAGATCAAGTTGCTACTGAACTTCGTAGGTCCACAAGGACACGCTCCGCACCAGAGTGGTACGGCAACCCTGTCTTGGAAATCATGTTGTTAGACAACGGTGAACCTTCGAACTATGAAGAAGCGATGGCGGGCCCGGATTCCGACAAATGGCTGGAAGCCATGAAATCCGAGATAGGATCCATGTATGAAAACAAAGTATGGACTTTGACTGACTTGCCCGTTGATTGGCGAGCCATAGAAAATAAATGGATCTTTAAGAAGAAGACAGACACGGATGGTAATGTGACCATCTATAAAGCTCGGCTTGTCGCTAAGGGTTATCGACAAGTTCAAGGGGTTGACTACGATGAGACTTTCTCACCCGTAGCGAAGCTGAAGTCCATCCGAATCATGTTAGCAATTGCCGCATTCTATGATTATGAGATATGGAAAATGGACGTCAAAACAGCATTCCTTAATGGTTTCCTTAAGGAAGAATTGTATATGATGCAGCCGGAAGGTTTTGTCGATCCTAAGAATGCTGACAAGGTGTGCAAGCTCCAACGCTCGATTTATGGGCTGGTGCAAGCATCTCGGAGTTGGAACATTCGTTTTGATGAGATGATCAAAGCGTTTGCGTTTATGCAGACTTATGGAGAAGCCTGCATTTACAAGAAAGTGAGTGGGAGCTCTGTAGCATTTCTCATATTGTATGTGGATGACATACTGTTGATGGGAAATGATATAGAATTCTTGGAAAGCATAAAGGTCTACTTGAACAAGTGTTTTTCAATGAAGGACCTTGGAGAAGCTGCTTATATATTAGGCATCAAGATCTATAGAGATAGATCGAGACGCCTCATTGGTCTTTCACAGAGCACGTACCTTGACAAGATATTGAATAAGTTCAAAATGGATCAGTCAAAGAAGGGGTTCTTGCCTGTATTGCAAGGTACGAGATTGAGCACGGCTCAATGCCCGACCACGGCAGAAGATAGAGAAAAGATGAGTGTCGTCCCCTATGCCTCGGCCATAGGGTCTATCATGTATGCTATGCTGTGTACCAGACCTGATGTAAACCTTGCCGTAAGTTTGGTAGGAAGGTACCAAAGTAATCCCGGCATGGAACACTGGACAGTGGTCAAGAATATCCTGAAGTACCTGAAAAGGACCAAGGAAATGTTTCTCGTTTATGGAGGTGACGAAGAGCTCGTCGTAAAGGGTTACGTCGATGCTAGCTTCGACATAGATCTGGATGACTCTAAGTCACAAACCAGATACGTGTATATTTTGAATGGTGGGGCAGTAAGCTGGTGCAGTTGCAAGCAAAGCGTTGTGGCGGGATCTACATGTGAAGCGGAGTACATGGCAGCCTCGGAGGCAGCACAAGAAGCAGTCTGGGTGAAGGAGTTCATTACCGACCTAGGAGTCATACCCAATGCGTCGGGCCCGATGACTCTCTTCTGTGACAACACTGGAGCTATTGCCCTTGCCAAGGAGCCCAGGTTTCACAGGAAGACCAGGCATATCAAGCGTCGCTTCAACTCCATTCGTGAAAGTGTTCAAAATGGAGACATAGAGATTTGTAAAGTACATATGGACCTGAATGTAGCAGATCCATTGACTAAACCTCTCCCTAGAGCAAAACATGATCAACACCAGAACTGCATGGGTGTTTCATTCATCACAATGTAACTAGAATATTGACTCTAGTGCAAGTGGGAGACTGTTGGAAATATGCCCTAGAGGCAATAATAAAATGGTTATTATTATATTTCTTTGTTCATGATAAGTGTCTATTGTTCATGCTATAATTGTGTTATCCGGAAATCGTAATACATGTGTGAACACATAGACCAGAACACGTCCCTAGTGAGCCTCTAGTTGACTAGCTCGTTGATCAAAAGATAGTCATGGTTTCCTGACTATGGACATTGGATGTCATTGATAACGGGATCACATCATTAGGAGAATGATGTGATGGACAAGACCCAATCCTAAGCTTAGCTCAAAGATCGTGTAGTTCGTTTGCTGTAGCTTTTCTGAATGTCAAGTATCATTTCCTTAGACCATGAGATTGTGCAACTCCCGGATACCGTAGGAGTGCTTTGGGTATGCCAAACGTCACAACGTAACTGGGTGACTATAAAGGTACATTACAGGTATCTCTAAAAGTGTCTGTTGGGTTGGCACGAATCGAGACTGGGATTTGTCACTCCATATGACGGAGAGGTATCTCTGGGCCCACTCGGTAATGCATCATCATAATGAGCTCAATGTGATCAAGTGGTTGATCACGGGATCATGCATTACGGTACGAGTAAAGTGACTTGCCGATAACGAGACTGAACAAGGTATTGGGATACCGACGATCGAGTCTCGGGCAAGTAACGTACCGATTGACAAAGGGAATTATATACGGATTGATTGAATCCTCGACATCGTGGTTCATCCGATGAGATCATCGTGGAGCATGTGGGAGCCAACATGGGTATCTAGATCCCGCTGTTGGTTACTGACCGGAGAGGCTTCTCGGTCATGTCTGCATGTCTCCCGAACCCGTAGGGTCTACGCACTTAAGGTCCAGTGACGCTAGGGTTGTAGAGATATTAGCACACGGTAACCCAAAAGTTGTTCGGAGTCCCGGATGAGATCCCGAACGTCACGAGGAGTTCTGGAATGGTCCGTAGGTAAAGATTTATATATAGGAAGTCCAGTTTCGGCCATCGGGAAGGTTTCAGGGGTCACCGGTATTGTATCGGGACCACCGGAAGGGTCCCGAGGGTCCACCGGGTGGGGCCACCTATCCCGGAGGGCCCCATGGGCTGAAGTGGGAGGGGAACCAGCCCCTAGTGGGCTGGTGCATCCCCCCTTGGGCCTCCCCTGTGCCTAGGGTGTCACATCCCTGGTCCTGTTATGCACTAGGCTAGACCTCATGTGAGCATCATGTTTTAATTCAAATGAAATTTGAATTGAGGGATTTTCAAAGCCTCAGAAACCTTCTAAAAATGATCAACATTAAAATCTTCTCAAAGAAGCCCAAGAAAATGTTCCTCTTAGTCTCTGAAAATATTGCAAAGAGGTAAAACTCAAAACAATATTTTTGGTATCTCAGAGTTAATTATTTTGGGCCTTTGAATTAAATAAATAGCTATTTGCATTGGATATATATTCGATATATAAATAATATATGTCCAATAATACTGGAACATTTTATGTGGTTTGGTATATTTTAGTCCTAGCCACATAACTATTTCCAGGATTTTATAAAATGGTTTAGTGTCTAAAACTAAATCAAAACAAACTACAGAAAATAGAAAACAGAATTAAATAGAAATAAAAGAGAGAGAGAGAAGGACTTATCCGGCGCTCACCCGGTAGCCAGTCGGCCCAGCTCCTGTGCGGCCCAGCCCATCTCCACTCCCCCCCCCCTGTCGTCTTCCTCCTCGCCAGAAGGACCGAGGCGTGGCGCGCGCGCCCGAGAGCCCCGGCCACCTCCTGCTTACCTGCTCGCCGCTGGAGGCACCTGAGGGTGCCACACACTCCCCTCGACCCTCTCCTACTCTCCCCGTGCCCCTCTCGCTCTCCCTCGCCCTCATCCTCTCCCCCTCCTCTGTCCTCCTCACCCGAACGAAGCCGCCGCCACCGACGAGAACCACCGTGGC
>NC_041390.1:417504577-417535981 GCF_002162155.2 Triticum dicoccoides | reverse complement strand
CCCCCCCCTGTCGTCTTCCTCCTCGCCAGAAGGACCGAGGCATGGCGCGCGCGCCCGAGAGCCCCGGCCACCTCCTGCTTACCTGCTCGCCGCTGGAGGCACCTGAGGGTGCCACACACTCCCCTCGACCCTCTCCTACTCTCCCCGTGCCCCTCTCGCTCTCCCTCGCCCTCATCCTCTCCCCCTCCTCTGTCCTCCTCACCCGAACGGAGCCGCCGCCACCGACGAGAACCACCGTGGCCACCGGCCACCCCACGCCTCACCGACGCCCTAGGAAGCTCTGCCTCGACCTACTCATCCTCCCCACCACTCCAAGCAACACCAGGAGCCCTGCAGTGACGCCATCGCCGCCATCTTCACCGACGGGCATCGAAGATCGCCGGCCCGATTCTCCGTCTCCAGGTCGCTCCCGAGCCCACTGAGACGCGCTCTGCAACCACAGTGAGCTCATGGACCGATTCCCCCTCCTCTCCTGCTCGCGTTCTTGCTCTAGCCCCGTTCCCCACCTCCGCCGAAGCTCGCCGCCGCCACGGCCGACGAGCTCCATGCTCCTGAGCTCGTCCGCTCGCCCGAGCATCACCAGCGTGCTCGCCGCGCTCCTGTGAACCTGCAGCACCCACGGGTTCTCCCTGTTGTGCACCGTAGCACAGTTTCCGCCAACGCCCGAGGTCTGGCAGCCGCTGAGCTTGACGCCGGCGAGGATTACGGCCACCCCAGCTCGCCCCGGTTGCACTGTTGGATGCGCGGGATCGCCAGCTTCCCGTAGAGCCCAGCGGCGCCTCGAATGGCTCCCTGTATCGCAACTCCGAGCCGCCCCGCCGCTACCGTCGTCGCGGGCGACATGTCGCCGGCAGGTTTGACCTGATCGGCCCAGGGGTTGACCCCCCCCTGACGTGTGGGCCCAGGCGCCTGCTTAATTAGTGTTAGGTTAGTTAGTGTTAATTAACTTAGTTAATTAGGTGAGCCACTGACATGCGGCCCCACCCGGCTAACTAAGTTAGTTAGGGCTAATCATATTTAGGTTAGTCACTGACCAGTGGGCCCAATCCAGTTAGTTAGGGCTAACTAACTTGGTTAGTTGACTGGGTCACTGACCAGTGGGTCCCACTGGTCAGGTTTGACCTGGTCGACGCCTTTGACCTGCTGACGTCACCCCGGCGTCATGCTGACGCAGTATATGCTTCTGGGATTTTAAATAAGTCAGAAATGATTTATTTATTTTCAGAATATGCCCTAAACTTCAATAAATCATAGAAATTCAACCGTAACTCCAAATTAAATAATTTATATATGAAAAATTATCAGAAAAATTCAAGGAATCCATCTGTACCATTTTCATGCATGTTAGAACAACTTATAGCTGCTGTTTAGCACAAATCAATTAAATGGCATTTGAATAATCACATATGGAGTTTGAATTTGAATCTTGTATTCAAACCAACTTCATTTAATCTGTTGCTAGTTGCATTAGCTCAAAACACATTCATATTGCCATGTCATGAGCATGCATCATATTGTGCATTGCATTGATTGTATTTCTTCTTTGTTGCCGGTATCTGTTCCCTCCCGGTAGACGATGTTCCGACGTTGTGATCGTTGACACTGATGAAGACTCAATGTTATCTTCAGAAGTGCCAGGCAAGCAAAACCCCCTTGTTCATTCCGATAAAATCCTACTCTCTCGCCCCTGCTCTCTTTTACTGCATTAGGACAACAACGATTCAACTGTTACTTGCTGCGGTAGCTGAACCCCTTTATCCTCTGCATGACCTGTCATTCCATAGTAAATAGATGAAACCCACTAGCATGAGTAGGAGTTGTTTGAGCCCTGTTGTGCCTACTCATTCTTGCTTGTTTGTCATGCCTGCTACTGCTTAGAGTTGTGTCAGGTCTGATTTATCCGGGATGAATCAGAGGTGTGTGAACATGTCCTACTGTGTGTGAGCTAAGTGTGTGAACATGATTTGGTAAAAGGTGTCGGTGAGAGGCCATGTAGGAGTACATGGTGGGTTGTCTCATTGAAGCCGTCCTTAGGAACTGAGTTCTGTGTTTGTGATCCATGATTCAGCTACTACCATACATTGGGCCCTGAAATATGACCCCGCTCGACTTCTTATTCACCCTCGTCCTCTGTCCAGGAGTTGCAAGTAGTTTCTGGTGTTTGTAGTATGCTGGAGGCCGTGGACAGCGCTGACCGGAGGGGTGGGCTGTGATGCGGTAGGCACGTGGCCGGGTATACCGGGCGCCCGTTTGGTGTCACGGAACCCTGTTCACATCATTTGGGGCTGTGAGCGAAACTCCGGCCGGATCTCCTCATGGATGGAACCCGAATAGGCGATAAACCTAGACTAGAGACTTGAGTGTTTAGGTAGGTCGTGGTCTACACCCACGTCGGCTTTCGCTTGAAGTCTGCCGAGCACATGTCGTGTGCAGACGCTAAGTGGTGGAAACATGTATGAAGAAGTACACCCCTGCAGGGTTAACATCATCTATTCGAATAGCCGTGTCCGCGGTAAAGGACTTCTGGGTTGCTTATATCAGTTCATAGACAAGTGAAAGTGGATACTCTAAAATACGCAAGATAAGCGTGAGTGCTATGGTTGGCGTTCTCGCAGGGAGACGGGAGCGGATCCATAGTGGTGTATTGATATGGTGAATATGTGGACTCGTGTGCGCCACCTCAAAAGAGTTACTTGCAGTCGTAGTTCAGGATAGCCACCGAGTCAAAGCTGGCTTGCTGCAGTTAAACCCCACCATCCCCTTTGTTGATAATGATGCATATGTAGTTAGTTCTGATGTATGTCTTGCTGGGTACATTTGTACTCACGTTTGCCTATTTTATGTTTTTGCAGAGAGACTTCGGTCTCACTAGTAGTTTCGCGTGGACTTCGACGTTTAGCTTGTTACCTCAGCTACGATCTTGTGCCCCGGCAGGATCTGGTAGATAGTCAGGCTTCTCAGCCTTTTTCAGTTATAGATGTCTGTACCCAGACATGATAGCTTCCGCTTGTGCTTTGATTTGTATGCTCTGATTGTTGGGTCATGAGACCCATGTTTGTAATATCTCGCTCATCGGAGCCTATTGAATAAATTACTTGAGTCGTAGAGTCATGTTGTGATGCCATGTTGTATTTGCACATATCGAGCATATTGTGTGTATGTTATTGAAATGCTTGGTATGTGTGGGATCTGACCATCTAGTTGTTTATCTTTAGTAGCCTCTCTTACCGGGAAATGTCTCCTAGTGTTTCCACCGAGCCATGGTAGCTTGCTACTGCTCCGGAACACTTAGGCTGGCCGGCATGTGTCCTTCTTCGTTCCTGTGTCTGTCCCTTCGGGGAAATGTCACGCGATGAATACCGGAGTCCTGTTAGCCTGCTACAGCCCGGTTCACCGGAGTTCTGCTAGCCCAGTGCTACAGCCTGGATTCACTCGCTGATGACCGACACGTTCGATGCTGGGTCATGGATGCCTGTCCCTGTAAGTCTGTGCCACTTTGGGTTTACGACTAGCCATGTCAGCCCGGGCTCCTTATCATATGGATGCTAGCGACACTGTCATATACGTGTGCCAAAAGGCGCAAACGGTCCCGGGCTAAGGTAAGGCGACACCCGTGGGAATACCGTGCGTGAGGCCGCAAAGTGATATGAGGTGTTACATGCTAGATCGATGTGGCATTGAGTCGGGGTCCTGACAGCGTTGGTATCAGAGCTTGACTGCCTGTAGGATTACCAAGCCAAACTGGTCGAAGTTGAGTCTAGAAATTCTTTAGTTATATAAGGGAATTGATTGTGGGATGGAACGTAAGGCTCTTTTTACTCCTTACACCTTATGCCTTCTGATCTGAGTCATCATCTTCTCTTCTACGGGGATTAAGAGCTAGGCTATCTCTTCTTTCTATCAGGATCACGCGTTACTAATCCGTAGACTTATAAGATTGTTGGATTTAAGCTTGAGTTCAGTTTCTACTATTTCTGTATGTTAATTGTTGATCTCGAAACCTTGATATTGTGCTTCTGAGTGGTTATGCCACCATTTTGTAGTATGTCTCAAATCTTTTTGAGCATTTATAGCCGTTATGCTATCCGAGTCATCCCAGGTTTCTAAATAGTCTGATGCGTTTGCAAAATCCTTTCCCTCTGGTTTCGATGTTCCTTTATGCCAGCTCAATCACACTAATTGTTGAGTTGAGGTACTCTACTGCCTCGACCTTTATGTTGGAGTTATTATTATGACCCTAGGTGTCTCAGGGGATCATCTAGTGGTCTAGCCATGATTTGTGTCCTAGTGTGATGATTCTGGCCTTTATTCTCGAAAGCATTCCGTGATGCTACTTAGGAGTAGGTATTCTATTCCTGGGTTTTGAACCCGAGATTCATCCTACTTACATCATGTTGATAGTGTTGCTAGTTCCTTTAGGATAATAGTAACCTTTGCGATAGTCCTCGAGGTTCATGGTACATCCTTCTTCCAATTACCATGAATCATTCTTGGCAGGAGTTCTTCTGAACCAAAAGATGACAACAAGAGTGCTCTCGATGAGTTCTCCATGCTATATTGTGACTCTGCCAGCTCAACCCTTCTGCATGGGTTATCCGGAAGAATTATGTTGAACTTGGTTCGACATACTAGTCTATGCATCCACAACTCAGAAAGTTATATGTTCCTTTGAGTTGTCCCTCTTTAGTTGTCTACTGACCTTCGTCTATCAATTGATAGTCAAGAGTATGCGTGCGTTCGTTTATCGATGCCTATTACTCTTGTGGTCAGTCAAGCCATTCTATCACGGAATGACTAGGAGAAACAAACTCCAGTACCTCTTCCATATCTAGGATTGGGTCAAAACAATGGTACTCCGCAGATCAAAATGCCAATCCAGCTTTTGCTCTATTCTACCTTGGAGTATTACCATCTTTTATATCGGGATTGTTATAGGAATTGCACACCATCCTATGAACTCTTGGTACAGTGATACTTTTGCCATCATTGTTCATTCCTCGGTTCCTGTGTTATTGTAACCGGAAGGCCGACAAATGAATCGTGATGTGTGAATTCAATACTCCTAGCAACCTTGTTGCTTGGTAGTTAATGGACAATAATTTCATTCTTAGCGTGTTGGTTTTTGAATCGTCCTTCTAAGACTGATCGTGCTACCTAGTCCTTATTTCGGTGCACCCTTCGATTGATGAGTTAGGATCTTGTCAAGTCCTCACTCATTTGATCATATCGTATTGCCCTCAAAAGCAAGATTGTTCTCGAGCTTAGTAACATATCGGTGGTTCGTGATTTTCCGAAGATCTTCTCGGAAGTATTACCAGGTTGTCACCTGACCGCTGTGTTGAGCTCGTGATCAAGTTGGTTTCTTGTGAACCACCCTTCTCCAAGAATCTGTGTTGGATATCCCTGAACTAGTTGGTTAAGCTAGACAACAACTTGGAGGGTTGGAAGATAAAAGCTTGCGTGACTTAGTTCGTCCCAAAGGGATATTCTTGTGTAGTGTGTGTTGAAGAAAGATGATATCTTCATCGATTGGTCCCTGTGATCAGTTGCTGGACCCATTGTCTTATCAATCCTTTGATTGAGTGTGGGCTATCGTCAAATCAAATCAGTACCAACGATTCTCGTAATGTTGTCTTATTCGTGGTTGATCCCTCGAGCATACACCATTACATCTTTGGTCTGACCAATGCTATCACCGTGTTCACTTAACTATGGAATTCCTTTTAAAAGGAAACCTAGATGAATTGTTGTTGAGACCATTGGCAACATCCTTATCTCCTCCATGATGTTGTTGAACATTAATGCTAGTGTTGGAAACTTTTGAAAGCATTTTCTTCATGCTAGCTCATGAAGTATTTGTTTGATGAAAGGAGTGACTTCCTCTTATACACGTGCATTTGGTGAAAGTTGCCGCCGTGAATTTGAGAAAGATTGTTTTGTTTCCTTTGGAATCATCCCCAAATCAGTCATGCACACGTGCGAAGTATTCTGTAGTCTGGAGGCTTGCAACCTTCATTCTATATGTGTCCCTAGCACACTAAGCCACTGATTGACTTGTTCAAGGAAAAGAAATCTATGCTTGGGATCTAATCCATGGACTTGCGTAAAGACTTCGATATCCTCGATGATGGTTCTCCACCTGAACTCGGTAGTGTTTTATTGTAAGACTACCACGTGGTCATGCTTGCCTAGGACATCGTGTTCACATGTTGTAGCAGAACCAGCTCATGTTTTGGAGCTTACTATCGTAGTTCATTCCCCGAGAATCTCGCAACGTCATCTCGTCGATTTGTGTTGCAAACTTTCATTTATCTTCCTAGACTTGATGAGTCTGGAATATCCTGACACCAACCAGATCTGAATCTCAGGCAGATATGATGGTTTGGAACATTTCCCAAGAACTATAATATTGGTCCCTCGATAACCGGTAAAGTGGATGTCGTGGCCAACACACCCAGCCGGAAGACCTATTATTGTAGTATCTTGTTTGAGGAAGTTGGCCACCTCCCCATAAGGATTTCGTAGGATTTACCTCCGTAACTGTTCCTTATGGATTCTGTTGCTCCCGAAGTCCGACCTTTACTTGATGTTCTAGTTATCAAACCATATCTATGAATGGGTTACACTAGCACGTCAAGGAGAACATTAGAAGCGGAGTGCTAAATGTCTCTCGGTCGATCATCCAGATTTTATTTCCTTGGCCCCGCCAAGGGTGAAATCTGAGAAGGTGTTATCTTCCTTGCATCTGCATCCTCCATCACCCTTCATCATGGTAGTAAGTTGTGTTACCGGACCCTTGACACGGATGTTGGTAAAACCTTGATGATTATGGAATTGCTCAAGTTCTTGAGAGCACGCACAAGCGCTACGTGTTACCATCGGCTCTAACTGGGATTCCTCTCAGTTTCCTCGGCAATGCTATGACCTTTTCAAACAGTGAATTCACTCCCTATTGATGAGCCTCTCCCCAGTTACCAGAATCATTCCCAGCATTTGCATTTTGTTCCCAGCTTGCACCGCCAATGTGCCATTCTACCATGGGTCTCTTCCATTTCCGGTGGTAAGCAAGTTCATCCATTACGTTGTCTTCAACAAGGTAATCCACATCAGCCAAGTCCGAGTATACCATTCCACCGACCCCCTCCAAACGATTGCTCGAGAATTGCCTTAGGCTGGTTTAAAGAGTCTCAATGATCTCTGAATCAAAGGTAATTCTTTTTGCCACTTAAGGGGATATTTCTACGAGTCACCTTCCCTAAGGTGCATCGTTATGGTATCATGGAAACTCAACTCCTCGCTACGTTGACAACCGTTCACCACCCTCTTAGGTGTGGAATTGTGGTCTACCTAGTGAACCTTCGTCATCTGCTTCACTCCATTCCTATGGATGTGTGCTTCGCCTCTCAGCTCGAGAGATGTTGCTATGTCTCATTCCGTGAGTTAATCCTGAGTTGTTCGACCTTCGAGAAGAACCATTCTTTTAAGATCTTTCCTTTCCTCTCGTTGTCATGTTAGTTGGAGTTCTCAGAGCAAGACTTCGAGACAAAGATGGTGATCGAATCAACGCTTTGATAAAGTGCACCCTGGATCGTGAAGATTGTGCTAGTTTGCGTTTCCCCTTCACCCTACCCTACGCTTGAATCTCGGGACGAGATTTTTCTTTAGTGGGGGTGAGTTGTCACATCCCTGGTCCTGTTATGCACTAGGCTAGACCTCATGTGAGCATCATGTTTTAATTCAAATGAAATTTGAATTGAGGGATTTTCAAAGCCTCGGAAACCTTCTAAAAATGATCAACATTAAAATCTTCTCAAAGAAGCCCAAGAAAATGTTCCTCTTAGTCTCTGAAAATATTGCAAAGAGGTAAAACTCAAAACAATATTTTTGGTATCTCAGAGTTAATTATTTTGGGCCTTTGAATTAAATAAATAGCTATTTGCATTGGATATATATTCGATATATAAATAATATATGTCCAATAATACCGGAACATTTTATGTGGTTTGGTATATTTTAGTCCTAGCCACATAACTATTTCCAGGATTTTATAAAATGGTTTAGTGTCTAAAACTAAATCAAAACAAACTACAGAAAATAGAAAACAGAATTAAATAGAAATAAAAGAGAGAGAGAGAGAAGGACTTATCCGGCGCTGACCCGGTAGCCAGCCGGCCCAGCTCCTGTGCGGCCCAGCCCATCTCCACTCCCCCCCCCCTGTCGTCTTCCTCCTCGCCAGAAGGACCGAGGCGTGGCGCGCGCGCCCGAGAGCCCCGGCCACCTCCTGCTTACCTGCTCGCCGCTGGAGGCACCTGAGGGTGCCACGCACTCCCCTCGACCCTCTCCTACTCTCCCCGTGCCCCTCTCGCTCTCCCTTGCCCTCATCCTCTCCCCCTCCTCTGTCCTCCTCACCCAAACGGAGCCGTCGCCACCGACGAGAACCACCATGGTCACCGGCCACCCCACGCCTCACCGACGCCCCAGGAAGCTCTGCCTCGACCTACTCATCCTCCCCACCACTCCAAGCAACACCAGGAGCCCTGCAGTGACACCATCGCCGCCATCTTCACCGACGGGCATCGAAGATCGCCGGCCCGATTCTCCGTCTCCAGGTCGCCCCCGAGCCCACTGAGACGCGCTCTGCAACCACAGTGAGCTCATGGACCGATTCCCCCTCCTCTCCTGCTCGCGTTCTTGCTCTAGCCCCGTTCCCCACCTCCGCCGAAGCTCGCCGCCGCCACGGCCGACGAGCTCCATGCTCCTGAGCTCGTCCGCTCGCCCGAGCATCACCAGCGTGCTCGCTGCGCTCCTGTGAACCTGCAGCACCCACGGGTTCTCCCTGTTGTGCACCGTAGCACCGTTTCCGCTAACGCCCGAGGTCCGGCAGCCGCTGAGCTCGACGCCGGCGAGGATTACGGCCACCCCAGCTCGCCCCGGTTGCACTGTTGGATGCGCGGGATCGCCAGCTTCCCGTAGAGCCCAGCGGCGCCTCGAATGGCTCCCTGTATCGCAATTCCGAGCCGCCCCGCCGCTACCGTCGTCGCCGGCGACATGTCGCCGGCAGGTTTGACCTGATCGGCCCAGGGGTTGACCCCCCCTGACGTGTGGGCCCAGGCGCCTGCTTAATTAGTGTTAGGTTAGTTAGTGTTAATTAACTTAGTTAATTAGGTGAGCCACTGACATGCGGGCCCCGCCCGGCTAACTCAGTTAGTTAGGGCTAATCATATTTAGGTTAGTCACTGACCAGTGGGCCCAATCCAGTTAGTTAGGGCTAACTAACTTGGTTAGTTGACTGGGTCACTGACCAGTGGGTCCCACTGGTCAGGTTTGACCTGGTCGACGCCTTTGACCTGCTGACGTCACCCCGGCGTCATGCTGACGCAGTATATGCTTCTGGGATTTTAAATAAGTCAGAAATGATTTATTTATTTTCAGAATATGCCCTAAACTTCAATAAATCATAGAAATTCAACCGTAACTCCAAATTAAATAATTTATATATGAAAAATTATCAGAAAAATTCAAGGAATCCATCTGTACCATTTTCATGCATGTTAGAACAACTTATAGCTGCTGTTTAGCACAAATCAATTAAATGGCATTTGAATAATCACATATGGAGTTTGAATTTGAATCTTGTATTCAAACCAACTTCATTTAATCTGTTGCTAGTTGCATTAGCTCAAAACACATTCATATTGCCATGTCATGAGCATGCATCATATTGTGCATTGCATTGATTGTATTTCTTCTTTGTTGCCGGTATCTGTTCCCTCCCGGTAGACGATGTTCCAACGTTGTGATCGTTGACACTGATGAAGACTCAATTTTATCTTCAGAAGTGCCAGGCAAGCAAAACCCCCTTGTTCATTCCGATACAATCCTACTCTCTCGCCCCTGCTCTCTTTTACTGCATTAGGACAACAACGATTCAACTGTTACTTGCTGCGGTAGCTGAACCCCTTTATCCTCTGCATGACCTGTCATTCCACAGTAAATAGATGAAACCCACTAGCATGAGTAGGAGTTGTTTGAGCCCTGTTGTGCCTACTCATTCTTGCTTGTTTGTCATGCCTGCTACTGCTTAGAGTTGTGTCAGGTCTGATTTATCCGGGATGAATCAGAGGTGTGTGAACATGTCCTACTGTGTGTGAGCTAAGTGTGTGAACACGATTTGGTAAAAGGTGTCGGTGAGAGGCCATGTAGGAGTACATGGTGGGTTGTCTCATTGAAGCCGTCCTTAGGAACTGAGTTCTGTGTTTGTGATCCATGATTCAGCTACTACTATAATTGGGCCCTGAAATATGACCCCGCTCGACTTCTTATTCACCCTCGTCCTCTGTCCAGGAGTTGCAAGTAGTTTTTGGTGTTTGTAGTATGCTGGAGGCCGTGGACAGCGCTGATCGGAGGGGTGGGCTGTGATGCGGTAGGCACGTGGCCGGGTATACCGGGCGCCCGTTTGGTGTCACGGAACCCTGTTCACATCGTTTGGGGCTGTGAGCGAAACTCCGGCCGGATCTCCTCATGGATGGAACCCGAATAGGCGATAAACCTGGACTAGAGACTTGAGTGTTTAGGTAGGTCGTGGTCTACACCCACGTCGGCTTTCGCTTGAAGTCTGCCGAGCACATGTCGTGTGCAGACGCTAAGTGGTGGAAACATGTATGAAGAAGTACACCCCTGCAAGGTTAACATCATCTATTCGAATAGCCGTGTCCGCGGTAAAGGACTTCTGGGTTGCTTATATCAGTTCATAGACAAGTGAAAGTGGATACTCTAAAATACGCAAGATAAGCGTGAGTGCTATGGTTGGCGTTCTCGCAGGGAGACGGGAGCGGATCCATAGTGGTGTATTGATATGGTGAATATGTGGACTCGTGTGCGCCACCTCAAAAGAGTTACTTGCAGTCGTAGTTCAGGATAGCCACCGAGTCAAAGTTGGCTTGCTGCAGTTAAACCCCAGCATCCCCTTTGTTGATAATGATGCATATGTAGTTAGTTCTGATGTAAGTCTTGCTGGGTACATTTGTACTCACGTTTGCCTATTTTATGTTTTTGCAGAGAGACTTCGGTCTCACTAGTAGTTTTGCGTGGACTTCGACGTTTAGCTTGTTACCTCAGCTATGATCTTGTGCCCCGGCAGGATCTGGTAGATAGTCAAGCTTCTCAGCCTTTTTCAGTTATAGATGTCTGTACCCAGACATGATAGCTTCCGCTTGTGCTTTGATTTGTATGCTCTGATTGTTGGGTCATGAGACCCATGTTTGTAATATCTCGCTCATCGGAGCCTATTGAATAAATTACTTGAGTCGTAGAGTCATGTTGTGCTGCCATGTTGTATTTGCACATATCGAGCATATTGTGTGTATGTTATTGAAATGCTTGGTATGTGTGGGATCTGACCATCTAGTTGTTTATCTTAAGTAGCCTCTCTTACCGGGAAATGTCTCCTAGTGTTTCCACCGAGCCATGGTAGCTTGCTACTGCTCCGGAACACTTAGGCTGGCCGGCATGTGTCCTTCTTCGTTCCTGTGTCTGTCCCTTCGGGGAAATGTCACGCGATGAATACCGGAGTCCTGTTAGCCTGCTACAGCCCGGTTCACCGGAGTTCTGCTAGCCCAGTGCTACAGCCTGGATTCACTCGCTGATGACCGACACGTTCGATGCTGGGTCATGGACGCCTGTCCCTGTAAGTCTGTGCCACTTTGGGTTTACGACTAGCCATGTCAGCCCGGGCTCCTTATCATATGGATGCTAGCGACACTGTCATATACGTGTGCCAAAAGGCGCAAACGGTCCCGGGCTAAGGTAAGGCGACACCCGTGGGAATACCGTGCGTGAGGCCGCAAAGTGATATGAGGTGTTACATGCTAGATCGATGTGGCATTGAGTCGGGGTCCTGACATAGGGTTAGAAACCCTAGGGGTGGGGGCGCCACCCTTGCCTTGGGGGGCAAGGCACCCTCCTTGGCCGCCGCCCCCCTAGGCACCCTATATATAGTGGGGGGGGGGAGGGCTGCGCACCCAAGCCCCTGGCCTCTCCCTCTCCCTCCCGTGACACTCCTCCATCTCCCTTGCGCTTGGCGAAGCCCTGCCGAGATCACCGTTGCTTCCACCACCACGCCGTCATGCTGCTGGATCTTCATCAACCTCTCCTTCCCTCTTGCTGGATCAAGTTGGAGGAGATGTCTTCCCAACCGTACGTGTGTTGAACGCGGAGGTGCTGTCCGTTCGGCACTTGATCATCGGTGATTTGAATCACGTCGAGTACGACTCCATCAACCCCGTTCTCTTGAACGCTTCTGCTCGTGATCTACAAGGGTATGTAGATGCACTCTTCTTTCCCTCGTTGATAGATGACGCCATAGATTGATCTTGGTGATGCGTAGAAAATTTTAAAATTCTGCTACGTTCCCCAACAAAAACAACAAATGGAAACGCTTTAAAATCCCCCAACCGATTTTGTCACTGCGTTCGCTTAGCACATGGTCATCGGATGTGGATTGATCTTCATCCTTCAGAAAATCTGCAGCAGCATCCTCTCCCTGGCTCGAGTATCAACCTTATCCCCATCTCTCTCTCTCTCTCTCTCTCTCTCTCTCTCTCTCTGCATCTCCCATGGATGGCGTCGCCCCACAGCTGCTACGAGGACAACGACCACCCAATCAGTAGATGTGGCAATTGGGATAGGATGGATTGCAACGTCGATGATGTTTCTAAAACATAACCAATGTTGCAATGCGTGGGGCAGGGGAGCTGCATGATGGATTGCAACGTCGATGATGTTCCTAAAATATGGTCAATATTGCAATGCGGGAGGCGAGTGGAATGCATGAATTGCAACGTCGTTTATGTTTCTGAACATAAGCCTTGTTTCAAAGCCAAAAAAGAAAAAAATGATTTGGCGGGGACCGCAATAAGTCCCGTGTTGCAAAGCGCCAAGCGCAACACGAGCTTTTTTGCAAAGGCTGCTCCTCGCCTGGAGATATCGGATGACTGTTCGGGGATTTCGGACGGCTGTTCGAGGCTCCATCTAATGGCGGTGGAGGGGGTCGATCTTTTCAGATTATCAATCGACCAACATTTAGCGCTCCCCAGCAAGAAAAGACCTCTCATCTATGCGCTTCGTGAGCGAACAAAAAATGCTCAAGCCTCGCCAAGATGGGCCACTCTGTTATCCAACTACTAGTGACCTGACTGAGATTTAGTTAATCCCAATTCCATTCTAACAAAATTTAATTATTAATTGATTGGAAATTTGAACCAAGAAATGTATTAGAATTTAGGAAAACCTTAATTTTTCAATACCGTTATATATGTAACTTTAAAAATTGGACATTGAACGAAGCCATTTAGCACTAAGGAGATGACAAATCCAAACACGGTTGGTTGTTGGATATCATCTTCACACATGTACTATCCAGAAAATTACATGGTTGAGCTTAATCGGAATGTACAAATCTGAAAACAAAATCACTTCTTCTTTGTTTGTTCCAAAAAATTTCATACTTTAATATTCTAAACTTTTCTTGCTAAATGAATTAGCGCTCCTTTTTACTAATGATTTGCAACATCACATGCACTTCTCATTTGTTCTAGACTCTTTCATATTTTAGTTTCCCCGTGTTTAGTTTCTCATTTCTTCTAAACTTCTTAGAACTAAAGGAAGTATACTTGAACAGAAGAAGATACATGTGGTCTAATGAAAGGAGAGTGGCCACTTTGGAAAAGATTGACCATGTGTTTGTCTCTAATGAATGGGATGAGGCTTACCCGGCAAGCTTCCTTTCGGCCTTGGGTACGGCGGTTTCAAACCATTGTCCATTGGTGCTTGATATGAATGTGAGCATCAATATGAAGAGTCGATTCAAATTTGAATCTTTTTGGACTAGAGCATAGGGTTTCATGTGTTGGGGAACGTAGTAATTTCAAAAAAATTCCTACGCACACGCAAGATCATGGTGATGCATAGCAACGAGAGGGGAGAGTGTGATCTACGTACCCTTGTAGATCGACAACGGAAGCGTTATCACAACGTGGTTGATGTAGTCGTACGTCTTCACGGCCCGACCGATCAAGCATCGAAACTACGACACCTCCGAGTTCTAGCACACGTTCAGCTCGATGACGATCCCCAGACTCTGATCCAGCAAAGTGTCGGGGAAGAGTTCCGTCAACACGACAGTGTGGTGACGATCTTGATGTACTACCGTCGCAGGGCTTCGCCTAAGCACCGCTACAATATTATCGAGGACTATGGTGGAAGGGGGCACCGCACACGGCTAAGAATATGATCACGTGGATCAACTTGTGTGTCTAGGGGTGCTCCCTGCCTCTGTATATAAAGGATCAAAGGGGGGGTGCGGCCGGCCAGGAGAGGGCGCGCCAGGAGGAGTCCTACTCCCTCTGGGAGTAGGATTCCCCCCCCCTTTCCTAGTTGGAATAGGATTCGGGAGGGGGGAAAGAGGAGAGAGAGAAGGAAGGGGGGCGCCGGCCCCCTCTCCTTGTCCTATTCGGACTAGGGGGGGGAGGGGCGCGCGGCCCAGCCCTGGCCACCTCTCCTCTCTTCCACTAAAGCCCACTAAGGCCCATATACCTCCCGGGGGGTTCCGGTAACCTCCCGGTACTCCGGTAAAATCCCGATTTCACCCGGAACACTTCCGATATCCAAATATAGGCTTCCAATATATCAATCTTTATGTCTCGACCATTTTGAGACTCCTCGTCATGTCCGTGATCACATCCGGGAGTCCGAACAAACTTCGGTACATCAAAATGCATAAACTCATAATATAACTGTCATCGAAACCTTAAGCGTGCGGACCCTACGGGTTCGAGAACAATGTAGACATGACCGAGACACGTCTCCGGTCAATAACCAATAGCGGAACATGGATGCTCATATTGGCTCCTACATATTCTACGAAGATCTTTTATCGGTCAGACCGCATAACAACATACGTTGTTCCCTTTGTCATCGGTATGTTACTTGCCCGAGATTCGATCGTCGGTATCTCAATACCTAGTTCAATCTCGTTACCGGCAAGTCTCTTTACTCGTTCCGTAATACATCATCTCACAACTAACTCATTAGTTGCAATGCTCGCAAGGCTTATGTGATGTGCATTACCGAGAGGGCCCAGAGATACCTCTCCGACAATCGGAGTGACAAATCCTAATCTCGAAATACGCCAACCCAACATGTACCTTTGGAGACACCTGTAGAGCACCTTTATAATCACCCAGTTATGTTGTGATGTTTGGTAGCACACAAAGTGTTCCTCCGGCAAACGGGAGTTGCATAATCTCATAGTCATAGGAACATGTATAAGTCATGAAGAAAGCAATAGCAACATACTAAACGATCGGGTGCTAAGCTAATGGAATGGGTCATGTCAATCAGATCATTCACCTAATGATGTGATCCCGTTAATCAAATAACAACTCTTTTTCCATGGTTAGGAAACATAACCATCTTTGATTAATGAGCTAGTCAAGTAGAGGCATACTAGTGATACTCTGTTTGTCTATGTATTCACACATGTATTATGTTTCCGGTTAATAAAATTCTAGCATGAATAATAAACATTTATCATGATATAAGGAAATAAATAATCTTTATTATTGCCTCTAGGGCATATTTCCTTCAGTCTCCCACTTGCACTAGAGTCAATAATCTAGATTACACAGTAATGATTCTAACACCCATGGAGCCTTGGTGCTAATCATGTTTTCCTCGTGGAAGAGGCTTAGTCAATGGATCTGCTACATTCAGATCCGTATGTATATTGCAAATCTCTATGTCTCCCACCTGGACTAGATCCCGGATAGAATTGAAGCGTCTCTTGATGTGCTTGGTTCTCTTGTGAAATCTGGATTCCTTTGCCAAGGCAATTGCACCAGTATTGTCACAAAAGATTTTCATTGGACCCGATGCACTAGGTATGACACCTAGATCGGATATGAACTCCTTCATCCAGACTCCTTCATTTGCTGTTTCGGAAGCAGCTATGTATTCCGCTTCACACGTAGATCCCGCCACGATGCTTTGTTTAGAACTGCACCAACTAACAGCTCCACCGTTTAATGTAAACACGTATCCGGTTTGCGATTTAGAATCGTTCGGATCAGTGTCAAAGCTTGCATCGACGTAACCATTTATGATTAGCTCTTTGTCACCTCCATAAACGAGAAACATATCCTTAGTCCTTTTCAGGTATTTCAGGATGTTCTTGACCGCTGTCCAGTGATCCACTCCTGGATTACTTTGGTACCTCCCTGCTAGACTTATAGCAAGGCACACATCAGGTCTGGTACACAGCATTGCATACATGATAGAGCCTATGGCTGAAGCATAGGGAACATCTTTCATTTTCTCTCTATCTTCTGCAGTGGTCGGGCATTGAGTCTGACTCAACTTCACACCTTGTAACACAGGCAAGAACCCTTTCTTTGCTTGATCCATTTTGAACTTCTTCAAAACTTTGTCAAGGTATGTGCTTTGTGAAAGTCCAATTAAGCATCTTGATCTATCTCTATAGATCTTAATGCCTAATATGTAAGCAGCTTCACCGAGGTCTTTCATTGAAAAACTCTTATTCAAGTATCCCTTTATGCTATCCAGAAATTCTATATCATTTCCAATTAGTAATATGTCATCCACATATAATATCAGAAATGCTATAGAGCTCCCACTCACTTTCTTGTAAATACAGGCTTCTCCAAAAGTCTGTATAAAACCAAATGCTTTGATCACACTATCAAAGCGTTTATTCCAACTCCGAGAGGCTTGCACCAGTCCATAAATGGATCGCTGGAGCTTGCACACTTTGTTAGCTCCCTTTGGATCAACAAAACCTTCTGGTTGCATCATATACAACTCTTCTTCCAGAAATCCATTCAGGAATGCAGTTTTGACATCCATCTGCCAGATTTCATAATCATAAAATGCAGCAATTGCTAACATGATTCGGACAGACTTAAGCATCGCTACGGGTGAGAAGGTCTCATCGTAGTCAATCCCTTGAACTTGCCGAAAACCTTTTGCGACAAGTCGAGCTTTGTAGACAGTAATATTACCGTCAGCGTTAGTCTTCTTCTCGAAGATCCATTTATTCTCAATTGCTTGCCGATCAGTGGGCAAGTCAACCAAAGTCCATACTTTGTTCTCATACATGGATCCCATCTCAGATTTCATGGCTTCAAGCCATTTTGAGGAACCTGGGCTCACCATCGCTTCTTCATAGTTCGTAGGTTCATCATGATCTAGTAGCATGACTTCCAGAACAGGGTTACCGTACCACTTTGGTGCGGATCTCACTCTGGTTGATCTACGAGGTTCAGTAGTATCTTGTTCTGAAGTTTCATGATCATCATCATTAGCTTCCTCACTAATTGGTGTAGGTGTCACAGAAACAGGTTTCTGTGATGTACTACTTTCCAATAAGGGAGTAGGTACAGTTACCTCGTCAAGTTCTACTTTCCTCCCACTCACTTCTTTCAAGAGAAACTCCTTCTCCAGAAAGTTTCCGAATTTAGCAACAAAAGTCTTGCCTTCGGATCTGTGATAGAAGGTGTATCCAATAGTTTCCTTTTGATATCCTATGAAGACACATTTCTCCGATTTGGATTCGAGCTTATCAGGTTGAAGCTTTTTCACATAAGCATCGCAGCCCAAACTTTTAGAAATGACAACTTTGGTTTCTTGCCAAACCACAGTTCATAAGGCGTCGTCTCAACGGATTTTGATGGTGCCCTATTTAATGTGAATGCGGCCGTCTCTAGAGCGTATCCCCATAACGATAGCGGTAAATCAGTAAGAGACATCATAGATTGTACCATATCTAGTAAAGTACGATTAAGATGTTCGGACACACCATTACGCTGTGGTGTTCCGGGTGGCGTGAGTTGTGAAACTATTCCACATTGTTTCAAATGTACACCAAACTCGTAACTCAAATATTCTCCTCCACGATCAGATTGTAGGAATTTTATTTTCTTGTTACGATGATTTTCAACTTCACTCTGAAATTCTTTGAACTTTTCAAACGTTTCAGACTTGTGTTTCATTAAGTAGATATGCCCATATCTGCTTAAGTCATCCGTGAAGGTGAGAAAATAACGATATCCGCCAAGAGCCTCAACATTCATCGGACCACATACATCTGTATGTATGATTTCTAACAAATCTGTTGCTCTCTCCATAGTACCGGAGAACGGTGTCTTTGTCATCTTACCCATAAGGCACGGTTCGCAAGTACCAAGTGATTCATAATCAAGTGGTTCCAAAAGCCCATCAGTATGGAGTTTCTTCATGCGCTTTATACCAATATGACCCAAACGGCAGTGCCACAAATAAGTTGCACTATCATTATCAACTCTGCATCTTTTGGCTTCAACACTATGAATATGTGTGTCACTACTATCGAGATTTAATAAGAATAGACCACTCCTTAAGGGTGCATGACCATAAAAGATATTACTCATGTAAATAGAACAACCATTATTCTCTGATTTAAATGAATAACCGTCTCGCATCAAACAAGATCCAGATATAATGTTCATGCTTAACGCTGGCACCGAATAACAATTATTTAGGTTTAATATTAATCCCGAAGGTAGATGTAGAGGTAGCGTGCCGACTGCGATCACATCGACTTTGGAACCATTTCCCACACGTATCGTCACCTTGTCCTTAGCCAATCTTCGCTTAATCCGTAGTCCCTGTTTCGAGTTGCAAATATTAGCAACAGAACCAGTATCAAATACCCAGGTGCTACTGCGAGCATTAGTAAGGTACACATCAATAACATGTATATCACATATACCTTTGTTCACCTTGCCATCCTTCTTATCCGCCAAATACTTGAGGCAGTTCCGCTTCCAGTGACCAGTCTGCTTGCAGTAGAAGCACTCAGTTTCAGGCTTAGGTCCAGGTTTGGGTTTCTTCTCTTGAGCAGAAACTTGCTTGCTGTTCTTTTTGAAGTTCCCCTTCTTCTTCCCTTTGCCCTTTTTCTTAAAACTAGTGGTCTTGTTGACCATCAACACTTGATGCTCCTTCTTGATTTCTACCTCCACAGCTTTCAGCATTGCGAAGAGCTCGGGAATAGTCTTATTCATCCCTTGCATATTATAGTTCATCACGAAGCTCTTGTAGCTTGGTGGCAGTGATTGGAGAATTCTGTCAATGATGCAATCATCTGGAAGATTAACTCCCAATTGAATCAAGTGATTATTATACCCAGACATTTTGAGTATATGCTCACTGACAGAACTGTTCTCCTCCATCTTGCAGCTATAGAACTTATTGGAGACTTCATATCTCTCAATCCGGGCATTTGCTTGAAATATTAACTTCAACTCCTGGAACATCTCATATGCTCCATGACGTTCAAAATGTCGTTGAAGTCCCGATTCTAAGCCATAAAGCATGGCACACTGAACAATCGAGTAGTCATCAGCTTTGCTCTGCCAGACGTTCATAACATCTGGTGTTGCTCCAGCAGCAGGCCTGGCACCCAGCGGTGCTTCCAGGACGTAATTCTTCTGTGTAGCAATGAGGATAATCCTCAAGTTACGGACCCAGTTCGTGTAATTGCTACCATCATCTTTCAACTTTGCTTTCTCAAGGAACGCATTAAAATTCAACGGAACAACAGCACGGGCCATCTATCTACAATCAAACATGAATAAGCAAGATACTATCAGGTACTAAGTTCATGATAAATTTAGGTTCAATTAATCATATTACTTAAAGAACTCCCACTTAGATAGACATCCCTCTAATCCTCTAAGTGATTACGTGATCCAAATCAACTAAACCATGTCCGATCATCACGTGAGATGGAGTAGTTTCATTGGTGAATATCACTATGTTGATCATATCTACTATATGATTCACGCTCGACCTTTCGGTCTCCGTGTTCCGAGGCCATATCTGTATATGCTTGGCTCGTCAAGTATAACCTGAGTATTCCGCGTGTGCAACTGTTTTGCACCCGTTGTATTTGAACGTAGAGCCTATCACACCCGATCATACGTGGTGTCTCAGCACGAAGAACTTTCGCAACGGTGCATACTTAGGGAGAACACTTCTTGATAATTAGTGAGAGATCATCTTATAATGCTACCGTCAATCAAAGCAAGATAAGATGCATAAAATATAAACATCACATGCAATCAATATAAGTGATATGATATGGCCATCATCATCTTGTGCTTGTGATCTCCATCTTCGAAGCACCGTCGTCATCACCATCGTCACCGGCGCGACACCTTGATCTCCATCGTAGCATCGTTGTCGTCTCGCCAATCTTATGCTTCCACGACTATTGCTACCGCTTAGTGATAAAGTAAAGCATTAAAACGCGATTGGATTGCATACAATAAAGCGACAACCATATGGCTCCTGCCAGTTGCCGATTACTCAGTTACAAAACATGATCATCTCATACAATAAAATTTAGCATCATGTCTTGACCATATCACATCACAACATGCCCTGCAAAAACAAGTTAGACGTCCTCTACTTTGTTGTTGCATGTTTTACGTGGCTGCTACGGGCTTAAGCAAGAACCTATCTTACCTACGCATCAAAACCACAACGATAGTTTGTCAAGTTGGTGTTGTTTTAACCTTCGCAAGGACCGGGCGTAGCCACACTCGATTCAACTAAAGTTGGAGAAACTGTCACCCGCTAGCCACCTTTGTGCAAAGCACGTCGGGAGAATCGGTCTCGCGTAAGCGTACGCGTAATGTCGGTCCGGGCCGCTTCGTCCAACAATACCACCGAACCAAAGTATGACATGCTGGTAAGCAGTATGACTTATATCGCCCACAACTCACTTGTGTTCTACTCGTGCATATAACATCAACATATAAAACCTAGGCTCTGATGCCACTGTTGGGGAACGTAGTAATTTCAAAAAATTTCCTACGCACACGCAAGATCATGGTGATGCATAGCAACGAGAGGGGAGAGTGTGATCTACGTACCCTTGTAGATCAACAACGGAAGCGTTATCACAACATGGTTGATGTAGTCGTACGTCTTCACGGCCCGACCGATCAAGCACCGAAACTACGGCACCTCCGAGTTCTAGCACACGTTCAGCTCGATGATGATCCTCGGACTCCGATCCAGCAAAGTGTCGGGGAAGAGTTCCGTCAGCACGACGGCGTGGTGACGATCTTGATGTACTACCGTCGCAGGGCTTCGCCTAAGCACCGCTACAATATTATCGAGGACTATGGTGGAAGGGGGCACCGCACACGGCTAAGAATATGATCACGTGGATCAACTTGTGTGTCTAGGGGTGCTCCCTGCCTCCGTATATAAAGGATCAAAGGGGCGGGTGCAGCCGGCCAGGAGAGGGCGCGCCAGGAGGAGTCCTACTCCCTCTGGGAGTAGGATTCCCCCCCTTTCCTAGTTGGAATAGGATTCGGGAGGGGGAAAGAGGAGAGAGAGAAGGAAGGGGGGCGCCGGCCCCCTCTCCTTGTCCTATTCGGACTAGGGGGGAGGGGCGCGCGGCCCAACCCTGGCCACCTCTCCTCTCTTCCACTAAAGCCCACTAAGGCCCATATACCTCCCGGGGGGTTCCGGTAACCTCCCGGTACTCCGGTAAAATCCCGATTTCACCCGGAACACTTCCGATATCCAAATATAGGCTTCCAATATATCAATCTTTATGTCTCGACCATTTCGAGACTCCTCGTCATGTCCGTGATCACATCCGGGACTCTGAACAAACTTCGGTACATCAAAATGCATAAACTCCTAATATAACTATCATCGAAACCTTAAGCGTGCGGACCCTACGGGTTCGAGAATAATGTAGACATGACCGAGACACGTCTCCGGTCAATAACCGATAACGGAACCTGGATGCTCATATTGGCTCCTACATATTCTACGAAGATCTTTTATCGGTCAGACCGCATAACAACATACGTTGTTCCCTTTGTCATCGGTATGTTACTTGCCCGAGATTCGATCGTCGGTATCTCAATACCTAGTTCAATCTCGTTACCGGAAAGTCTCTTTACTCGTTCTATAATACATCATCTCACAACTAACTCATTAGTTGCAATGCTTGCAAGGCTTATGTGATGTGCATTACCGAGAGGGCCCAGAGATACCTCTCCGACAATCGGAGTGACAAATCCTAATCTCGAAATACGCCAACCCAACATGTACCTTTGGAGACACCTGTAGAGCACCTTTATAATCACCCAGTTACGTTGTGACGTTTGGTAGCACACAAAGTGTTCCTCCGGCAAACGGGAGTTGCATAATCTCATAGTCATAGGAACATGTATAAGTCATGAAGAAAGCAATAGCAACATACGAAACGATCGGGTGCTAAGCTAATGGAATGGGTCATGTCAATCAGATCATTCACCTAATGATGTGGTCCCGTTAATCAAATAACAACTCTTTGTCCATGGTTAGGAAACATAACCATCTTTGATTAATGAGCTAGTCAAGTAGAGGCATACTAGTGACACTCTGTTTGTCTATGTATTCACACATGTATTATGTTTCCGGTTAATACAATTCTAGCATGAATAATAAACATTTATCATGATATAAGGAAATAAATAATAAGTTTATTATTGCCTCTAGGGCATATTTCCTTCATCATGGATGTGGTTAAGTTGGCTTGGAGCTCAACACTTGCAGCCACGAATGACTATATCACGCTGCACAACAAGTTAAGAGCCACTGCGGTGAGCCTCCAAAGGTGGAGTGACCGTTGGATCGGAAATGTGAAACTGCAAATAGCCATTGCGCTCGAAGTTATTAAGCAACTTGACATCGCCATGGAGGGAAGAGCATTATCTGATGCCGAGAGGGAGCTGAGGAAATGCCTGAAGAAGAAGCTACTTGGGTTGAGTTCCCTGGAGAGGACGATAGCGAGACAGAGATCAAGGCTTCTGCAGTCGCGAGAGGGTGACGGAAACACTAGGCTTTTCCACCAGCAAGCTAGTCACATGCAAAGAAAGAATGTCATAAGATTAGTTAAGCACAATGGGAACCTATATACTAGGCAGGACGAGGTTGCATCGGTAGTGGACGCCTACTTTGGTGCGGCATTTGGTGCCTCGGCTGCTAGGATCCATACTCTGAATTTGGATATGCTGGGCCTACCGCACCTGGACTTAACGCATCTGGAGCACCCGTTTACGGCTGATGAAGTGGAGAAGGTGATCAAGAGCATGCCCATGGATAAAGCTCCAGGACCGGATGGGTTTACCGGAAGGTTTTATGGAACATGTTGGAGCATCATCAAGGAGGATTTCATGAAGGCAATGGACAACCTTTAGAAGGGGGATATGAGAGGTTTGGCCGCAATCAATAAGTCTCTCGTCTCGCTTTTACCCAAGAAGGAGGGAGCACTAGAGGTGGGCGATTTCTGACCTATAAACCTTATTCACGGGGCCATCAAGATCTTTGAGAAAGTACTTGCTTGTCGGTTGGTGGAGGATCTACCCAAACTGGTTGGCAATCACCAGAGTGCATTTGTAAAGGGCAGATCATTGCACGATAACTTCATGCTTGTGCAGAGCATGGCGAGACGGTTGCATGCCTTGAGGAGTTCAACCGTGCTGCTCAAGCTTGACATATCAAAAGCTTTTGACTCCGTACAGTAGCCTTTTCTTATTGAGGTTTTGCATCAGATGGGCTTCGGGCCGAGGTGGAGATCTTGGATATGCGGGATCCTTGCAACATCGACCACCAAGATCATGGTTAATGGTGATCCGGGTGACACGATCTACAACTATAAAGGGCTGCGTTAGGGCGACCCTATCTCCCCAATGCTTTTCATACTAACTATGGAGCCCCTGCAAAGGATGTTCGAGGTAGCCATGAGTAGAGGAGTGCTGACACCCCTGGCACGCGTAGGCATGAGGAAGCGCCTATCCATCTTCGCAGACGACATGGTACTATTTGTCAAGCCAAATCCAATGGATCTTGAGGTCTGCAAGTGTCTTTTTGAGCTGTTTGGGGAGGTGGCAGGGCTAAGAATCAACATGCGCAAATCTGCAACCCTACCCATCAGGTGCTCCGAGGAAGAGATAGCCATGGCATGCAATGAGCTGCAGTGCCCCTTGGGATCGTTCCGATAGAATACCTTGGGCTACCACTATCGTTAAGGAAGCAATCAGCAACACAGCTACAGTACTTGGTGGACCACATGGCAAATAGATTGCCAAAATGGAGGGCAGCTCTTATGCCAAAGAGTGGCCGACTAACTCTTATGCAGTCCGTCCTGTGCGCCATGCCTATCCATGCTATGATGGCTATAGATCTTCCTATGAAAACTATCGCGGCAATGAGCAAGATTTGCCGAGGCTTTTGTGGTGCAGAAGAGCTAAAGCAAATGGCGGCAACTGTGCTGTTGCATGGGACATGGTGTGTACGCCGAAGTGGGCACGTGGATTGGGGCTGCCAAACCTAAGATGGATGAATGTAGCCATGCAAGCCCGTTGGCCGTGGCTCAAAAGGACCGACGATTCAAGGCCTTGGAATGAGTTCTGAATCAAAGTCGCGGATGAAGCAAAACTGTTGTGCCAGGCAGCCATGAGGAGCACAGCGCGGTCGGGACGTACAACACTCTTCTGGGAGGACCGATGGTTAGATGGACAAAGAATTCAGGAGATTGCACCGCGAGTATATGACCTTGTTCCACCACGAACTCGCAATATGAGATTGGTCAGTACAACCATGGAGAACGGGTCTTGGGCGATGGACTTCAACCCCAATTTCGGACCGGAGATCTTGCATGATTTTCTATCACTTTGGCAGGCGGTCAATGCTTGGGATGCATCTGATGATGCGCCGGATGAGATAACATGGTCGTGGGAGACGAATGGGCAGTTCTCTGTGAGATCTGCATACGCAGCTAGATTTTGGGGCCGGGAGGTGATCCCAACGGCGGCCTGACATGGAAATTGTGTGCTCCTCTGCAATGCAGGTTCTTCACCTGGCTGGCCATGAAGGACAAATGCTGGACCTCGGATCGTCTTGCGCGAAGAGGCCTACCTCATCAGACCGCATGCCCTTTTTGCGATCAAGAGGAAGAAACGACCAACCATATAATGCTCACGTGTGTATTTTCTCGGACAATTTTGGGCGGCAATTTGTGTCGCGTTGGAGACACCGAGTTGGATCCCTTCTACCCAAAACTCACTGGTGGAGTGGGCCATCGACAAGCAAGGATCGAACAGTGTGAGCATGAAGGACCTACGCACCATCTTCGTGCTTACTTGGTGGGAGTTGTGGAAACATAGGAATGCCATTGTCTTTGAGGGAGCGCGGCCTTCGATCGAGCAGTTGCTGAGAAAAGTGTGTTCCGAGGGCTTGGTTTGGTCCTCCACTAGACTATTGAAAGGGGATGTAACGCCCTTCTTTAGTAGGGTAGAGAGGTGGGTGAGTGATGAGGGTTAGCATGTACTAAGAACCTTGTAAACTATGGTGAAGGCACTCTTTGCCTTTCTTCTTTAATATATGATATGCACACTCGTGTATATTCGAGAAAAAAAATTCCCCATGTTTTTTTCTTCTAAAAGAATTGCCATTCACTTTAAGTTTTTTACAGCACCTTCATAAATTCCATTTGTCTATGAAAGTGCAACAGTAGCTACTCAAAAGTGCAACATGAGATACCTAAAGACAATTGCGTTGGACATATATATTTCACATGAGTCATATTTTGTGGCTATAATTTGATTTTTAGTGGGATGAACTACATAAATTAAATCAACATCTATGTCATATGCATGTGACTCCAAACTTACATATTTACCTTTCCTAAATGATATGTTGATATTCATTTATACGTTGGTTATCTAAGCTCCTACATGCATCCTACATGCATTGCATGCAGTGGAGGAGACGGGGATGGCCAGGGCCCTCGTCATGGGCATGATTTTGCTCGTATTATGGCCATGAACAGTGAAAATTAGTCTAATCTTCCTCTACTGGCCCCCTCAACGTGAGATTTAGGGAATCCTGCCTTGCCACGGATTACATGTGTATACTAGTTGGGCATTAGACATCTCTAGTCGATCCTCTAAAAATTGTTAGAGGAATAAAAAATTGGTTTTGAGGGGTTAAACCCAATCTAGTTGATCTCTATCCCCTTCGGACAAGTAAAAGTATCGGCCGCTCGTCCCTTTATATTTACTCCTCAGCAGCCGTAATGAGTATAAACTTTTCGCCTCTATTCTTGCCCACCGCTCGGCCGCATCCACTCCAGTGCCGGCCTCCTTGCCTCCGCCGACCATCACATGCCACCAACGACACCCCGCAGCACCGTCGACCTCCACCACCAAATTGTGACGGGATTTCGACAATCTTTTTCCCTTTATTTTCTCGTCATTTTCATCGTCTCCGGTCACGGCGGCGCTCCTTCCGTCATCCCCGGTCACGAGCAAAGGTGCACCCGGTCACCATTGTGATTCCAATGAATGCCTGCGTTCCGGACCACACTATCGTGCCACTAGGAGAAAGATGGACGGAAGAACCTATTCAGATGAATAAATGCAAAGTCGTTGCTCATGGAGGAAGAATTTCCCCTACTTTCTCGACTATTTGTCACACACTTGCGTCGCTCGGGGTGAGATTGTATCAAATTACTTTTGCGGAGCATCCATCCTAGGTCCTAGTTAGCTCATGGATATCATCTAGTGACGAGAAGTCATCGTTCGCCGCGGGACAGGAGGAAGAGGGAAGAAGGGGGAGAGGCTTAAAGAGAACAGACGGAGATGCTCTTAAACCCGCAATAATAAAACTTCAGTGTGTGGTTACCTAGATTCACATCATCGCGTCTGAATAGCTGTAGTCTAACAACGCAGCTAGCGTAATACACCAACGGAAAAGTGGACAAAACTCTTGTTTCTTTTTGCTAAAGTGGCACCAAACTTAAAGTATGACCTTTCCTCTCCTTTCTTTTCATAAAGTACACCTCTGTTCAGTAATCAAGGAGCTAAAAAATGAAATGACCTTGTATTGCAAAATCTGATGTTGGCACTACACATACTACGGTGATTTCAGTGGAAGTCACAACACGCACTACCCAGATCATACAGGCGGTGGCGGCAGGTCCAGCAGGAGCCAGAAACCCACGCAACTATCGGAGTTGAGGTTCTCTTGGATGGCCAGGAAGTGCAGGCCGCCGCAGGTCTTCTTCGCCGCCTCCCACGCTTCTGCCTCCTGCGTTGTAGCGGCGCTCTTCTGGTAGCCGGCGTAGACGTATCTGGTAGAAACCCCGGCTGACAGGATTAGGTTCGCTCTGCCGGTGTCAACCTCCATTGAACAGATCTCTAACCCATTCATCCAAGCTGCAGCAATTGAAGAAACAAAGATCTCAGAGCTGATCGACATGCATCTCACAAGAGAATAGGCTCAACAAAGAAACAGGAACATTGTGCAGGGCTTCAGTCAGTTTTTTTTATTCATCTGACGCAACATGGGAACATTGCTTAAATGCTTAAAATATTTGACCTAGTGCGATGCTTGCATATTTGTTGTGTTTGTTGGTATAACTGGTCTGCCCAAAGCATTTCGCTGAATGTTATCAGACTCTTCAAACTACGCCTTTCCCACCTCAATTAATTTGCTACTGCTTAAAATCAACAGGTAGGAGTTATCAGACCCACTACTTAATGCAATCAACAGTACTCCTTCCGGTTCTTTTTACTTCGCATATTAAAGTTGTGTCAAGTCAAACGTTATAAACTTTGACCAAATTTATATTAAAGAATATCAACATCTACAATATCAAAAATATATACCATGAAACTACATTTCATAATGAATCCAATAATATTAATTTGACATTGTGAATGTTGATACTTTTTTCTATAAATTTGATCAAAATAGAGATGCTTTGACTTCGGACAAAACTTATATGTAGATTAAAAAGGACCGGAGGGAGTACATCACAGGTGACCAAAGTTTTGTTGCCTAACTACAATCAGAACCTAGCAGGTGCTACCTTATAACTAAATTTGGCACACGCTTACATCTAACCATTTATCTCGGCAAGTAGTAGTAGTATGACGACAGTATGAGCACAGAAACATACCGGCCAGAGGCTTGGCGCGCGAAGATTCCACGGCAACCCCAGGGACTAGTGTGGTTTCGTCGAGCTCGAACCCCAAGAGGTCCAAATCGAGCCCCGCCCCGAACGCGTACCTCCTCTCCAGCAACTCCACCTCCTCCCTCACATCTGAGCAACAAGCCAACACACTCAGAAGGCAGCAATTTCGCAGAGATGTTTAAATGTGGTACGTAGTAGAGAGGAACTAGTTGGTGGCGGCACTGACCGTCGAAGGGGAGCTGCACGAATGCCCACTTGTCGCCGAAGAGGTTGTCCGGCAGGTTGGTGGCGAAGGGGTTGTCGAGCGTGAGCAGCGGCTTGGTGCCCTTCTGGAAGCCGGGGTGGCGGCTGTAGACGGTCTCGTAGCGCTCCTCCAGCCAGAGCAGCAGGGAGACGCAGCGGCGGCTGGGCACGGCCTTGACCCCGAGGTCGTTGCAGGCGCGGGAGATGATGGTCTGCATCTGCGACCGGAAGAAGCGGGCGCGGTCCGGGAGCGGCACGCCGAGGGAGGAGGCCACGGAGGCGAGCGCGTCCCGGAGCGTCACGCTGTTGATGGACGTGTTGGGGAAGAAACGGGTGAACTGGAGCGACAGCGTCGCGTCGCACACCACCAGCTCCCACACCTTCTTGCCCCTGGCGTCCAGGATGGGCCGCGAGCAGAAGTCCACCTCCCACTCCCGGATCCCCTCCGCGTCCGCGTCCGGGTCCAGGTAGCACACCTCCGCCAGCGGGTCCAACTCCTCCTCACTCCCCTCACTCTCCTCGGCTGGCTCCTCCTCGTCCTCCGCGGTGTCCGCCGCGGCGGCCGTGGGGCTCTGCGAGGAGATGGACCGGCAGGGCCTCGGCGACGGCGTGGCCGGGACTAAGAGGCGGTAGTGCGCGTGGGGCCGCGCGACGGAGAAGGAGGGCTTCCCCGGCGGGTTGGGCAGGTGGAGGCTCCGGCGGAAGGCGATGCCGTGGCCGGCGACGATGGCAGTGGCGGTCGTCATGGCGCGCGCCCCTCCACGGCCACACACAGAAGCTAACGTTGGTCGCGGGCGCCAGTTGAGTGAGTTCGTTCACACATGGAGAAGCAAATCGGCTCGTGCCGACTCGGGGATGGGCCGGCCTAAGCCCACGTAGGACCCAAAAAGAAAAAACCTATGTGGACTCGGATAACCACGACGCGCAAGAGGATGGAGGAGTAAAAAGGGAAGAAGAAAAACTAGAGGGTGGAGTTGGACGGCTGCTGCAGTCCATAAAAAAAGGGAAGGAGCGCAGGAGAGGCGGTCGCGGGCAGCGAGAATGGCGTGCTCTCCCTCTCCCTCTCCCTCTCCCCGGCTGCTCCATCGGGCGTCTTCCTCTTCTCCGTTGCTCTCGGTCGGGCATGTGCGCTCGGCTCCGTCCTCCACGTTCGGGTATGCTCTTCCCATCACATCGATTCACTCTTGCTCTGCTCTGCTTGGGCGCTGCTCTGCTTCGGGTTCATGGCCGATTGCGCACTATGTTCATCTCCGCTTCGTGCTTCACTGAAGGCCGGAGTGAGCTGCTTCATGACGCCGACGTCCGTTTTTCCAGTCGGTTGTGGAGGTTGTGGCTGTTGCGGTGGTTAGCCCACAAGAAAATCGTTTTGTGATAAGTGGTTCTCTGTGGTAGTATGTTCCAAGTGCTCTGCGTGCATTTCGGATGAATTTTTATAGTGCTGTTCATTCTGTAGAATGTTAGTAGGTACGATTGCCTACTACCTACTCCGAGATAAGCTGCAAGCCCAAAACAACTTTTAGTAATAACAAAATAATCTATCAATATTGTAGAGCGATATGCTGGCCGCCACTTTCCTCTTTTGACCATAAAATAAATTTTACAGCATGTTGTATTAATGCCTTGGACTATTCGGTTTGCAATTCAAGTTAGAAACACGCCGGGTGGCAAACCAAATATACATCCTCTTGCCCATCCTTTCTGTAACAGTTTGTCTCTATTAAGCCAAGCACTAACCATCAGAAAGTTCTGATTTGGTGAGAGTTTATGTTTCAACCTGAATGCGTGTGGAGAAGGTGGGTGTAGATTACTCAACTGTATCAGTGTTCCAATGACTTATTTTCTTTATGTGTTTAAATTTAGCATCAATAGTATTTGCTGATGTGTCAGTTACACGCCTTTGTATTCGTAGATGGACCATCCAATGCAAGCAATCTGGACATATATTGTATGGAAGAAGCCATGTGACAAGCTTCCTGGCTCTTGCTAGTGCAGATGTATGCTCTTCTTTCTAGGCCATTTTTTTTTGGGGTTTGAGTGGTGTTCTTTTTTTTTTTCGAAAAGGGGGGCTTCCCCGGCCTCTGCATCAGCATGATGCATACGGCCATCTTATTAAGCATAAAATAGTCCACAAAGTCTCCAAGTCTCAAGGTTGTCAACAAGAAAAGTAAGAAAAGGCTCACACAGAGCCCGAAGGCTAGATACACAAGCTAGCCAAAGCACTTATACATCACAGCTGTTTGGCTCCAAAATAGACAGGTAAACTAATTGCCTATCCTGTTACACGACCGCCATCCAAACCGGCTGAATATATCCCGAGCTACCATCTCCCATCGGATAGCAGCAGTAACCAAAAGCTCCCTGGCCTCCGTCGGAGTGAGTAGCGACCAGGAACGGATAAGAGCCGTTGCTCGGAAGATAACCTGCAAAACATGGATATTTGTTGATCTGTTAAAGACGAAGTCATTTCTGCAATTCCAAAGCGCCCACAAAAAAGCGCAAACCCCCAAGCGAATATGTTTTGCTAACCCGGGCTCTACCCTAGTTAGCCATGTCCCAAACAACATGTTAACCGACCTTGGTGGGGTAATATTGAAAGTGACTTGAATAGTCGTCCAAAGAATTCTAGCTAGTGGGCAGTCAAAGAAAAGATGTTTAATGGTTTCACCCTGATCACAGAAACTACACCTAGTAGGTCCTGTCCAATTACGCTTAATAAGATTATCCTTTGTTAAGATCACCTGTTTATGTAGAAACCACATAAACACCTTGATCTTTAAAGGAACTCTGACGTCCCACACATGCTTTGAAGTAGGAATCGAGCTGGAATTAATAACATCAACATACATTGATTTAACCGTGAATCCCCCCGACCTAGTGAGATTCCAGCGTAATTTATCAGGTTGTTGAGATAGTTGTACCTGCATCAGTCTCCTAACTAGATGCAGCCACTCTTCCCAACGATTGCCCACTAACGATCTTCTAAACTGGATATCCAGGGGTATCGAGGCGAAGACCGATGCAACCAAAGCATCGCGCCTTCGAACTATACGATACAGAGA
>NC_041390.1:417470330-417498379 GCF_002162155.2 Triticum dicoccoides | reverse complement strand
ACTCGCAGCAGGAGGGGGTCCCGCTCCACGTCCAGCCATTAGCAGCGGCGGGATCCTCCTTGCCCTGCCCGATCCACACTGCGGGAAACCACGACTCCCCTGGCGATGAACCCTAGCGGCACGTACCGACTGCGCTGGGACGATCGAAGGATCGAACGTGCATGGCAGAAAACACTCAACGGACCGGCCTTGAAAGACATAATGGGCCTCATACCCATTATTGTCCGGCCCATTGGCAACGAGGCCCGAAGGCTCCCGATCCAGCCCGGCCGCACCAAGCAGCTGAGCGAGCGCGGTCGCCCTCGTCGATCGAATCTCGGTCGCCGTGGCCTCCATGGCCGGCGCCGGCGGACGCACATTCCGGGACAACAACCTCCGTCCTTTCTTCCTCTTAACCGTAACCCACGCATCCGGTCGGATCAGATCAAACACAGTGAGCTTCGGCAAACATACCTTGGGTAAAGGTCCCTTCCATGGACGAAGCGCCGACGGCGCTGTCCTTCTATGCACGATCCGGCGAACAATCTCGATCTTCTCTCCATCGTGCAGCCCCTCACGAGCCAGATCGTCTCTGGGAACCACCTTGTCCACCGTGGTCGCTACTTCCTCTTCCGAGTAACCTGAATGAAAGAATTCACAGATTAGGTCCGACGGCGTAGGAGACGGCGGTGACTCCCCCGGCGGCTCCGCTCCATCCTCGTCCGCATCATCATCGTCAGATCCGGCGAGGGCCCAGAAGCGACCGCCCACCCGGCGGCGATCGCCGGCATCGGGCGGTGGCTCCGCCGTCGGGCGCGGAGATCGCCCCGGATCGCCTCCCTGTCGCCTAACGGTCATGTATTTTCCTCCCAGAACCAAGTACCTTGAGTGGTGTTCTGAGTTTGGTAGGTTATACAATGTAAATTAATAGTGTAGAAAATGGAAATGATCACTGTTAACTAAGTGCAACATTATGTACTTCTGAATTTGTTCGAATATGATATTCTGGTTTTGGTATCAACTGTTCTATAAAATGTAGCATGATCCTCCGTCCAAATTCCCAAGCAGGAGGCTTTCTTGCTCTAGAAATTCTGCAACACTCTGACAGGGATCCTGAGAAAAATAATTGGCTTCTTTTTATTATAGTTGTAGCTGTATTACTCTTGGTATTATTGCTTGGTAGCTAAGAGGTGCGGAACTCATCAAATGAACCAGGCACCACAAGGCAAAGGAAGTTCAGGTCAGAAAGTGATAATGGTTGATCCACAGGAAGCTAAGCGCTTAGCAGTGAAACAAATGCAAGAAATTCGTGCCAGAGATAAGCTGAAGGTTCGTTACTTCTGTCCTGTAATTCTACTAATTAATCTCTCCTCCGAAGGAATATAGATATTTATGATTGTGGAATAAATATATTTTCTAAAACGAATAGAAGCAATGATGAAATGGGAAATTCTTTCAGTTGTTATTGGTAAAAGAAAACTAGGATAGTGCAGTCCACATGTCATAAGTTGTATTCCCTCATATTATCTAGTTATACAAACAGAAGTTTTGTGCAATAATATATACAGATCAAGAATTTGTTAAATGATGGAAACGAATGTCTCTCGAAATCCTGAGAGGAATCCTTCTATAGGGGATGCAAACTAACAAAAATATTTCTTAGCAACTTGAATCTGTTTCATTGTTACAGGAGAACCTTTTTCATTGTCCTTGTGATGTCAAGAGATGGTTGGTGCGGATATGGTCGTTGTTGTACTTCGTCGATCGCTGTTTTCATCGCTTTGGAGTTTTTCTTTTCTTTTTCCTCCGTCTTGGCATAGCTTCAGTCTTGTATGACTTTGCTCTTTGCTTGTGTGGTTCTTTGTGTGTACATCCTAGTTATGCAGAGGTTGGGTGTGTGCTCATTGTGTTTGTATCTCCTTTATGCTTCAATTTGAGTCAATAAAATCCAGCATTTGTCGGGAAAAAACAACTTGAATCAAAACATGGCTTTCCCCTAATTATATGCGGTTCTTTGTTTTGTCTTGATTTGCCATTTTCATGTCTACTTCATCTGTCAACCAAAATGTGACTGTGTGTCACAAAATGGAGGAAGCTAACCTAGTAAATAGATAAATGTGGATTGTAATGACATTCACATGGACCCCAATTAATCTTTCAAATTGCAACGCTTCAGTGCTGGACGTATGATTTTCTTTTATCATTTATGTAGTGTCTTATCGTGTTATTGGGGAAAATCTTAGGACCCGTATGCAATTGCATAATCGCTGGTTTTCTTTCCTTGAGCATATATGATTGCTTCTACAGTAATTTATTACCTTGATCTGTATTACTCCTGGAGAACCCATCTGTTGTATGCCCCTCTAAATTGCACAATCAGCACACATTTGATATGCTATTACTTGTATGTTTTATTTTTTTACCACATCATTGTTATCTTTTTTGCAGAAACGTCGTCAAGCAGAAGCTATTAACGGTGCATTGGCGGTGATAGGATTGACTGCTGCATTGATATTGGAAAGTCGGACAGGAAAGGGTATCCTGGGACAGGTACATAAGTTGAGCATAAAGAGGAAATGCATCTTAATTAGTAGACAGTAATATTCATTATAACCAAAAAAACGTTTTCTTCCAGAGAAATGCTGCAACTAGTTTATGTGTTATCCACCGAGAAACACCAAAATTGCTTACCAGAACGTTAAATAATGGTTCTACCCTACTAATACGTGATCTTGTGTTTGTACACTTCTGCAGCTAGCAGGATATCTGGCGGCTTTATCTAGTTTATTTGGGCAATAACTGTCACTCTTGGAAGAATTTTGTAACTTTCCTCGACCAGGAGAGCTCTAAGTCTTACTTGCTGGATCCAACCAATTTTCATATCTAATCCAAGCTGGATGTACAATAACGCTTAGATTTGCACGTGAAATGATCTACTCGGCTATTTTTCCTGGACTGAAAATCAAACGTTGTATTTATATTCTTTTCCATGTACTCAACATTCAACAACGTCTTCCCTTCCTTCTGAAAAACTGTACTAAATAGTTTCCCATGATTCTGTTTAGCAGCTTGGTAGTAGTTCGATCCACCGGTCATATATATGCCACGATTTTAGATTGGCTCCCTTGAATTTTCTTTTGCGGTTGGTGCCACTGTTAATTTTGGTAGCTCAGGTAAATTGTGTATATGATGTTGCTCTGGTAGTAAAGTTTACTGCTTCATTTTTGTTATATATAAGGTACTCCATCTGTAAACTAATATAAAATCTTTTAGATCACTACTACATATATAAATGGCATGTGCTTTGATCTGCAGTACTCTCCATCAGGATACATGGAATCTATTTTGACTGATTAAGATAAAATTCTACTGAAGTAGGGGAGAGAGGGGTGGCCGCTGAGATAGAGAACTGACCTGTGGTGCTGTATTCCTTTGGGGTTAGGGTTTTTGTAGGGGGGCAACACATATATAGGTTGTTGGGTTACATGGGCCACATTGGCCTAAAGCGTGGACACACACTGAAGCACAGAGAAGATACAACCCAGCACTCCCCCTCAAGAAGGATGATAGATATCTATCATGTCCATCTTGTCACAAGCAAGATTACTTGTGACAAGGCCACCTCTTCAACGCCTCCCCTATTGTCGGCGAGGCCTCGTCGGATGCCGTGGTGTTTCTCTGCTGCTGGCACCTCTGGAAACGACGGAATGTCGTTGTCTTCCGAGATGCCATGCCATCTCTAACTGCCACTGTGAGAGCGTGTCGCAACGATGTTGCGCTCTGGCAAGGCAGGTTCAAACACGAGCATGTCCCCACATCGATGTTTGGCTGCGTATTCTGGTTCTCAGAAAGCTGCCCTGAGCGGCCTTGTTTCTTGATTCTTGATCAGGAGCTATAGTTCTATTTGCTGCAAAAAATCCTGGCATGCCCCCCTTGTATGCTGTAAAATATACTCTGGGTCGACCCTGAAGCAAATACGCCCTAGAGGCAATAATAAAGTTGTTATTTATATTTTCTTATATCATGATAAATGTTTATTATTCATGCTAGAATTGTATTAATCGGAAACTTGATACATGTGTGGATACATAGATAAAACACAGTGTCCCTAGTATGCCTCTACTAGACTAGTTTGTTAATCAAAGATGGTTAAGTTTCCTAACCATAGACATGTGTTGTCATTTGATGAACGGGATCACATCATTAGGAGAATGATGTGATGGACAAGACCCATCTGTTAGCTTAGCATAATGATCGTTAAGTTTTATTGCTATTGCTTTCTTCATGACATATACATATTCCTTTGACTATGAGATTATGCAACTCCCGAATACCGGAGGAATGCCTTGTGTGCTATCAAACGTCACAATGTAACTGGGTGATTATAAAGATGCTCTACAGGTATCTCCGAAGGTGTTTGTTGGGTTGGCATAGATCGAGATTAGGATTTGTCACTCCGAGTATCGGAGAGGTGTCTCTGGGCCCTCTCGGTAATGCACATCATGATAAGCCTTGCAAGCAATGTGACTAATGAGTTAGTTGCGAGATGATGCATTACGGAACGAGTAAAGAGACTTGCTGGTAACGAGATTGAACTAGGTATGAAGATACCGACGATCGAATCTCGGGCAGGTAACATATCGATGACAAAGGGAATGACGTATTGTCATTACGGTTTAATCGATAAAGATCTTCATAGAATATGTAGGAACCAATATGAGCATCCAGATTCCGCTGTTGGTTATTGACCGGAGAGGTGTCTCGGTCATGTCTACATAGTTCTCGAACCCGTAGGGTCCGCACGCTTAACATTCGATGACGATTTGTATTATGAGTTATTGTGATTTGGTGATCGAATGTTGTTCGGAGTCCCAGATGAGATCACGGACATGACGAAGAGTTTCAAAATGGTCGAGAGGTAAAGATTGATATATTGGATGATAGTATTTGGATACCGAAAATGTTTCGGATTGTATCGGGTACATATCGGAGTATCGAGGGGTTACCGGAACCCCCGGGGGGAAGATATGGGCCATATGGGCCATAGGAGGGAGGCAAGTCAGCCCACAAGGGGTGGCGCCCCCCCCCCCCCCAAAGGGAGGAGTCCGAATTGAACTAGGGGAGGGGGCAGCGCCCCCTTTCCTTCTCCTCCTCTCCTCTTTCCCCCTTTCCCCCTTCGATAAAAGGAAGGGGCGAATCCTACTAGGAGCCCAAGTGGGACTCCTCCCACTTGGGGCGCGCCTAGGGCGGGCCTCCTCCCCTCTCCCTCCTTTATATACGGGAGTGGGGGCGCCTCTAACACACATCAATTGTTCCAAGTCGTGTGCGGCACCCCCTCCACAGTTTACTCCTCCGGTCATATTCACATAGTGCTTAGGCGAAGCCCTGCACGGATCACTTCACCATCACCGTCACCACGCCATCGTGCTGCCGGAATTCTCCCTCGACACTTTGCTGGATCAAGAGTTCGAGGGACGTCATCAAGCTGAACGTGTGTAGAACTCAGAGGTGCCGTACGTTCGGTGCTTGATCGGTTGAATCGAGAAGACGTTCGACTACATCAACCGCGTTAAACTAACGCTTCCGCTTTTGGTCTACGAGGGTATGTGGACACACTCTCCCCCTCTCGTTGCTATGCATCTCCTAGATAGATCTTGCGTGAGCGTAGGAATTTTTTTGAAATTGCATGCTACGTTTCCCTTCAGTGGCATCCGAGCCAAGTCTATGCGTAGATGATATGCACGAGTAGAACACAAAGAGTTGTGGGTGATGATAGTCATACTGCTTACCACCAACGTCTTATTTTGATTCAGCAGTATTGTTGGATGAAGCGGCCCGGACCAACCTTACATGACCACGTTCATGAGACCGGTTCCACCGACAGACATGCAACTTGTTTTGCATAAAGGTGGCTGGCGGGTGTCTGTTTCTCCAACTTCAGTTGAATCGAATTTGACTACGGCCGGTCCTTGTTGAAGGTTAAAACAGCAAACTTGACGAAACATCATTGTGGTTTTGATGCGTAGGTAAGAACGGTTCTTACTAGAAGCCCATAGCAGCCACGTAAAACTTGCAATAAAAAAGTAGAGGATGTCTAACTTGTTTTTGTAGGGCATGTTGTGATGTGATATGGTCAAGACATGATGTGATATATGTTATTGTATGAGATGATCATGTTTTGTAAAAGTTATCGACAACTGACAGGAGCCTTATGGTTGTCGCTTTATTGTATGAAATGCAATCGCCATGTAATTGATTTACTTTTATCACTATGCATTAGCGATAGTTGTAGAAGCAATAGTTGGCGAGACGACGACGACGCTACAATGGAGATCAAGGTGTCAAGCCAGTGACGATGGAAATCATGACGGTGCTTTGGAGATGGGGATCAAAGGCACAAGATGATGATGGACATATCATGTCACATATTTTGATTGCATGTGATGTTTATCTTTTATGCGTCTTATTTTGTTTAGTATGGCGGTAGCATTATAAGATGATCCCTCATTAAAATTTCAAGGTATAAGTGTTCTCCCTGAGTATGCACCGTTGCGACAGTTCATCGTGCCGAGACAGCACGTGATGATCGGGTGTGATAAGCTCTACGTTCACATACAACGGGTGCAAGACAGTTTTGCACATGCGGGATACTTGGGTTAAACTTGGTGAGCCTAGCATGTACATACATGGCCTCGGAACATTGGAGACCGAAAGGTCGAACTTGAATCATATAGTAGATATGATCAACATAGAGATGTTCACCATTGAAAACTACTCCATCTCACGTGATGATCGGACATGGTTTAGTTGATATGGATCAGATGATCATTTATATGACTCGAGGGATGTCTATCTAAGTGGGAGTTCTTAAGTAATATGATTAATTGAACTTAATTTATCATGCACTTAGTCCTGGTAGTTTTTGCATATTGTAAAACAGTAAGACGCAACTAGCTAGGAGCCTCCACAGCTATTTGATGCTCTAAGCCGTCAGATCTTGTGTATGAATGCGCTGGATTTGTTCAGCCGTCCAGGTCGTTACGCACGTACCAAGCGTCGTTTCACGGGCCGCTGCTCCGCATATTTAGCTGCAGTTTCCATCAGTAATTGGGTTGTGAGATAGAAGGCCCAGCTTCAGCCCAACGTGCAAAGCAGGCAGGTCGTCCGGGTCTCTTCGTCTATCCCCGAGCGGTGGCGCAATCCCTATCCCCGAGCTCCTCTGTTCGTCGCCATCCTTTGTCTCAGTGGCGAGCTTCTGAAGCACGTCTGCTTAGGCATCGGCACCTTCCACTGCCCCTCTACTCTTCCTCTGCCGGCCCCCATGGTGGGTTCCTTCTTTACCTTTTTTATGTCGTTCCTGTAGCGTTCTTCATGGCAGTTTAGGCGGCCACACGCGCCATCGGCATCCATCTCCGATTGTCTTTCTCCAGTGTCTTCCAACATGCCATTTAGCCCTTGCAGCTGTAATGCGCGTCCCTCCCCGTTTCATACCTGAGATACCTCTTCGTACGACCCTCCCTGGATGGCGAAGGAGATTCGACAGAGCCGATCATGACCCAAAGAGAAAAATCGTAGTTAGTCCCCAGCGCTTGATCCTTCTTTTACGCCGCAGGATCAGCATCCCCTCTCCTTTCGTGCCTGCCCAGCAAGGTACGCGAACAACGTCTCTGCACCAACAGACTGTAGAGATTAGATTCTGAACAGCAACATCTGATTTTATGTTTGATTTATTGATAATTTCAGCTCGCTTGATAATCTCCAGGGAGGATGAAGTTGTTGATTTATTGTGCTGATGTGTGATGAGCATCTCGAGAGGATGTAGTTGGAACAGTCGGTGTACTGTTTCTTATGGAAGATTCGTTTACTTTGTTCCTCAATCCTGGAGGGCAAGGTTTTAGTAATTTATCTTCTATAATGGATAAGATCAGAAGCTTAACTTGGAACATTGGAATTCATGTACTCCCTCCGTAAAGAAATATAAGAGTGTTTAGATCACTATTTTAGTGTTCTAAACGCTCTTATAAATCTTTACAGAGGGAGTATTATGCATAGTTGTTTACGTGCATCAACTTTATTGGCTATATAGGAATTTACTATCAGATTATGTGGGCTTATTTTCTTTGTGAAATTGTTCCTTGATACTTTAGCAATCTCCATGGGATCAGTTTTATAAGTTCAGTTTGGTGCTACTATTTGTTGGCTATCTGATCAAATGCTCATGTACTTTAAAGATTTACCATGTGTGTGTTTGTTGTTCCGGTGCATTGCATGTTTTAGTACACTTAAATTCTTGATATGGTTTATAGCTAGGACATTAATTAGGTGGTGCAAGCCATTTTATGAGGTCGTTGTTGATAGCAATGTTATGTTCAACTTTGAGAGCCAATCTTCTTTTATCCATATTCAACTTTTGCTTGTCACATATTCATCTCTTGTTGGGTAAGCTTATGAGTTGATCTTACATTTTGCAGGATTTTGATGTTTGTGCTTTCGAGAGGTCCTGAAAGTGCGTTATATCGACTAGAGGGGGGGTGAATAGGCGATTTTTATGAAAGTCTTCAAAACGTGGGAGTTATGAAGACAAACAGCGAAGATTTTGCCTATTACTATGCAGCGGAAGTTAGATTACACTAGGCAAGCCATGGTCAAGTATTCAATAGAGTGAAAACACAAAGACAAACGGCTGCAGTGTAATAAGGATCAGGTAGGAAGAAGTTATGAAGTTATGAAGCCAAGCAGATCATACATTCACGTTGTGAAGACAAAAGATAGAGCAGGCATGCAATGGCTTTACAATGAGTAACAGTAAGAAAAAGGAAGTGAAGATGAAACCGGTGACTCGTTGGAGACAATGATGTGTTGGACCAGTTCCAGTTGCTATGACAACTGTACGTCTGGTTGGAGCGGCTAGGTATTTAAACCTTAGGACACACAGTCCCGGACACCCAGTCCTGAACATGCAGCTCAGGACACCAAGTCCTCACCGTATTCTCCTTGAGCTAAGGTCACATAGTCCTCGCCCAATCACTCTGGTAAGTCTTCAAGGTAGACTCCCAAACCTTCACAGACTTCATTCACTGGCAATCCACAATGTCTCTTGGATGCTCTGAACGCGACGCCTAACCGTCTGGAGGATTCACAGTCCTCAAGTGTAATAAGTCTTCAGATCACACAGACAAGAAGACTTAAGTGATGCCGAATGTTCTCTGGCTCTGGGTGGTTAGGGCTTTTCTCCTCGCTAGGAATTTTCTTTCAAAGGCTTCGAGGTGGGTTGCTCTCAAACGACAAAAGCCGTGCACAGAAATCTGAGCAGCCCCGTTTATGGTTGTAGGGGGTGGGCTATTTATAGCCACTTGGCAACCCGACCTGATTTGTCTGAAATGACCTTGGTCACTAAGGAACTGACATGTGTCTCAACGATCAGATTTCAAACTCTCATGGCAACTTTACTTGGGCTACAAGCAAAGCTGACTTGTCCGGCTCTGGACAAGATTCGCTCTCATTGTCTTCACTCGAAGACATAGGTTTTTGGTTTAGGCATCACTTCAGTCATTCTGACTGGTTCTCCTGGACCCCCCTTAACAGTACGGTGGTTCCTATGACTCAACACAAAAGAAAAAGAACTACGAAAGATCTAAGTCTTCGAGCTCCATAGGCTTCATAACGTGTCTTCTTTTGTCATAGTCTTCAATGTGAATATCTTCATATACCACCTTTGGCTTCAATTGTCTTCATACATTTTTAGGGGTCATCTCTGGTAGTAAAACCGAATCAATGAGGGACTTCTACCTGTGTTATCCTGCAATTCTCACAAACACATTAGTCCCTCAACTAGGTTTGTCGTCAATACTCCAAAACCAACTAGGGGTGGCACTAGATGCACTTACAATCTCCCCCTTTTTGGTGATTGATGACAAACTAGTTGAAGTTTTCAACGGGGAATATAGTCTGTGAAATTGTAAAGGATAAGGAATTGTCTTCATAAGTTGCAAGGGCTCCCCCTGAAGATGTGCATATAAGTTAATTTGCTTTTGGAATGCAAATGCACATGGCAGGTTGTACTTGTGGATACCCACTTCAGCTTATGATGACAATCCACTATGCATGTGAAAGTATATGAAGATAATGACATGCATAATGGAAAATGGACGTCTGAGGAATGAGATAAGTGCGGAATTTATCGTCGCACATGCGGAATTTATCTTCGCAAAACAGGGTGGCAAACAAGTAGCAGACGACCATCGAGTCTTAGTGTTACAACTCAAAGAACCAAATGAAGCAAAAACGAGAGTTGTAAGCACGAAGCAAAATATAGCAAAACATAAAGCACCCGCCCATAAGGACCCGCTTGAAGACTATCAACCCATATGCTTCTCCCCCTTTTGTCAGCAAGGACCAAAAAGGTTTGAAGACATAGAGTGTCTACTCGTTCCCAGGAGCAGCAGGGTTGTTGGAGGTGTTTGGCGGTGCAGAAGAGCTTGGAGGTGCTGAAGCAGGTGGCGGTGATGTAGCATCGTCTTCTTTATCAATGATTCTGGCAGTGACTGTGGCAGCAGATGAAGAAAACTCAGAGTCTTCAAGTGATGGTGTGTTGCGCATCACAACCCTTCTAGGAGGTGTGGTGTCAAACTTGAATCACTCAGTGAAGCCATCCTCTTCAAGTTCAGCTTCAGTACACATCATTGAGAGCCCTTTCCATGTACGATGACAGGTTTCATGAGTGACGAAGGCATTCTTGGTGGCAAGATTTCGAAGACGATTAACATCCACCAAGAGGCTTTTCATCTGACGCTTTAGCCAGTCGTGATGCCTATCTTGTTTTTGATGAAGGGCCACAAGAAGCTCTCGGTCATTGAGAACACGAGCGCGCTTCTTGGGTCTTGAAGCAGTTGCACTATCAGTGGCTTCAGTTGAAGCAGGGTGTGGCGCACGTGTAGTGCCAGCCAAAGGATACACCCTGGAGATGGCTTCAACACCTTCATCGTTTTGAATGAATCTCTGGTGTTCTGCATTCTGAAGACTCAACGGTTGCTTGGCAGGCTCAGGATATATAGCTTCAATAGAGGTATCCACATCTGGCAAGAAGATCCGATGGTTGCGGGCTAAGGGCTGATATGAGATCGTAGAGTGAAGCTTGATCAGTCTCATTACCCAAGGAGCATAGAACTTTAAATCAAACAGATCTGAGCCTGATGCAGCGAGTTGGCGTATGAAGAAATCCTATGCGTTGAAGCATTTGCCATGAAGGATACAGAATATCAGAGTCTTCATTGCACCCTCAATCTTGGCATTTGGAGAGTGCCCTTTAATAGGCCAGAGAGTCCGCCGGAGAATGTGATAGATTGTTCTGGGCAGGTACTCAAAGTCTTCAACGAAGAACTCTGTTGGATAAGGAGCATCGAGAGGCAGTGGCTTCATCATGGAGAGCATCTGACTCATATTTGGTTCAGGCCGCTGGAATATGCTCTCAAGAGCTTCAGTGTGAAGTGGACAACCTTCCTCGAAGAGTTCGCCAGGAGTGGGCAGGCCGGTGAGCTCAATGATATCGAATGCATTGGCTTCGTGATGGACGTTGCCGGTCATCCACTCCAGGGCCCAAGTCTTCGGATCTCTGTTGTATCCCTTGATGTGTAGGGTGGCATAGAATTGCAACAGAAGCTCTTCATTCTAGTGCTCTTCATCAGTTATAAACTGCAGCAGACCCACTTGCTTGAAGCAATCCAGCGCTTCCTCTAAGCAGGGCAGACCAGCAATGGCTTCAACATCAAGGTGCTTGTGCGGGAAGATGCGACCTTGGTTGTATAGGATGCATGAATAGTAGCTGCGCTGAGGATAGCTCCAGAACCTATCTGATGAAATCCGTTCCCTTGAATAGGGGTTCTTGGAGCTGTTGAAAAATGTACTGTCTGCCTTGAAGCTATTGATGTCAAAGGAGCCAGGTGCTGATGCAGGACCTGGGAACCTTGGCAGCCTTGGGACTGGCTTCTGTACATGAGGCCTGTGCTCAACATGGTAATCAAATTGAGGACCTACAGCAGACTCAGGAACAGAAGTGTCTGGTTCAGTAGCTTTGCTGTCTGCTGAAGCTTTTGGTGGGGAGGGCTCCACATTGGCTTCAGTGTTGGTTGTGGCAGCCTCAACATTTTCAGCCTCCGCTTGACTAGCTGGAGGGTCAGTCACAAGCACGTTCTCCTGGAGAACTGCTTTTTGGTGTAGTGGGGGAGTGGGATCTTGTGGTACTTCTTCATTTTCTTTGGCTGATGCAGCCGGAATGTCTTCAGCATAGACTTGAGGCCTTGGACCTTTGCGAAGCCTGCGGAACGCAGACGGCGCTTGTGGGGTTGGAGTGGGCTAGGCCTCAAAGTCTTCTTCCTCTTGAGGGCGATCCGCCCATGACGCATCTTGTGCAATTGGCGTCAGAGGACGACCAATGCCGATGAGCTCGCTTTGTTCATACTAAGGAAGGGCTGCATCATCTTGTACATTGTCCTGATGACCAATGTCTTCAGCAGCAATGGGGTCGGCTGCTGGTATGTTTTCAGCTTCAGGAGCCTCTGTGGAAGCAGGCTCATGAACCGTCAGTTGACGTTCTATGTTCGGGTGCACCATAGCAATAGGTTCAACTATCAAGGGCTCTGTGGGAGCAGCCCGAGATTTTTTGATCTTTCTCTTCTTCTTGTTGGGGGCAGTAGGAGAGGCTTCAGAGCTCTTCCTCTTCCTGGCTTCAGCCTCAGCAGTTCTTGTCTTCTTGAGCTCTGAAGCTGTTGACCGGCTCTTTGGCTTCGAGCCAGTCGTTGCAGTTGGGAAGACAATTGGAACTACTTCTTGCCTTGGTGCCTTTGGTTCAGCTAGAACAGTCTTCTTCTTTTTCTTTGTGGCCATCTTGGGGTCGATGCCAGGACGCCCAAGTGCCTTGTGCTTCCCGGCCTCATTGTAGGCCTGCACACATCTTTCTGCCAGAGACTTCATCCGCTCACGTGAACCTTGAGCTTCTGCATGCTTCTTCAGAAAGTTTTCCTTAAGTTCATGCAACATGGTCTTGAAGCTCTTCACTTCTTGCACGCTGAGCTTGGCCATATGCTTCTTGAACTGAGCCTTTTCATGATCAATTTTCTGCTTCAGTTCAACTATGCGCTGGGCAATAGCAAGTTCTGAAGCAATAGCGCCTTGGAATGCGATGCTGAGGCCAACGGGCAGCTGCAGATCTTTGAAGCTGATGTCTGGTGAGGCAAACCATTCGTCGATGAAATTGTGGATGATGGCGATATCAAAGAGAGGCAAATTCTTGAAGATTTCAGCTTCTTCTTTGCTTTTGATGAGCTGCTCTAGAACGTCATCTCCAAGATCTTCATCACTTGACAGATCTATGGCTTCGCTGCGCAGGATGGCAGCAACTGTGAGCTCTTTGCTGGTGTGTGGCTGAGGCACTTTGGCCTTCTGGGGCTTGGAGACGCGGGATACATCTTCAGACTGCACACTGTCTTCAGGAGGTGCAGTTGCCAATGGCTTCGCCCTTGAGATTTTTGAGGAAGGGGCCGGCTTTGAAGCTTTTGGCTTCTTTGATTGCTTTGGCTTCGGTACAGCAGGAGCTTCATCAGACTCAGAGTCAGCTGGAGGGTCATTCACGGCAGTCCCTTGGACTAGGATGTGGGTGATGAGGCCTTCAAGGTTGGCAAACGGACCAATGATATTGGGTTCGGCGTCGCGTGTGCCATCTGCCCTTGGTGCGGAGGGACCAGGGTTGAAGTCTAACCCAAATTTCTTCTTCTTCTGCTTCGCTGATTGTTGGGCAAACTAGAAGTTGCGCTTGAACAGATTGTCGTCACGACACCAGAGTAGTGACGACGGATGTGCATCATCAGGCTGTGGTCCTCGGACCATGCATGGGTAGAAGCCTTGAGCAATGGCTTCATCTCTGGTCCTGGGTATGAGATTCTTGTAAATGATGTCCCCCCATGGTTTCTTGATGGCACTTTTCTCAGCATACTCTTGGGTGATGAATCGGTATTTGAACCATTGTTCAGCCCAATAGCGTCGAATCCATTGGATTCGAGTCTTGCGCTGCCCATAATTCTCTTCAGGATCTGTTTTATATATTTCTGCCAGGTCTTCAGGTAGATCTTTGGAAGTTCCTTCACGTCTCTGTCTGCCCCCCTTCCTTGCTGCTGCTTCTGAAGCCATAAACTTTAACTTGAAAGGCTTCAAAACTGTCAAAGGCTTCAAAGGCTTTCTTTTGCTGGACCAACAGGAACTGGCTTCAGGAGAGTTTATGTGATGCTGTAGGAATTCTGCAAATGAATGCAGACTATGAGAACCGAAGGATTCTCCCACGGACATGTACCTGTGACAGCATTAAGGTGCGAGGGAAGGAGAAGAGGTCATATGCATTCTCAGAAGGTTTTGAAGATTAATCAGTTTAGAAGACATTGACCTCATCGTGCAAAGACATTCACTCATAGATAAAAAGTTGGTTCCAGATTTGTACGAACCCACAGATCAGTACAAGTGAGGAATCTAACTACTTCATGAAGCACAAGTGAATATACTAGGCATGTTATGAGATGCAGATTGAGAGATCTAACTTGTGTGAAGATAAACTTTTTATGGTAGAAAGTGACAGCACCATGAGATCAAAGAGGCTGTAAAAAGAAGTTTTATTTACCACACTTGGAACTGCTAGAAGGAAGTGGGAGATGATGCCGAGCAGTTCAGTCCTCCGTGCCCTAACTTGGCGACGGAAGACACCTACAGCGACGGCGGAGAGAACGATGTCCGCGGTCGGCGTGAGGACGGCGTCGGAGAGGTTGCGGCAGCGAAGCGCTTCGTCGCCGGCGTCGTCGAGAGCTAGCGGTGGCGCTTGGGTTCGTGCGAGGGTGGAAGAAGGAGATAATGGCCGCGGTAAGTGTGAATTTATAGGCACAGGGGCGGCACTGTGCTATTACACAGGTGCCCCTGGTGATTCGCATCTGAGGAACGCGTGGCCTGTTTGCGGAAGTTTGGGGTTTGTTCCACGACCCATGCACGCCTTGATTGTCGGGCGGTCGTTCCTGCTTCTTCGGATTTTATGTGGAGGAATGAGCATTGAAAACGGACTTTATGGTTGTCTCTATATCTTCTGCTGACAAGGACGCAGTGAAGACATTCGACAGTTTCAATAGAATGCATATGACTTGGAGAGATAGAATTTGAGATAGAAAGCATAGAGAGATTAGGGTCCGATCACATTCACTTAGTTCAAAAGATTCAACCAAGAAGACATAGCTATAAGTGAATGCTGTAGAGGACATAACACTAGTATGTATATATCTATATAATCAACGTAGTGAAGATAATCATGAAGACATGTTAAGTTCGAAGCCAAACCAAATGTGAAGATATTGCAAGGTAACGCCATGAGTGAAACACTTCAAAATAGAACGTTTGGTGGTGGCGTTACCCACCGTATAGGAAGTATTAGACCCAGACACGGCACACAATTATCGTGGCGCTCCGAAGTCAAATTCCACATTAATGTATTCACACTTAGAATGTATGTCTTCATTGATTGAAGATATACTTTACTTTGTGCGTTGCACATCTAAGTCGTCATATGCATAAGTGTTAGGATGTGTGCCTGATCACAGGACATTTGAGGATTCCAGGATATTTAGCTCACACCGTAACTTGCAAAATCTCTTCTCATCCAAGGGCTTGGTGAAGATATCTGCCAATTGTTCTTCAGTGTTGACGTGTATGATATCAATGTCTTCCTTCACAACATGATCTCTGAGAAAGTGATGACGAATTCCAATGTGCTTTGTCTTCGAGTGCTGAACTGGGTTGTTGGCAATCTTGATGGCGCTTTCGTTGTCGCAGTAAAGTGGTACTTGCTTCAGATGAATGCCATAGTCCTTGAGTGTTTGCTTCATCCACAGAAGCTGAGCGCAGCAAGATCCAGCAGCAATGTATTCAGATTCAGCAGTGGAGAGAGATACATAGTTCTGCTTCTTTGAAGACCAACATACAAGTGATCGTCCCAGAAAGTGACATGTGCCTGATGTAGACTTGCGATCAACTTTGTCACCAGCATAATCAGCATCCAAAAATCCAACCAAATCAAACTCTGAGCTTTTTGGATACCATAATCCTAGAGTTGGGGTGTGAGCCAAATATCGAAGAATTCGCTTCACAGCTAAGTGATGCGACTCCTTTGGTGCCGCTTGAAATTGAGCACACATGCAAACACTAAGCATAATATCTGGCCTAGATGCACATAAATAAAGCAAAGAACCAATCATGGAGCGGTATACCTTTTGATCGAACTCTTTACCATTGTCGTCAGGACCTAGATGATGTTTGGCTGGCATTGGTGTTGTGAAGCCTTTGCAGTCTTGCATACCGAACTTCTTCAGGCAATCTTTGAGATACTTCTCTTGAGATATGAAGATGCCATTGCGTTGTTGTCGTATTTGAAGACCAAGGAAGAACTTCAGCTCCCCCATCATGGACATCTGATATTGCTCTTGCATCATATATCCAAACTCTTCACTGTACTTCTGATTGGTGCAGCCGAAGATAATGTCATCCACATATACTTGGCACACAAACAGTTCACCATCATATGTCTTCGTGAAAAGAGTGGGATCTAGGGAACCAAGTATGAAGCCTTTGCTCTTCAGGAAATATTTGAGTGTGTCATACCAGGCCCTAGGGGCTTGTTTGAGGCCATATAGTGCCTTGTTGAGCTTGTTGATATTGAGACGAATGCGAAGTGCCCACAAAAATTTGCTAGTTGAGTTGCCCTTGAACGAGTGAGTGGACCAGGTGCATTGATGCTGTCAATTATTCTGTCAATCTGCACTTCATTGGCAACACGAGGATGTACAGGGCGAAGACTTTGCTCTTGCTGATCTGTGTTGTTGTTGGGAGGAATGTCTTTAGGCTGAGCATTGTCTTCATGTTGATCAGGTGCTGAGATGATAAGTTCTTCTTCAGGATGAGCTTCAGAAGGTATAATCTCTCCAGTTCCCATAAGCTTGATTGATTCACTGGCTGGAACTTCATCTAGCACATTTGGCAGTTGCTCTCTTTGTGAACCATTTGTCTCATCGAACCGCACATCCACTGTTTCAACAACTTTGTAATGAAAGAGGTTGAAGACTCTGTAGGAGTGCGAATCCTTTCCATATCCAAGCATAAAGCCCTCATGTGCTTTTGGTGCAAACTTTGAGGTGTGGTGTGGGTCCTTGATCCAGCACCTTGAGCCAAATACTCTGAAGTAACTGACATTTGGCTTCTTGCCAGTTAGGAGTTCATAAGATGTCTTGTTCAGAAGCTTGTGAAGATAAACACGATTGATTGTATGACATGCAGTATAAATGGCTTCAGTCCAGAATTTTCTTGGAGTCTTGTATTCATCTAGCATCGTTCTGGCCATCTCAATGAGTGTTCTGCTCTTGTGTTCGATGACGCCATTCTGCTGTGGCGTGTACGGAGCTGAGAATTCATGTGTGATGCCCAAGGTATCAAGATATGTATCAAGTCCAGTGTTCTTGAATTCAGTGCCATTGTCACTTCTGATGTGCTTTATCTTGGCGCCAAAATTGTTCATAGCTCGATTGGCGAAGCGTCTGAAGACATCCTGCACTTCAGTCTTGTAAAGGATTATGTGCACCCAAGTATATCTAGAGTAATCATCAAAAATGACGAAGCCATAGAGGCAAGCAGTAGTAGTAAAAGTTGAGTAGTGAGTGGGACCGAAAAGATCCATGTGGAGCAGTTCAAAGGGTTGAGTAGTAGTCATGATTGTCTTCGAAGGATGTTTTGCCCTTGTCATCTTCCCTGCTTCACAGGCACCGCATAAGTGATCTTTGTTGAACTTGATGCCCTCGATGCCTATGACATGCTTCTTCTTCGCAAGGGTGCGGAGGTTCCTCATGCCAGCATGCCCAAGCCTCCGATGCCAAAGCCAGCATTCTGAAGCTTTTGCAAGAAGACATACTACAAGTTGTGGCCCTGCCGAGAAATCTACCACATACAAATCATCTTTCCAATACCCTTCAAACACTAGAGACTTGTCAGATTCCATTAGTACTAGCCAACGATATTTTCCAAACATTACGATCATGTTCAAATCGCAAAGCATTGAGACAGACATTAAGTTGAAGCCAAGGGATTCAACAAGCATGACTTTATCCATGTGTTGATCCTTTGAGATTGCAACTCTACCTAGACCCAATACCTTACTTTTACCAGTGTCAGCAAATGTGATGTGGCTCTTGTCGGATGGACGTAAGGTTGAGTCCATAAGAAGGCTTCTTTTGCTAGTCATGTGATTTGTACATACACTGTCAATAATTCATTCTGAAGACTTTGAAGACGCTGGTGTCGTACCCTACAGTGCAGTTAGGGGGATAGGCTTCACGAAGAGAATTGTGAAGCAAAAACATTTGACGAACCAGTGGGTTATGAAAACTTACATCCATATTAGGACTAATAGGGAGAGTAGCATGCGATTCAGGAACGAAGTACATAATGATGCCATTCGGGCATTTTATCTTGTGCCCTACAAGATTTTTAAGGTCCCCAGCAATAGCGTCAGAAGATTTTGTTTTTCTGCTGGAGACCTTTCCCTGCAAAAGAGAGTTAAGCTTTCTTAACCACCCACATCTTCAAGGGTGTCTTAGAAGCAATAAGTCTAAGTGCGGCATCTAAGAATTTTGGCTTTGAAGCCTTAGCAAACAATTTTGCAGGTGGACAATAATACTCATAGGAATAAGCAGAATAATTTTTGGTCATATGAACATGACGGTTCGATGAACCGCTCTCATATTCATATGCCTGAGTATGGTTTCCCTGCAAAACATTTGCATTAGTGTGACTCAGGTGAGTCCTCTGTTTGTATGAAGCCTTTGGATCGTATGAAGCTTTTGGTCTGAGGTTTGTCTTCTTCAAGTGAGGTGTCATGAAGACATTCACAGGAAGATTTTCCAGACACTTTTTCGGAACCCAGATCTTCTTCATAGGCGGTCCATTCCTGCAGTTAGTACCAATGTACCTGGCAAACACTTCACCATTCTGATTCTTAAACAGTTTATAGTTTGCATCAAAGGATTCATCAATGATAATGGGGTTAGCACAAGTGAAGCCAGATAAATTGGTTGGATCTGCTGAAAATTCCTTTGCAGCAACCCATGTGGTTTTGGGGTACTGCTCAGGTTTCCAGTAAGAGCCATCTGCATTTATTTTCCTTGTGAACCCAACACCCTCTTTCCTAGGGTTTCGGTTCAGAATCTGCTTCTTGAGGACATCACATAATGTCTGATGTCCTTTAAGACTTTTGTACATCCCTGTTTCAAGCAATGTCTTCAACCTAGCATTCTCATCAGCAATAGCAGTGGTATCCTCAGCAGAGGGGTTAGTTACCACATCAACAGTTGAAGATATTGCAACAGCAGTAGCAGTGGAACATTCAGCAACAGAAGTAGCATTATCACGCTCAATGCATTTAAGACATGGTGGTTCAAATCCTTCTTGAGCGGAACTGATCTGTTCGGCGCGAAGTGACTCGTTTTCCTTTTGAAGATCTTCATGAGCCGCTCTCAATTTCTCAAGTTCTTGCTTCCTTTGAAGATAATCATAGGAAAGCTTTTCATGAGTTGTTGAGAGAGTATCAAGACGATCTTCAAGTTCCTGATACTTAATGTGAAGATTTTTTATGTCTTCAATTAAGGATTCAGATTGAGTCATTTCAGCACCCAACAGATCATCGCTTCTGTCTAACAGTTTTTGAATATGTTCCATAGCTCTCTGTTGTTCAGTTGCAATTTTAGCAAGTGTTTTGTAGCTGGGTTTTGAATCACAGTCAGAGTCATCGTCACTAGATGTTTGATAGCGAGTAGTGCGTGTGTTTACCTTGGCACCGCGTGCCATGAAGTAGTAGGTAGGAGTGGAGTCGTTCTTGTCATTTGCATCGGTGTCGGTGATGAAGTCATTATCCTCAGTGTTGAAGATGGACTTGGCGACGTATGCTGTAGTCAGACTCGCAATGCCAGAATCAGACTCCTCCTCAGACTCCACCTCTGCCTCCTCAGAAGCGGACTCCTCCTCTGAATCCATTTCCTTTCCAACAAACGCACGTGCCTTGCCAGATGAGCTCTTCTTGTGTGATGAAGACTTTGAGGAAGACTTGGAAGAAGACTTTGAGTATTTCTTCTTCTTCTTGTCGTCAGAATCATATTCCTTGCTCTTCTTCTTCCTTCTGTTCTCATTGTCCCACTGTGGACACTCAGAGATGAAGTGTCCAGTTTTCTTGCACTTGTGACATGTTTTCTTCTTGTAGTCATGAGCAGAAGCTTCATCATTCCTTGAGATTGATCGTGAAGATTTTCTGAAGCCTTTCTTCTTAGTGAATTTTTGGAACTTCTTCACTAGCATTGCAAGTTCCCTTCCAATGTCTTCAGGATCATCAGAACTGCTGTCAGATTCTTCTTCAGATGAGGAAACAGCTTTTGCCTTCAAGGCACGAGTTCGCCCATAGTTTGGACCGTAGATATCTCTTTTCTCAGAAAGCTGAAACTCATGTGTGTTGAGCCTCTCAAGTATGTCAGACGGATCGAGTGTCTTGAAATCAGGACGTTCTTGAATCATCAGGGCTAGGATGTCAAACGAACTATCAAGTAATCTCAGCAGCATCTTGACGATTTCATGTTTGGTGATCTCAGTGGCGCCGAGGGCTTGAAGCTCATTTGTGATGTCAGTGAGCCGGTCAAATGTGTGCTGGACATTCTCATTGTCATTTCACTTGAAGCGGTTGAAGAGGTTGCGAAGAACACTGATTCTCTGATCTCTCTGGGTTGAGATGCCTTCATTGACCTTGGAGAGCCAGTCCCAGACCAGCTTGGATGTCTTCAAGGCACTCACACGGCCATACTGTCCTTTTGTCAGATGACCACAGATGATATTTTTGGCAGTAGAGTCCAGTTGAGTGAACTTCTTGACATCAGCAGCAGTGACACCTTCTCCAGCCTTGGGAACGCCGTTCTCGACGACATACCATAGGTCGATGTCAATGGCTTCAAGATGCATGCGCATCTTATTCTTCCAGTAGGGATATTCAGTTCCATCGAAGACGGGGCACGCAGCGGAGACTTTGATTATCCCTGCAGTCGACATAGCTAAAACTCCAGGTGGTTAAACCGAATCACATAGAACAAGGGAGCACCTTGCTCTGATACCAATTGAAAGTGCGTTATATCGACTAGAGGGGGGGGTGAATAGGCGATTTTTATGAAAGCCTTCAAAACGTGGGAGTTATGAAGACAAACAGCGAAGATTTTGCCTATTACTATGCAACGGAAGTTAGATTACACTAGGCAAGCCATGGTCAAGTATTCAATAGAGTGAAAGCACAAAGACAAACAGCTGTAGTGTAATAAGGATCAGGTAGGAAGAAGTTATGAAGTTATGAAGCCAAGCAGATCATACATTCACGTTGTGAAGACAAAAGATAGAGCAGGCATGCAATGGCTTCACAATGAGTAACAGTAAGAAAAAGGAAGTGAAGATGAAACCGGTGACTCGTTGAAGACAATGATGTGTTGGACCAGTTCCAGTTGCGGTGACAACTGTACGTCTGGTTGGAGCGGCTAGGTATTTAAACCTTAGGACACACAGTCCCGGACACCCAGTCCTGAACATGCAGCTCAGGACACCAAGTCCTCACCGTATTCTCCTTGAGCTAAGGTCACATAGTCCTCGCCCAATCACTCTGGTAAGTCTTCAAGGTAGACTCCCAAACCTTCACAGACTTCGTTCACTGGCAATCCACAATGTCTCTTGGATGCTCTGAACGCGACGCCTAACCGTCTGGAGGATTCACAGTCCTCAAGTGTAATAAGTCTTCAGATCACACAGACAAGAAGACTTAAGTGATGCCCAATGTTCTCTGGCTCTGGGTGGTTAGGGCTTTTTCCTCGCTAGGAATTTTCTTTCAAAGGCTTCGAGGTGGGTTGCTCTCAAACGACAAAAGCCGTGCACTGAAATCTGAGCAACCCCGTTTATGGTTGTAGGGGGTGGGCTATTTATAGCCACTTGGCAACCCGACCTGATTTGTCCGAAATGACCCTGGGTCACTAAGGAACTGACACGTGTCTCAACGATCAGATTTCAAACTCTCATGGCAACTTTACTTGGGCTACAAGCAAAGCTGACTTGTCCGGCTCTGGACAAGATTCGCTCTCATTGTCTTCACTCGAAGACATAGGTTTTTGGTTTAGGCATCACTTCAGTCATTCTGACTGGTTCTCCTGGACCCCACTTAACAGTACGGTGGTTCCTATGACTCAACACAAAAGAAAAAGAACTACGAAAGATCTAAGTCTTCGAGCTCCATAGGCTTCATAACGTGTCTTCTTTTGTCATAGTCTTCAATGTGAATATCTTCATATACCACCTTTGGCTTCAATTGTCTTCATACATTTTTAGGGGTCATCTCTGGTAGTAAAACCGAATCAATGAGGGACTTCTACCTGTGTTATCCTGCGATTCTCACAAACACATTAGTCCCTCAACTAGGTTTGTCGTGAATACTCCAAAACCAACTAGGGGTGGCACTAGATGCACTTACAGGTTCCTTGATGCTGGCATCACCTTGCAAGCTGTTACTTTTCAGAGAACACCCAAAACCATATCTTTTTTTCTTCTGTTAGCCCTGCTACGGTGCTTTACATTCAACTATTTTTCTGCCTCCAAAATATTTCTCACATTAAGTCAGCAAATTGCCTCGAAGGTACTTAGAAAATAACCATCTTCATATTTGAGGCATTGTACTTTCGAATACTCATACTTGTTAGATATATTGGTATCATCTAAATTATAAAAGATATTTCTATTATTTTTCTGTTAAAATGCACGAGCGCGGCAACGCGCGCCTTCATGTTCTAGTCTATGTTGTAGATCCATGGCCCGTGCTACTGTTCCCTTGAATTTTAATGCGTTCCTAGAGAAAGCTAAGTTGAAAGATGATGGTAGAAACTACACGGACTGGGTCCGTAACTTGAGGATTATCCTCATTGCTGCACAAAAGAATTATGTCCTTGATGCACCGTTAGGTGACAAGCCCCTCCCGCTAATGTAGACGCTTTGAACGTCTAGTAGACGCGGTCTGATGACCACTCTATAGTTCAGTGCTCCATGCTTGATGGCTGAGAATCGGGACTTCAAAGACATTTTGAACGTCATGGGCCATATGAGATGTTCCAGAAGTTGAACTTAATATTTCAAGCAAATTCCCGAGTTGAGAGATATGAAGTTTCCAACAAGTTCTATAGCCACAAGATGGAGGAGAACAGTTCTGTCAGTGAACACATACTCAGAATGTCTGGGTACCATAACCACTTGACTCAGATGGGAGTTAATCTTCCAGATGATAGTGCTATTGACAGAGTTCTTCAATCACTGCCACCAAGCTATAAAGGCTTCGTGATGAACTATAATATGCAAGGGATGGATAAGACAATTCCCGAACTCTTTGCTATGCTCAAAGTTGTGGAGGTAGAAATCAAGAAAGAGCATCAAGTGTTGATGGTTAACAAGACCACTAGTTTCAAGAAAAAGGGCAAGGGAAAGAAGGGGAACTTCAAGAAGAATGGCAAGAAAGTTGTCACTCCCGGGAAGAAGCCCAAATTTGGACCCAAGCCTGAAACTGAGTGCTTCTACTGCAAAGGGACTGGTCATTGGAAGCGGAACTGCCCCAAGTATTTGGCGGATAAGAAGGATGGCAAAGTGAACAAAGGTATATTTGATATACATGTTATTGATGTGTACCTTACTAATGCTCGTAGTAGCACCTGGGTATTTGATACTGGTTCTGTTGCTCATATTTGCAACTCTAAACATGGGCTACGGATTAAACGAAGATTGGCTAAGGACGAGGTGACGATGCGCGTCAGGAATGGTTCCAAGGTCGATGTGATCGTCGTCGGCACGCTACCTCTACATCTACCTTCGGGATTAGTTTTAGACCTGAATAATTGTTATTTGGTGGTAGTGTTAAGCATGAACATTATATCTGAATCTTGTTTGATACGAGACGGTTATTCATTTAAATCAGAGAATAATGGTTGTTCTATTTATATGAGTAATATCTTTTACGGTCATGCACCATTGAGGAGTGGTCTATTTTTGTTGAATCTCGATCGTGGTGATACACATATTCATAATATTGATGCCAAAAGATGCAAAGTTGATAATGATAGTGCAACACATTTGTGGCACTGCCGTTTAGGTCATATTGGTGTAAAACGCATGAAGAAACTCCATGCAGATGGACTTTTGGAGTCACTTGATTATGAATCATTTGATGCTTGCGAACCATGCCTCATGGGCAAGATGACTAAGACTCTATTCTCCAGAACAATGGAGCGAGCCACTGACTTATTGGAAATAATACATACCGATGTATGCGGTCCGATGAGTGTTGAGGCTCGCGGCGGGTATCGTTATTTTCTGGCCTTCACAGATGATTTGAGCAGATATGGGTATATCTACTTAATGAAACACAAGTCTAAAACATTTGAAAAGTTGAAAGAATTTCAGAGTGAAGTGGAAAATCATCGTAACAAGAAAATAAAGTTTCTACAATCTGATCGCTGAGGCGAATATTTGAGTTACGAGTTTGGCCTTCATTTAAAACAATGTGGAATAGTTTCACAACTCATGCCACCTGGAACACCACAGCGTAATGGTGTGTCCGAACGTTGTAACCGTACTTTATTAGATATGGTGCGATCTATGATGTCTTTTACCGATTTACCACTATCATTTTGGGTTTATGCATTAGAGACAGCTGCATTCACGTTATAGGCCACCATCTAAAACCGTTGAGATGACACCGTATAAATTGTGGTTTGGCAAGAAACCTAAGCTGTCATTTCTTAAAGTTTGGGATTGCGATTCTTATGTGAAAAAACTTTAGCTTGATATGCTCGAACCCAAATCGGAGAAGTGCATCTTCATAGGATACCCAAAAGAAACTGTTGGGTACACCTTCTATCACAGATCCGAAGGCAAGATATTTCTTGTTAAGAATGGATCCTTTCTAGAGAACGAGTTTCTCTCGAAAGAAGTGAGTGGGAGGAAAGTAGAACTTGATGAGGTAATTGACCTTCTCTCGAATTATAAAGTAGCTCATCACAGAAAACCATTCCCGTGATGCCTACACCAATTAGTGAGGAAGATCAAGTTGCTACCGAACCTCGTAGGTCAACCAGAGTACGTTTCGCACTAGAGTGGTATGGTAATCCTGTTTTGGAAGTCATGTTACTAGACCATGACGAACCTACAAACTATGAGGAAGCGATGATGATCCTGGATTCCGCGAAATGGCTTGAGGCCATGAAATCTGAGATAGGATCCATGTATGAGAATAAAGTATAGACTTTGGTTGACTTGCCCGATGATCAGCAAGCCATAGAGAATAAATGGATTTTCAAGAAGAAGACTGACGTTGATGGTAATGTTACTGTCTACAAAGCTCGACTTGTTGCGAAATGTTTTCGACAAGTTCAAGGAATTGACTACGATGAGACTTTCTCACCCGCAGCGATGCTTAAGTCTGTCCGAATCATGTTAGCAATTGCTGCATTTTATGAATATGAAATCTAGCAAATGGACGTCAAAACTGCATTCTTTAATGTATTTCTCAAAGAAGAGTTGTATATGATGCAACTAGAAGGTGTTGTCGATCCTAAAGGTGCTAAAAAAGTGTGTAAGCTACAACGATCCATTTATGGACTAGTGCAAGCATCTCGGAGTTGGAATATATGCTTTGATAGTGTGATCAAAGCATATGGTTTTATACAGACTTTTGGAGAAGCCTGTATTTACAAGAAAGTGAGTGGGAGCTCTGTAGCCTTTCTAATATTATATGTGAATGACATATTGTTGATTGGAAATAATATAGAATTTCTGAATAGCATAAAAGGATACTTGAATAAGAGTTTTTCAATGAAAGACCTCGGTGAAGCTGCTTATATATTGGGCATAAAGATCTATAGATATAGATCGAGACGCTTAATTGGACTTTCACAAAGCACATACCTTGATAAAGTTTTGAAGAAGTTCAAAATGGATCAGTCAAAGAAAAGGTTATTGCCTATGTTACAAGGTGTGAAGTTGAGTCAGACTCAATGCCCGACCGCTGCAGAAGATAGAAGAGAAAATGAAAGCCATTCCCTATGCCTCAGCCATAGGTACTATCATGTATGCAATGCTGTGTACCAGACCTGATGTGTGCCTTGCTATAAGTCTAGCAGGGAGGTACCAAAGTAATCCAGGAGTGGATCACTACACAACGGTCAAGAACATCCTGAAATACCTGAAAAGCACTAAGGATATGTTTATCGTTTATGGAGGTGACAGAGAGCTCGTCGTAAATGGTTATGTCGATGCTAGCTTTGACACTGATCCGGATGACTCTAAGTCACAAACTGGATACGTATTTATATTGAATGGTGGAGCTGTCAGTTGGTGCAGTTCTAAGCAAAGCGTCGTGGCAGGATCTACGTGTGAAGCAGAGTACATAGCTGCTTCAGAAGCAACGAATGAAGGAATCTGGATGAAGGGGTTCATATCCGATCTAGGTGTAATACCTAGTGCATCGGGTCCAATGAAAATCTTTTGTGACGGAGAAATTGCCTTGGCGAAGAAATCCAGATTTCACAAGAGAACCAAACACATCAAGAGACGCTTCAACTCCATCAATGATCAAGTTAAGGAGGGAGACATAGAGATTTGCAAAATACATACGGATCTGAATGTGGCAGACCCATTGACTAAGCCTCTTCCACGAGCAAAACATGATCAACACCAAGACTCCATGGCTGTTAGAATCATTACAATGTAATCTAGATTATTGACTCTAGTGCAAGTGGGAGACGGAAGGAAATATGCCCTGGAGGCAATAATAAAGTTGTTCTTTATATTTCCTTATATCATGATAAATGTTTATTATTCATTCTATAATTGTATTAGCTGGAAACTTGATACATGTGTGGATACATACACAAAACACAGTGTCCCTAGTATGCCTCTTCTAGACTAGCTCGTTAATCAAAGACGGTTAAGTTTTCTAACCATTGACATGTGTTGTCATTTGATGAACGGGATCACATCATTAGGAGAATGATGTGATGGACAAGACCCTTCCATTTGCTTAGCATAATGATCGTTAAGTTTATTGCGATTACTTTCTTCATGACTTATACATATTCCTTTGACTATGAGATTATGCAACTCCTGAATACCGGAGGAATGCCTTGTGTGCTATCCAACGTCACAATGTAACTGGGTGATTATAAATATTCTCTACAGGTATCTCCAAAGGTGTTTGTTGGGTTGGCATAGATCGAGATTAGGATTTGGCATTCCGAGTATCGGAGAGGTATCTCTGGGCCCTCTCGATAATGCACATCATGATAAGCCTTGCAAGCAATGTGACTAATGAGTTAGTTGCAGGATGACGCATTACGAAACGAGTAAAGAGATTGAACTAGGTATGAAGATACCGACGATCGAATCTCGGGCAAGTAACATACCGATGACAAAGGGAATGCCGTATGTTGTCATTACGGTTTGACCGATAAAGATCTTCGTTGAATATGTAGGAACCAATATGAGCATCTAGGTTCTGCTGTTGGTTATTAACCGGAGAGGTGTCTCGGTCATGTCTACATAGTTCTTGAACCCGTAGGGTCCGCACGCTTAACGTTCGATGACGATTTGTATTATGAGTTATTGTGATTTGGTGAATGAATATTGTTTGGAGTCCCGGATAAGATCACGTACATGACGAGGAGTCTCGAAACGGTCGAGAGATAAATATTGATATATTGGATGATAGTATTCAGACATCGGCAGTGTTTCCGACTGTATCGGGTACATATCGGAGTACGGGGGGGGGGGGTTACCGGACCCCTCCCAGGGGAAGATATGGGCCCCATGAGCCATAGGAGGGAGGCAAGTCAGCCCACAAGGGGTGCCCCCCCCCAAGGGAGGAGTCCGAATTGGACTAGGGGAGGGGGCGGCGCCCC
>NC_041390.1:417468845-417470140 GCF_002162155.2 Triticum dicoccoides | reverse complement strand
TCTCGAAACGGTCGAGAGATAAATATTGATATATTGGATGATAGTATTCAGACATCGGCAGTGTTTCCGACTGTATCGGGTACATATCGGAGTACGGGGGGGGGGGGGTTACCGGACCCCTCCCAGGGGAAGATATGGGCCCCATGAGCCATAGGAGGGAGGCAAGTCAGCCCACAAGGGGTGCCCCCCCCCAAGGGAGGAGTCCGAATTGGACTAGGGGAGGGGGCGGCGCCCCCCTTTCCTTCTCCTCCTCTCCTCCTTCCCCCTTTCCCCCTCCTATAAAAGGAATGGGGGCAAATCCTACTAGGAGCCCAAGTGTGACTCCTCCCACTTGGGGCGCGCCTATGGCCGGCCTTTGATGACCCACAAGTATAGGGTATCAATTGTAGCTCTTTTCGATAAGTAAGAGTGTCGAACCCAATGAGGAGCAGAAGGAAATGACAAGTGGTTTTCAGCAAGGTATGTCTGCAAGTGCTGAAATTGTAAGTAACAGAGTAGTTTTATAGAAAGATAATTTGTAATGAGCAAGTGACGATAGTAGTAATAAAAGTGCAGGAAGGTAGCCCAATCATTTGAGGCAAAGGACAGGCCAAAACGGTCTCTTATAATAAGCAAAGCATTCTTGAGGGTACACGGGAATTTCATCTAGTCACTTTCACCATGTTGGTTCGATTTGTGTTCGCAACTTTGATAATTTGATATGTGTGTGGACCGGTGCTTAGGTGTTGTTCTTACTTGAATAAACCTCCTACTTATGATTAACCCTCCTGCAAGCATCCGCAACTACGAGAAAAGTATTAAGAATTAACCATAGCATTAAACTTTTGGATCCAATCGGTCCCTTACGGAATAATGCATAAACTGGGGTTTAAGCTTCTGTCACTCTCACAACCCATCATCTAATTGCTACTCCACAATGCATTCCCTTAGGCCCAAATTGGTGAATTGTCATGTAGTCGACGTTCACATGACACCACTAAGGGAATCACAACATACATACTATCGAAATATTGAACACATATCAAATTCACATGATTACTTGCAACATGATTTCTCCCGTGACCTCAAGAACAAAAGTAACTACTCACAAATGATAATCATGCTCAAGATCATAGGGGTATTAAATAGCATATTGGATCTGAACATATAATATTCCACCAAATAAACCATATAGTAATCAACTACAAGATGTAATCAACACTACTAGTCACCCACAAGCACCAATCTGTAGTTCCGGTAACAAGATTGAACACAAGGGTTTGAGATGAGATGGTGATGTTGAAGATGTTGATGGA
>NC_041390.1:417467285-417468595 GCF_002162155.2 Triticum dicoccoides | reverse complement strand
GGGCAAAAGTGCTCCTGCCCAAGTTCCGCCTCGAGACGGCGACGCTCCGTCCCGAAAGTCCTCTCCTTCTTTTTCTAGGTCAAAATGACTTATATACCAGAAGATGGGAACCGGAGGTGGGCCTAGATGAGCACAACCCACCAGGGCACGCCTGGGCTCCCTAGCGCACCCAGGCGGGTTGTGCCCACCTGGTGGGCCTCCTCTGGTACTTATTTGCTCCAATATTCTTCATATATTCCATGAAAATTCTCCATGAAGTTTCAGCTTGTTTGGAGTTGTGCGGAATAGGTAGCTTGACGTAGCTTTTCCAGGTCCAGATTTCCAGCTGCCGGAATTCTCCCTCTTTGTGTATACCTTGCATATTATGAGAGAAAAGGTATTAGAATTACTCCAAAAAGCATTATTATGGATAAAAACATCATAAATAACAGTAGGAAAAACATGATTCAAAATGGACGTATCAACTCCCCCAAGCTTAGACCGAAATCGAAAAACATGTCCACATGCTTAGAGAGAGAGAGGTGTCGATAAAAACAAAATACGGACATAGAAGCATCATGTACATTATTATAACAACAACAAACTTAAACATAAGACTCTTATCATAGAATTTTTATCATAGACTTCTCATGAATAAGTGTCAATTTATCACACTGTTGAAGTATAAAGCAAAAACTATATTAGAAACCAACAAACTATGTTCTCAATCAACTTTGCAACTACAATTCATCATATTTTCAGGAAGGGTCGCGTGTCGGAGCCTTTAGGCAAGTCCACATACTCAACCATCATATAGTCTTCCATGATTGCTAACACTCACCGCATAAACATGAGAAAAACGTTTCAACCAGACACATAGAAAGATAGGGGCTTATGGTTGTGACGCCCGGGTAATTAAGCTACAATAAACCCCTGCTAATGAAGCCACGTCACCTCGGTTACTGTTGTTAATCTTGTGTTAGTTCAAAATGGTTCAAATTCAAATTTAAACTTAAAGGCAAAGAACAAAGGTTTCAAAAGTTAAAACTAAAATGTTTGAGAGGTGACATATAATGCATAGGTAATTATGGTGATGAAACCACATTTTTTATAAAATGTTTAAATGCTCAAAGGTAAATAAAACAGCAGCAAAAGAAATTAAGTAAATGCCTTTTGTATTTTGTAAAATATTAAACTATTCTATTTAGCTGTCCAAATTAATGTGGCAGTGGTATCTTTAACATACCATATTTAGGTGTTGTTCTCACATTCTACAAAATTGAAATAATTTAATAAAACCGAAAAGACTAAAGAAAAGAAAAGGGAAAAAG
>NC_041390.1:417465594-417466631 GCF_002162155.2 Triticum dicoccoides | reverse complement strand
CCGTTCACCCCGTCGCCCCCCCCGTCGCTAACCGCCGATGCCCGTCGCCTCCACGACCTAGAGGCGGCGCCTCGCCACCTCGACGTCGTCGACCAGGACCATGCCGCCCCGTCCGCGACCGCTCCCTCGCCGAATCTCGGTGGCTGCCTCGTCCCCTTCACCCGCGCCGCTGCCTGGACCTCGCCGGATCTCCCTCGTCGGACTTCCCCGAACTCCGTCGAGCCCGCTGCCCGGACCCTACTCCCCGAAGTGAGCACCCCCGCGCCCCTCCTCTCTCTTCCTCGCCCGGCCGCGTCCCCGACTGGCCTCACGGCGCCGCACCACGCCGGTCGCCCCGTGCCCTCGCCAGCCCCGCTCAGCGCCCTCCCCTGCACATCCCCGATGCGCGTTCGCGCTCACCGCGCGGCAACCGCGCCCGTCCGCGCGCCCGCGCCCTGCCTTTGCTCGCGGCCACCACGGCAAATCCTAATTAGTATAAGCAGAGTATGACATGTGGGACCCACACGTCAGGTTGACCAGTCAACTCTGTTGACTGCTGACGTCAGCATGACATCATGCTGATGTCATAAAACCAAATTTCGAATTAAATTAAATAATTAATTAAATTCCAAGAATTAATAAAATCTTTAGAAAATCATATCTTTTAATCCGTAACTCGGATTAAAATATCTTCAACATGAAAGTTGCTCAGAACGATGAGACGAATCCGGATACGCAGTCCGTTCGTCCGCCACGCACCCCTAACATATCAAACTCGCAACTTTCCCCCTCCGGCTCCTCTGCCCGAAAACACGAAACACCGGGGATATTTTCCCGGATGTTTCCCCCTTCACCGGTATCGCCTATCCCTACGTTAGGTCACCCCTAGCACAACGTATTGCCGCGTCTTGCTTTGTGTTACATTTGATTGCTCTGTTATTTATTGTGTTCCCCCTCAGTTACTCCTTTCCGGTAGACTCCGAGACCGATGCTGATGCCCCTGTGGTCGACTACGTCACCGACGACCCCTCCTTGTCTGAGCAACCAGGCAAGCCCCC
>NC_041390.1:417459083-417465584 GCF_002162155.2 Triticum dicoccoides | reverse complement strand
ATATCGCCTATTCTCCTCTATATTGCTTGCATTAGAGTAGTGTAGCCTGTTACTGCTTTCCGTTGATCCTATTCTGATGCATAGCCTGACATTGTTGCTACATCTGTTGATACCTTACCTGCAATCCTAAATGCTTAGTATAGGATGCTAGTTTATCATCATTGGCCCTACATTTTTGTCAGTCTGCCTTGCAATACTATCGGGCCGTGATCACTTGGGAGGTGATCACGGGTATATACTATACATACATACATACTATACAGATGGTGACTAAAGTCGGGTCCGCTCGAAGAGTACCCGCGAGTGATTCACGGATTGGGGGCTGAAAGGACCTTTGTCCCGACGGCCCTCTGTGTGGATCTTTGTGGCGGAGCGACAGGGCAGGTTGAGACCGCCTAGGAGAGAGGTGGGCCTGGCCCTGTTCGGCGTTCGCGGATACTTAACACGCTTAACGAGATCTTGGTATTTGATCTGAGTTGGTTACGAGCCTATACGCACTAACCATCTACGCGGGAGTAGTTATGGGTATCCCGGCGTCGTGGTATCAGCCGAAGCCTTCGTGACGTCAGCAACTGAGCGGCGCGCGCCGGATTGGACTGGAACGCCACTAGGCTAGGTCTGCTTCCGGCCGCCCACGCAACGTGCAGGTGTGCTCAGGGCGATGGGCCCAGACCCCTGCACGCTTAGGTTTAGACCGGCGTGCTGACCTCTCTGGTGTGCCTAGGTGGGGCTGCGACGTGTTGATCTTCCGCGGCCGGGCATGACCCAGGAAAGTGTGTCCGGCCAAATGGGATCAAGCGTGCTGGGTAAGTTGGTGCACCCCTGCAGGGAAGTTAATCTATTCGAATAGCCGTGATCTTCGGTAACAGGACGACTTGGAGTTGTACCTTGACCTTATGACAACTAGAACCGGATACTTAATAAAACACACCCTTCCAAGTGCCAGATACAACCCGGTGATCGCTCTCTAACGGGGCGACGAGGAGAGGATTGCCGGGTAGGATTATGCTATGCGATGCTACTTGGAGATGCTACTTGGAGATGATACTTGGAGATGCTACTTGGAGATGCTACTTGGAGATGCTACTTGAAGATGCTACTTGGAGGACTTCAATCTACTCTCTTCTACATGCTGCAAGATGAAGGCTGCCAGAAGCGTAGTCTTCGACAGGATTAGCTATCCCCTTCTTATTCTGGCATTCTGCAGTTCAGTCCACTGATATGGCCCTTCACACATATACCCATGCATATGTAGTGTAGATCCTTGCTTGCGAGTACTTTGGATGAGTACTCACGGTTGCTTTCTCCCCCCCCCCTTTTCCCCTTTCCTTTCTTTCTGGTTGTCGCAACTAGATGCTGGAGCCCAGGAGCCAGACGCCACCGTCGACGACGACCCCTACTACACTGGAGGTGCCTACTACTACATGCAGCCTGCTGACGACGACCAGGAGTAGTTAGGAGGATCCCAGGCAGGAGGCCTGCGCCTCTTTCGATCTGTATCCCAGTTTGTGCTAGCCTTCTTAAGGCAAACTTGTTTAACTTATGTCTGTGCTCAGATATTGTTTCTTCCGCTGACTCGTCTATGATCGAGCAATTGTATTCGAGCCCTCGAGGCCCCTGGCTTGTATTATGATGCTTGTATGACTTATTTATGTTTTTAGAGTTGTGTTGTGATATCTTCCCGTGAGTCCCTGATCTTGATCGTACACGTTTGCGTGCATGATTAGTGTACGATTGAATCGGGGGCGTCACAAGTTGGTATCAGAGCCGACTGCCTGTAGGAATCCCCCTTTCCAACTCCTTGGCCGAAGTTGAGTCTAGACTTTACAAAACTTTTACTAACATGGCTGTGCGGCCCATGGGCCCACATCACCATTGGGTGGTATCAGGATCTTTTATTCCTCGACCTATACTCTGGGACTCTGACATCTCTTCTATTCGGGTTAAATGAAGTTTACTAAATCTAATATTAGGATCTCGTTATCACTTTCACCCGGAGAGCCCCTTATTACTAATGATCGTCTGCTGCACCAGAAGACCCTGAAGATACTCTCCGCTGTTAACCCGAGAACTTGTGTTCATCACGTTTGCAATTCACCTTCCACCGCAAACCCTTATGGATAACTACTTGCATTTGTTATTCTTACCTTCATCCCCAGTGGTCTTGTTATTACAAGATACCCTAAAAAACTCGTCGTGGTTTCGATAATCCCTTGAGCTTACTGCCTTGCTGTTCTTGTCACTTGAATACCCCTACGGTTAATTCTCGCATTTATCGAGTATCCGCCCATCCCCCAGTTGTTCATGTGTTACACAAAAGTCTTCGAAATACCACTCGATATTCCGAAAATCCTCAGCAACCTATTGCTCTGGAATTTCTTGTTTGCTTTCATTATGATTAATCCCATAAGTATAGAAATCTTATTGACATTCCTTGTCATTATCATTTTGAGTCTGTTGACTCAATATGTTGCGAATACACGCAATCCTCATTGATCCTTATAAATTACCTTTCCGGCTGAGCTTCCATTCTTTTAACTGGAATTGGTTCTCGACCAATCCAATTGTCGTTGATTGTACCCTAACGCTATTCAACTTATCCATCCCTAATAAGAGCATTGCTTCTGATCCCTTGATTTGGAAATCATAATTCCTTTGCATTTGACAATTGAGTTAGCCAGTTGTTTCTATAATTTGATCTCCTTGCATTCTTCTTCCTCTAGTTGAGTACCGATACTCGTATCAGATCCTTTGTGGACCATCAAGTCCTTTGTTGGATTGTTATCCGACAGTGTCCTTGACATTTGATCACTTTGTGAGTTCTTCCCCTGATACATAATGCCTTTGTTAAGTTGTATCCTATACTTGGCCAACCATGCTCTGCTTTCGGGCTTGTGTTAATTACTCTTGAAACTTGTGGTATATGTTTCTAAGAAGCCCCTATGGGTTGAACATATGCCTTCTCTAAACCGTGTGAACCCGAAAGTTTTCACAAGTCATACTCTTTTGGTGCTTCACCAGATAAAATTTCAACACTGCAACTTCATCGAACGTGAGAAGTGAATGAAAGGTTATGCATTGGAGAAGTGGGAGTCGACCTTGAACTTGTGTTCATGCCCATGGACACGATGTAGATCTTATCATTAAAGCTTCTCTTAAATGAATTATTCCTTTGGTATAAGTTCATCTTATATCTAGGATCTGGCCTTCTGCAATCATGGTTCCGACCATGATTGTTCTTCTTTGATCTCATTTCTCGGACAAGTTAAAACAATTGTCTTATATGGATCTATACACCAGTCCAACCTTTACTTTGATCTTGTGTCGAGTATTACCCCCCTGGCATCTCGAGATTATCATGGAACTGCATAACTTTTTATGAGTTCTTCATCAAGTGCTACCTTCCCACTGATTCCAATTTTTCGCGGGCTCTGAGTTATTGAACACTCAAAGACCCCGATAACTGAACCGAGTCCGCTCTACGGTTCAACAACTCTTCAGTAAGCTTCTATAAGTACGAGTTTGTACCCGATCACGCCATTCCTAGCCTGTTTGGCTATATCATTGTCGTGACGATTCTAACTGTGCTACCTGGTCCTTATTCTCGGAGCACCAATTTTCGACGATGAACTAACCTTACGTCGATCCTCATCGTCATATCATTTCGCCTTGAACAACAAGCTTGGTTTCGAGTTTGTGTCGTAACTGTGGTTCCAATAACCTCTTGCTTCATCATTCCTTTGACTTGTTGTCGTCGCTGATTGACTACATCTGCATGAAATCTCTCGACAATTGTGTCGTGATCATCATCAACCTTATGAGCTCTTCCAGGAATTCAATTGAATTCATGATGGGTAATACCATCCTTGCCCCTCGATGATTCCTGTTCTCATCGACCACTTTATTGCCTTCCGTTCAACACAACTTGTTCATGTTTTGTGTAAACCTTGAGATCACTGCTACCCAGCAGTTGATCTTCCTTACCTCGGAAGTATTACCATCTCTTTTTGTCAAGAATGTGGTGAGAATTTCACCACCTCTTAATGATTCTTGATATCATAATACTTCTTGCCATCTTCGTTCATTCCTTGGTCCCCGTATTGTTTTCAACCGGAATACCGACAATGGAGCTATGACGTGTGAATTCAAAACTTCTAGCAACCCTATTGCTTTGAAGTGAATGGGCGATAGTTCATTCTAAGTCCTTCGCTAATTGAATCACCATTCTGACATTGGTCGTGCAACCCAACCCATATTTCGGGCGCACCTTTCAACCAATGTTTAATTGTGTATGTTTTCCTCGAGCATACTTCCTTATATCATTTGTTCTGACAAATGTTATCTCCTTGTTCACTTAATGATGGAAATCCATCTTTTGGGGATCTCGGTGAATTGCCGTTGAGTTCACCAGACACCTCCTTGTCCTCTCCTTGGGTTAATGATGAACTCTTGTTAACGGAAGTCACTTCATAGTTCATTTCCCGAGAATCTTACAGTGTCATCCCGTCAATTGGTGTTGCACCTTTCTTCTCAGGCATCCTGAGCCTGAGGTATCCTGACACCAATCATACCTGAATCTCCGTCAGATATGATGGTTAGGACAACTTTCCAAGAGTTATGATATTGGTCCTTTGATGAACCGGTGACATGATGTCATGCCTAGCACCCCCCCTGGGTGGAGGACCGATCATTATAAATTCTTTTGCAAGGATAACCATTCTTCCTGGAGGAAATTGTAAGACCTATTTTATAAGCTGTTCCTGATGGATCCAATGAGTATCTGAAGTCCGACCTTTGCTTGAAGACCATGTCAATGCTATCTCGAAGCATGTTTCTGGTAAACCGATTTTCAACAAGAACATTTGAAACCTAATGCTAAATGTTTCTCGCTTGATTATCCAAACACCGTTGTTTGCGTAATGTCATGAAATTTCTCTCCCCTACCTAAAGAGTTTTCTACATTATATCCTGTCATGGATATCATGCTCTGCTTATCCTTGGGAAGGATATACCCCTGAAATATGTGTTTAAACACATTTTCCTTTCCATTGTTCTGTTTAACCTGATGATCACATTTTCCTTTCCATTGGTTTGTTTGACCTTTCTTGTGATCTATATAACCTAAGCAGTAATAATTTACTTCTTATGTAAACACCTCGGTGTACAACTCTGCCAGTGAGACCCTGTTACTTTTGTTGATGACATTTCGGTAACCACCGATGGACGAGAACTTTGCCTAATGGTCCGCCTCGATCAACGAGCAGGAAAACGGTTCTCTTCGTCCCTCGTCCTTGGTATCGACATTGTTGCCAACATAACTGATAGGCTAACCTCTGACATGTCTTGCTATCATGACCGTGCAAGATGTCACCACCCTTCTTACTTTTAACCCGCATGGTGGGCCCATAACCCCCAGTTCCACAGGATCGAAACCTGACTCTCTTGTACACCCCCGGTTTCCAAAGTTATTCCCCACGCTTGACTTCGTATGTAATTCACGGGTCACCTTCCTAATGCTCTATCCTGGTATCAGATGCAATACTTACTCTCGTTGCTCTGAACCCCTTTCTCACTCCGGTTCAGACTTCGAGCAACTATCTATCCGCTTGGAACCTCTTATTGAACCTTCGTACCTTACTCTCGACATATTTTATTGGTTCAATTCAAGAGGTACTCTTATGCTCATTCATGGGTCAACCCCAGATTGTTTCCCTCATAAGCATTCCGTCGTAGCCGAGCTGCCCCTTACCTATTCGTAAGTACGTTGGAGTTCCCGAAGAAAAGGACGACTTCACCGTGATGACCTGAAGCAGAGAAATAAAGACGTCAATGTAATGGATCGACCTCTTCGAGGAGAGCAACCAAAGACGAGAAGATTCGTTAGGATTTCGTAACCAGACCTTTCCCCCTAGTCCCCCTCTTAAATCTCGGGACAAGATTTCTTGTAGTGGAGGAGAATTGTGACGCCCGGGTAATTAAGCTACAATAAACCCCTGCTAATGAAGCCACGTCACCTTGGTTACTGTTGTTAATCTTGTGTTAGTTCAAAACGGTTCAAATTCAAATTTAAACTTAAAGGCAAACAACAAAGGTTTCCAAAAGTTAAAACTAAAATGTTCGAGAGGTGACATATAATGCATAGGTAATTATGGTGATGAAACCACATTTTTTATAAAATGTTTAAATGCTCAAAGGTAAATAAAACAGCAGCAAAAGAAATTAAGTAAATGCCTTTTGTATTTTGTAAAATATTAAACTATTTTATTTAGCTGTCCAAATTAATGTGGCAGTGGTATCTTTAACATACCATATTTAGGTGTTGTTCTCACATTCTACAAAGTTGAAATAATTTAATAAAACCGAAAAGATTAAAGAAAAGAAAAGGGAAAAAGAAAACAAAAGGAAAAAAAGAAAAAGAAAAAAGGAGCAACCCCCCCCACTAGGCCTCGGTCCAGCAGGCCATCGGGCCCCCAGGCCGGCCCACTCGCCCCGTGCATAACC
>NC_041390.1:417457454-417458413 GCF_002162155.2 Triticum dicoccoides | reverse complement strand
GCTCGCGACCTTGTCCTTCCTCTCGTCAGCCCGTGCCCGCTGCTGCCCTTCTGCCGGCGTCCCATTCCGGCGACCGCCCGTGCTACGCCGTTGACCACGCGCCCGGCGCCGGCGCCCCCCTCTGCGCCCGCTCGGCCCTCTCCTGGGTCGGGCGCCCCGCAGCGCCTAGCGCCCGCACCTGCGGCTCCCGTAGCACCCGAACCCAATATGGCCCCTAGGGGCCTATGACAAACGGGGCCCTTGCCCCAGAACGTTTTATAAAAAAAAGGGAATTAAAATAAGAATGAATTAATAAAATTAATAATTAATTAATTAGTTAATTAGTGAATTAATTAACTTAATTAATCTTGTTTAATTAACCTAATTAACTATTGATAATTAATTAAACTATAATTAGATTAGTTAAATCCTAATTAGTATAAGCAGAGTATGACATGTGGGACCCACACGTCAGGTTGACCAGTCAACTCTGTTGACTGCTGACGTCAGCATGACATCATGCTGATGTCATAAAACCAAATTTCGAATTAAATTAAATAATTAATTAAATTCCAAGAATTAAAAAAATCTTTAGAAAATCATATCTTTTAATCCGTAACTCGGATTAAAATATCTTCAACATGAAAGTTGCTCAGAACGATGAGAGGAATCCAGACACGCAGTCCGTTCATCCGCCACACACCCCTAACATATCAAACTCGCAACTTTCCCCCTCCGGCTCCTCTGCCCGAAAACACGAAACACCGGGGATATTTTCCCGGATGTTTCCCCCTTCACCGGTATCGCCTATCCCTACGTTAGGTCACCCCTAGCACAACGTATTGCCGCGTCTTGCTTTGTGTTACATTTGATTGCTCTGTTATTTATTGTGTTCCCCCTCTGTTACTCCTTTCCGGTAGACTCCGAGACCGATGCTGATGCCCCTGTGGTCGACTACGTCACCGACGACCCCTCCTTGT
>NC_041390.1:417449097-417457271 GCF_002162155.2 Triticum dicoccoides | reverse complement strand
TCGCCTATTCTCCTCTATACTGCTTGCATTAGAGTAGTGTAGCCTGTTACTGCTTTCCGTTGATCCTATTCTGATGCATAGCATGACATTGTTGCTACATCTGTTGATACCTTACCTGCAATCCTAAATGCTTAGTATAGGATGCTAGTTTATCATCATTGGCCCTACATTTTTGTCAGTCTGCCTTGCTATACTATCAGGCCGTGATCACTTGGGAGGTGATCACGGGTATATACTATACATACATACATACTATACAGATGGTGACTAAAGTCGGGTCCGCTCGAAGAGTACCCGCGAGTGATTCACGGATTGGGGGCTGAAAGGACCTTTGTCCCGACGACCCTCTATGTGGATCTTAGTGGCGGAGCGACAGGGCAGGTTGAGACCGCCTAGGAGAGAGGTGGGCCTGGCCCTGTTCGGCGTTCGCGGATACTTAACACGCTTAACGAGATCTTGGTATTTGATCTGAGTTGGTTACGAGCCTATACGCGCTAACCATCTACGCGGGAGTAGTTATGGGTATCCCGGCGTCGTGGTATCAGCCGAAGCCTCCGTGACGTCAGCAACTAAGCGGCACGCGCCGGATTGGACTGGAACGCCACTAGGCTAGGTCTGCTTCCGGCCGCCCACGCAACGTGCAGGTGTGCTCAGGGCGATGGGCCCAGACCCCTGTGCGCTTAGGTTTAGACCGGCGTGCTGACCTCTCTGTTGTGCCTAGGTGGGGCTGCGACGTGTTGATCTTCCGCGGCCGAGCATGACCCAGGAAAGTGTGTCTGGCCAAATGGGATCAAGCGTGCTGGGTTAGTTGGTGCACCCCTGCGGGGAAGTTAATCTATTCGAATAGCCGTGATCTTCGGTAACAGGACGACTTGGAGTTGTACCTTGACCTTATGACAACTAGAACCGGATACTTGATAAAACACACCCTTTCAAGTGCCAGATACAACCCGGTGATCGCTCTCTAACGGGGCGACGAGGAGAGGATTGCCGGGTAGGATTATGCTATGCGATGCTACTTGGAGATGCTACTTGGATATGATACTTGGAGATGCTACTTGGAGATGCTACTTGGAGATGCTACTTGAAGATGCTACTTGGAGGACTTCAATCTACTCTCTTCTACATGCTGCAAGACGGAGGCTGCCAGAAGCGTAGTCTTCGACAGGATTAGCTATCCCCTTCTTATTCTGGCATTCTGCAGTTCAGTCCACTGATATGGCCCTTTACACATATACCCATGCATATGTAGTGTAGATCCTTGCTTGCGAGTACTTTGGATGAGTACTCACGGTTGCTTTCTCCCCCCTTTTTCCCCTTTCCTTTCTTTCTGGTTGTCGCAACCAGGTGCTGGAGCCCAGGAGCCAGACGCCACCGTCGACGACGACCCCCACTACACTGGAGGTGCCTACTACTACATGCAGCCCGCTGACGACGACCAGGAGTAGTTAGGAGGATCCCAGGCAGGAGGCCTGCGCCTCTTTCGATCTGTATCCCAGTTTGTGCTAGCCTTCTTAAGGCAAACTTGTTTAACTTATGTCTGTGCTCAGATATTGTTGCTTCCGCTGACTCGTCTATGATCGAGCAATTGTATTCGAGCCCTCGAGGCCCCTGGCTTGTATTATGATGCTTGTATGACTTATTTATGTTTTTAGAGTTGTGTTGTGATATCTTCCCGTGAGTCCCTGATCTTGATCGTACACGTTTGCGTGCATGATTAGTGTACGATTGAATCGGGGGCGTCACAATGGTCTCGCCTCCCAATGTATTCACCTCAAGGGTGGTGTCAACAATAATAACTCATGCTATCTATATTCAACTGGACATATGTGCCTAGATCTTTCCTCACCACATAATGCTTGCCAAAGGAGAAAATAAAAAGGAATAGAGAAAAAACTTTGAATTTTTGCATAAAAGTAAACACTACAAAAAATACACTTCTGTGATGATACATGTTTGTCACGGTAGGTCGCGTTTTTTGTCATGCATGTACATCCATGACGATTTTATGACAGAATCAAGATAGTCATACATGTGCTGTCATAGAAGTGTTCCATGACATTACCAAAATTATCATCACGGAAGTGTCCACTTCCATGACGATAAATCGCGCGTCACAGAAGTGCTTTCGTCAAGGGTGACCGACATGTGGCATCCACCGTAATGGAATGTCGTTAAGCTATCGGGTCGGGTTTTGGATCCGATAACCCGTTAATAGCCCCGGCCAATGGGGATTTTCCACGTGTAAAATCATCATTGGCTGGAGGAAACACGTGTCGGCTCATCGTTGGGACAGATGTCATCCACTCATTGGACGGAAGGCGCCTATGATACGTCGACACATGACACGGCCCAACAGAGGCCCATTGCTGTGAAAAGGCCGACCCATTTGACTTGGTCAAAAGGTGGCGGGCCGGCCCATGGAAAGCCTGTTAACGGCCTATTCGTATATAGCCCATTTATAGCCTGCTAACCCAAGGCCCGTTACGCCCTATCCGAATTAGGCCCAGTAGCGTCATCTGGGCCATCCAATATGATTCCAGCCTGTTTTCACTTCTGGCGCATGTATGGCCCATGATGTCTTTCAGCCCATATGAGGCCCTATGTAACTCTTGGCCTATTAACGGCCCGTGGTGAAACTGGCCCGTAATGAATAGTGTATCACTTTACACCCATTAACGGCCCATGGTGAAACTGGCCCGTAATAAACAGTGTATCACTTTATACCCATTAACGGCCCGTTATTCCGTTGGGCCGTTTCCAGCCCATGTTATCTTTCGGCCTTCTCAGAGCCCATTTATTCTTGGGCTCATTTCCAACATTCGTTTACTTACGGCCCGTTACTGTCATTTTCTGCTTGTGGGCCAAATTCAGCCCGTGGTTACAGTCGGCCCGTTTGTGGTCCGTTAATATGTTGAGCCGTTTTCATAGCGTCATCAAATACGGCCTATTAACGATGGCCCGTTATGGTCGGCCCATGAACGGACGATTCCAACTCTAGCCCGTTTTTACGGCCATAATGCGGTCTGTTTGGCCCATGTTTGGCTAATCGATCATACGACCCGTATAAGGCCCATTGATGATACAACCCGCAGAAGGCCCATTGTTTCTACGGCCCGTAGAAGGCCCATTGTTTCTACGGCCCGTAGAAGGCCCACTGTTTCTACGGCCAGTAGGAGGCCTAGTGTCACTACAGTAAATATTAGCCCATGGTTATTGTGGCCTAGTTTTAAAAATAGGTTATTGCAGCCACTAGCTAACCACAGAAAAAGAACTGCAATGACTATAAGCAAACAAATAAACAAGACAATAAGGAAATAAATAAGCAAGCAACTAACGCTAGGCTATCACAACTATTACACATATTACATCCACTGGGCATCAAAGTTCGCCACCAGTGCAAATATAGGGAACAAAGCAGCATATCATATACACTGGTTGTCAAAGTTGGCGACCAGCGCAAATAAACGCCGCAGCAAAACAAATCCAGAACTGAAACCACTTCAGAAGATCTCAAGAAACAATATTCTGGGTACCCATAATGCTGGCAAGATGCTTAGCAAGCTTATTAACTTTCTCTTGTTTGGTGCTTAAATCCTCCAGCGCTTGTTGTTACACCAGAAAATATGCATCTGAATTCTGCAGGGACTTCCTCAGTCCTTCAGCTTCCTGTCACAGCACATCTGATCGATGTCTTTCAACTTGAAGTTAAGACTCAAGAAGACAAACTGATTCAGGCAGCGAGTTCGAAGAGCTTGTGCCAGCAGTAGTGGCCAGTAACTTGAACACTACATCAAGACAGGACTTTTGGGTTCCCTCACTGTCGTCAAGATAGTTTTTATCAGCTTTCTTGGAGACCAACAGGGATGTCTCACTATCTTGAACCTTATCTGCATTACTTCCTTTACCATTGGATAACGCGGTACTATTCTCCAATATTTTGTCCGCATTCTAAAAGAGAAACAAGCAGACACATCACATGTTTACCATGTTCTATATGAAACTCATTTTGCTAAATGAGTTCAATAGTAAAGTGGACAGGATAACAGCATGAAACAAACATATATCTATGTACCATGGTCACTTTATGGTCTATATCATTCTAGTTTTTGTTGCCAAATCAAGATAGAGACACAGTTCAAATAATATTTGTTCAAGACAAAGCAGAATAGACAGAATATAAGTGTGGGTAACTATAGAGCAATAACAACACTTGTAATGTGCATGACATGAGAACATAACTATTTATTCAATTGAAACTGAAATCAACATAGAGTAGGTTACAACAGCAAACCAGTTAAAGAAACAGGTTTAAAACATACTTGTTGCGCCATTGGAGTTTCAATTCCATCCTTCAAATTTGAAAATAGTTGGTATGAGTAAATACAGTAATGCAAGAGCAAAGGAGTATGAACCATAGCTACAGAACCTGACCTGAGAACAAATCTTCTTCTCCTTTAAGCGTTGAGTTGGGATTCAGAGTGGTGGTCCTCGTGCTTTGGGCACTGCAGTTCCCTTACTAACTGCTCGTGATTGGGTGCTCTGTGGTGGAGACGGTGTTGTGTCAACTGGAACTGGGTTACTATCTGCCGGGGTTGGGGTTAGAAGGGGTGTAGCTGGTTCTCTGTCCAACTGGGTAGGGGTACAGTCTGCGAGAGTCTGGGTTATGTGTGGTGGATCTGGTCCTTGGGAAAGTACAACCGTGGTTCTATCTGCATCAACTGGTAGCACTATATTTTCTTAAGACTGTGTTGTTACTCCCTTAGATACTGCCATCACGCTCTCCAATTCAAAATGGCTGATAAACAAGAGAAGTAATTGAAAGTATAGACACTGTATGATAGACAGGTGCAATGGATAGTGGGGAATAAATAGGGCATGAAATAATTCATATTTATGTTGTCTAAGCAAACAGGATAGCATGACACAATTTCACATATATGATTGCTAACTAAACAGGATAGCATGACACAATTTCACATTATGACGACTAACTAAAAAAGATGGAAAGACATAGTTCAAAATATGAGACTATGTAAACAGGATGACATGACATAACTATATAATGTGTTTATTAAATAGGTTGGCATGCCATAATTCACATACATTCACGGATAGAATGCCATAATTCAAAATATGATGACTGTAAACACTAAACAGGATGAGATGATATAACTATATGATGTCTTTATTAAATGGGTTGCCATGCCATAATTCAGATAGATGATGTGTATGTACTATGTAAACATGATGGCATGATATAATTCAAACATATGATTTATATAGTAAGCAAGTAAGCAGATGACAATCCATATATATTGTAAAAACTAAGCAATGCAAGACAACATGCATGACATGGGTAATATAACCCTGCCAAGTTTGAGCATAGACCTTAGGGGGGAAATAGGACTGGTCATCAGTCTCTGAATCCTCCTCTGAGGAGCTCTCTGTAACCAGCAAGATGTCTGCTTCAGCAGGTAGCATTGTCTACTCTGAATACCTTGTTTTCACTCCAGATACTTCCATCACCGCTTCAAATGGCTGATGCACAGGAAGAGTAGTTGAATATACAAACGTTGTCGACAAATGGAACACGTAATACAAAAAAAATGATAGCATGATATAATTCACATACATGATGATTGGCATTGCATAATTCACATATATAATGCCTTTGCAACAAGATAGAATTGTATAATTCACATATATAATGTCTTGCAACAAGATGCCAATGCATAATTCACATATATGGTAATTAGACACTGAACAGGTGGCATTCACACAAAGCATGTCCAAATGACATAGCAATGCGAGACACCATACGCACGATATGAGCAATATAACCCTGCCAAGTTAGAGCATACACCTCGGGGGGGGGGATAGGACTGGTCATCTGTCTCTGAGTCCTCCTCTGAGGAGCTATCCGTAACTAGCAAGATATGCGCTTCGTCAGATAGCATAGTCTGCTCTGAAGACTTTGTTTTCACTCCAGAATTTGCCATCACCGTGTCAAATGGCTGATGCACACAAGAGCAGTTGAATGTACTAACATTGTTGACAAATGTAATATGTAACGGAAAAAATATGGCTTGATATAATTTACATATAAGATGACTGGCTAAGCAGGATGGCATTGCAAAATTCACATATATGATGCCTGGCTAAACAAGATGGCGTTGCATAATTCACACAAACGATGAATAAACTAAACAGATGGCATTCACACAAAGGATGTCTAAACTAAGCAGATGACATATTTGATGTATAAAGTAAGCAATGCAAGACACCATATGCATGATATAACCAACATCAGCATGCCAAGTTAGAGCGAAGACCTCAGGGGGTAAATAGGAGTTGTCTTCTCCTTCTAAATCCCCCTCAGAACAGATATCTTCCTCTCGATTACAATCTGAAATGCGTGGGGGGGGGCTGCCTTTGCGCCTACCATGGAGCGACGTCTGCATGAAATTTTATTGCCACGCAAGGCTCGTCTCTTTTGCTCTACATGTTCAGTTTCATTGTTTACAATAACTGTCATGCATAGGAATAAAACATAGTGAGATTATGTAAGGAGTGCATGCAGAAATCCAGAGTGATGGTAGCAACCTGTGGATAGACCCAAAACCAATAATAGCAGGCAGATAATGGCTTCAGTTAAAAAATACAGATAATGGCTTCTTTACTGTTTGTTTCCCACCCAACATGAAACCCATAGTAGACACCGGAGATTAACCAGATAGTAGATAGATACTATTGATAGCAGCCCCGATATGTACCCCACAACCATTTAAAAACTCAAGTTTGACCATTAGTTTGGAGCTGACTCAGAGTCTAATCGGTGAACAGGACGATAAAGTAGCATGTAATATTAAGCGATGCATAATGTAAGCAGACACGAAAGAGTGCGACCTCTCTTGCGGACCCATGTAGTCCTCGAGGTCATTTGCTCGGTTGATGATGGTAATGCAGTTTTCATGGCTACCAGCGACGGGGAAGAAGATCTGAGGCGGCAAAAGACAGTCTGGAGGCTGGATCCCTGCTATGCTGGACTCTTCTGTCATTGGAGCAGCTGAGCTGGGGTGGACGACGGCACAGCAGGAGCGGGACAAACCACGCAAGGTTTTCTTTGACAACTATCTGTAAGAGAAGTAATTCTGTAAGGGCTCCTTTGAATTGGAGGATTCCAACAATGCAGGGATAGGAAATAGACAGGAATAGGATAGGAATGCACGTGCAAAACAAAGAATTTAAAAACACATGATTTCTACCAATCTGGGTGTTTGATTCACAACAATTGGAAGATCACGGGATGCAAAGAAGCATGGTGAGATTAAGTCAAACCACAAGAAAATGTACGGTTATAATGCTATTATGCTACTATCTCTTAGTCTTGTGCTTCATGAATAGGAATTTCAAAAGGAGGACAAGTGAAAATTAATATTCCTACATTTTTTATTTCAAGGAGACACTAAAGGAACAAATCCATGTGCTCAGTGGACAATATATATAACATGTAGAGTAAAAAAGAGATGCAACAAGTGTACAACCTCTTTGGCGAAGCCATGTCGATCTCAGCGTGATTGGGTTGGCCGGTGAGGATGCTCTGGCTGACTTTGCTGTCGGAGGAGGGGAAGATCTTAGGCGTTTGGAGATGGAGCCCGAGGTAGTGCTCCGCTGTGATGGAGGGTTTCGTCGTTGGAGCAGCTCCGGTGAGTTGTACGACGCCGAGGTTGAAGCAGGACAAGAGAGACAACAAACAACATTAACCTGAGTGGAATTCTAATAGCATCTCCAATACATGACGTAAAATACATAACCACAAAGTGCTAGATGTAAAATACATCAGCCGCTCATCTCTCAATTTAACTGTCAAAACTGAACTTAACTATCGAAACTGAATTTTGCTGTCGAAACTGAATTTTGCTGTCGAAACTGAACGCACTAGCAAGGTGAGGCTACACATCAGTCAACTGACTTTTTCATCTCTGGTCAGTCGATTTTGCAGCCATTGGATACGAAATCAAGGGCCTGCGGTTCATCTTCAACCTCCACCCCCCTGAGCCGCCAGCCACCACCGGCCAAACAGCAGCCCCCGCCGCCCGCGGCCGGCGGTGCGCCGCCCCGCCCGCCCTGAAAACACTCCCCACCGCCGGTCCGCCACCGCCCCGGCCATC
>NC_041390.1:417419895-417448809 GCF_002162155.2 Triticum dicoccoides | reverse complement strand
ATAAAAATCGACTAACCCAAAAGTCGATTCAGTCGACTGAAGTATAGCTAAATCGGAGCAGCATCGCAAGCAAGAGCGAGAGCGAGAGCAGCAGCGCGAGCAAGAGCAATAGCAAGAGCAGACCATGCAGGGGGCCGAGAGCAAGAGCAGAGCAGCAGCGCGAGCGAGAGCTAAAGCAGCAGCAGCTCCTACTGATGTGGAAGTCGCCGCCGAGGGAGCAATGTCGTGGAGGAAGTGGCCGGTGACGCCGCCGTGGATGGAGCTGCGCCGTGTCGGCTCGGGACCGAGCGCCGGCAGCACCGTGAGATCGAATCAAGAAGAAAATATGGCGATTAGTGTACAACCTCTTTGGTGGCGCCGATTAGGCTGCAGCTTCATCCGAGGAAACGGTGATGATGATGCTCTTCCGGTGGTGCAGGTGAAGACGACGGTGTGGGAATGGAGGTGGCGCGAAAGACGAGGGGAACGTCAGGGCAGCTCCTTGGAGGTGGAGGACGGGTGGCTGAACCGGCGGGACGATGAGATCGACGACGGATCCTCCTCCGGTACGGTGGATGAGGGACGTCGAGGTGTTGCTGTGGACGACATCGTCGGGGAAGAGGCTCCGGCTGGGTGGCGGACGGAGCATGGTGTGGGGGTTTGTCGCGGGTTTTCACGGCCTCGGTGTTTGAATGGGTGGGTGGATGGGATGGCATTAGGGAACCATGGCTTAGAGACGCGCTTGTCCGAAATGTGGGGTAAGTTACGAAAGTACCCCCACCGATTTGAGGCGGTTCTTTCGGTTCAGGGGTACCACAGGCATTTCGCATGTCGGGATTTCACAGGAGGTGGGAGTTTTTGCACGCGTTGTAATTTCGGAATAGCAAGGCGAGGGTTGAGATGGAGGGAGTTGTCGGAGCACAACGAGACAAAGATATATCTTAAATATTTCGGGCTAACAAGGCGCGGGTTGAAATTTCTGGACAAGCCTAACGTGTACTGTACCAAATCAACGCGCACTACAAATGTCATTCAAAACTTTGAATTCATGTTATGTTCAACTAAAATATTTTGCTACGTGTATAATGCATGCAACCTACTACTCAAATGAATGTCTTAGTGCATTCCAAACGTATATACTACCGCTTCAATATGAACTAAATTTGAATCCGTTTCTGTATTTGAATAAGATCTACAGTAATGATTGTTGTGAAGTCAAAGCATTTGAATTCGTTTCTCTGTTTTAATAAGATCTACAATCATCATTATTGTCAAGTTAAACCATCGTTTGTGTATGATCTTCACAGCACACCACATGATTAGTCTTGAGTTACATATGAACTATGTGTACTATATGAACTTGAACTAGATTTTTTGAATCCACTTTATTTTGATTTCAAACACATTACATTTCTAGCTCTAGCTAGATCTTCATAATCTAAACCATGTCGCATATGTATAATGTGTTTATCACATTATGTATGGTGCCCCGCCCCCTACGCCTACAAGTATTTAGATGTGAGTTGCAAACACCACACATTACCACAAATTCAAATAAAATGTGAGAATGTTTGATATATAGTATTGTTTAGATTTTTTGATATTTAGCTGTAAGCTGCAAATGCCACACATTATCACAAATTCAAATAAAATGTGAGATTGTTTGATGTATAGTATGGTTTAGATTGTTCGGCATTTAGCTGTGAGTTCAAACGCCATGCATTATCACATTATGGTATAACATGTGCACAACATGTGTATCACCGCTATATTCATGCATGCAATGTTTAAAACACTATGATCTCCTATTCAAATATATGAATCCGCTTTCATATCAAATTATGATCTTTGTTAGTATCTTACACCCACACAATCCTCTAACCATTGTAGCTACCACTAACTTTCTCTCGTGCATGCACACGCCCTCCTCGCCCTCCCCCTTCCTCGGCATTCTATCCACCGGGCACATTCATTTTTTTTCTTTTGGTTGTTCTCCCAGAGTCTCCACAACTCCTCTCCGACACACACCGATTGATAGACCTCTCCAACGATGCCTGCCTACAACATACACACACACCTTCAATCTCCTCCTTTATGTCTCCTTGCCTCGTGTCTCTCATACGGTCAGACACACGTGTAAACTCTCGCCCCTCTTTTCATCGATCTCACAACCGCACACTCCTCCCCCTATCTAGCTAGTAGTTGGGCCTCTCGCACCACCTCCTAGCTCCATTCTCTCTGTCTATCCGTCTCGCTGGGCCTTATTTTCCTCTAACAAATGGACGTACACCGACCGATCTCTCGCTATATATATAGCTAGCTAGGTCCTTATAACTCATTTTTACCCACACGTCAATCGATGTACCTCATTAGTTGTGTCTCTCCCTTCCTCCGACAAACAACAATTGATCTACCGATCTGGTTAGGTTTGCTTACCAAACACATGGTTCCCCTTCATCATCCATGGATGCGTCCCGACAGATCTATCACGCACAGGCACACACAGAAACACATCCCCACTCTTATTGATAACATTGCAGTTCCACCCTCAGTTTGTCTAGTAGACCTCTCCCACCATCTTTGAGAAGCAACTCCATCACCCATCCAGCACTCTACCCCTCTTCCTCCCTCTCCCTCCCTCTCTCTCTCATCTCTCTCTCTGTCCCATCATATTTCCCGTCCTTCAGTTATGTATGGATGTCGACCGATCTCCCTCAAGACATAGCTGGGCCTCTCCTTCTCAACACATATACGAGTCGTTCTACCTCTATAGTTAGGCCTCTGCCTACCCCTACCCCACCCCCCTCCCCCACACACACACCGATACATCGAGCGCTCTAGTCATGTCTCCCTGCCACACACAAACTTGACATGTGCCCTCTAATGTTCCGGTAGGCCAGTCGCCCTATATCTTTGACTTGCACACACACACAATTTCGATGGCTCTCTTCATCGATCTCGCACCCACCCACTTGATCATCTCTTCGACTCTATCGATAGCTATGACCCCTCCCTCTCTTCTCGTGGATTGCCCGACCCTCTATGTATGATATGGATAGGCCTCCATTTCACACACATTGCATGCAAAATTTTGTTTGAGATGTCATCGACACATATTCCCACAAATAATTCATGAAATCAACCCCCACCCCACCCCCACCCCAAAACAAAAAACACTGAATGTGGTTTGTATCTCTCACACACACCCACGTAGGTGGGGGACATGCACGAAGAGAAGAGGTGCATGCACGGCGCACATACTCCCGTCTCTTTCCCAACCACACCCGTGCGGGTACACGGTGGAGCTCATTTCTATACGAAAAAGGCAGCCCACATGGTAATTTGGCACGTGTATTGGTTGTCCACTTGGTGGAGGGAGGATCGTCTACCACGGGTGAACAAACAAATTGCGACTTGACGTGTTATGTTAAAAAAGAGACAAACCATGTGGGGCCTACCTTAGAGGTAAGGCTCTATACACTGGAGTACTTTTGATGTGTCCCATCAACTCGTAGAATGAGGAGAAGCTTGCTTAGTACACCGTCTCCCCCGCCCACGGGCGCGGTGCCTCGCAGGATGAGGGGAAGCTTGCTCCGCCTTACGCCCGCTCCCTCGTCCATGCGCGCAGTGGCTCGCAAGACGAGGAGAAAAATTTACTACTCCCTCCGTTTACTCCTCGTCCCTACTACCTTGGTTATAGAGATTATATCATATTGTTTGGAATATATATGTCCTTTAGTAGATTTCAATATGAACTACTAGTACATACTCCAAACACTGATGTATATAGACGTATTTTAGAGTGTAGATTCACTCATTTTGCTCCGTATGTAGCACTCTCCCTCGCCCCTCGACCCTCGCCCACGTGGTGGACGTGCAGCAATTCATTCGGTCTCAGATAGCCAGAACAATATATACTGTACTACCATTATTGCTCGACTTCCTGAAGAGGCGAAGAGCCAATCGCAAGGTTAATATTTTGGAAGCTTCATAACATTGCACAAATTTATCTCGCTGATAAATTACAGTACATACTATACTAGTACTTCCTCCGTTCTTAAATATAAGTCTTTGTAGAGATTTCACCATGAACCACATGCGGATGTATATAGATGCATTTTAAGTGTAGATTCATTCATTTTGTTCCGTATGTAGTGGAATCTCTACAAAGACTTATCTACTAGTAATAGCTAGCCCCCACTACTAGGAATTCTCTATCCTCTCCTTGAGCCACATCATCAAAATTGATGTAGCCATTAGATGAAGTAAATCAGTCCATAATAGCCATCTGATCTAGACGTTGAGAGGCTCCGCACTAAGCCACATGCAAGCATGCAGAAATACCATGGCACATGCATGTGAGTGGGTTTTAAATCACATTAACATGTCTGCATGCAAGCATGCACCGGTAGCATGCATGTAAGTGAGCTTTTAAGTCCCATTAACATGTCAACAAGAAAAATATAATCCCATTATGCAGTAGGAGTTGGCTGATCTTTTTCCTTACATTGGATGATCTAAATGATGATCCGAGTTTATTTAGTTTGGCTACCACATTTTTCATGCGGTTATAGAGTTTTTTTAGTTCTATGAAATCGATAATTTTGCACAGCGAGATATACTGTTGTTCCGTGGCAACGCGCGGGGACTCATCTAGTAATATTTAGGAACGGAGGGAGTACTATGTAAAGAGTTAGGTGTCGCACGGTGATAGTGTGAGGTGGGCCGTGTAATCACTGAGCCTGCGTGTTTTCACTGCTCTTGCATGCCTCCGCTATAAGAATGGAGAAAATTGTAATCTAGTAGTAGTACCTCCTTTCGCTGAAAGCGTGGGACATCCAGCAGTCCTACCACCTCAGTAATAAAGACCAATGAGCCGTCAAATCACATAGACCCAACAGTAAGTTGGACGGACGAAGCAACCATCACTCTTGCGCCAGTGAGAGGTCGCATCCTCTCTGCCCGGGCATGAATGCGACACTGATTCTTTGGAGCGGCGCTGACCGTTTTGGGCGGGAAGCGCGCGCGGGCGATGGAGGGGCTTTGGGTGGGTCATGCTGGTCAGGAGCGGGCGTGGCAGCTGTCCACATGTCCCTACCTGACACGCCCGGAAATGAGAGGATGCACCGACTCTCGCGGCTATAATCGTACACTTCACAACATCTCTCTGTAGGAGTAGGTCGATCTGTCGCTCTCTCTAACACACACATGCTGTTAAACACACATACACACACATACACACACGCACACATGCATGCACCTTGGTCCCGTTGCACCTTGTAACGTGACTTATTAGACCTAGACGGAGGGAGTAGTAAGTATACGAGATACGGTGGCACACTGACTTAAGTCGAATACAAGTGCCCAAAATTTGTGTGCATGTTATAATAAGGATTCACTAAAAATAGTACGTGAGCGAACAGAGGGATCAATTGGACAGTGTTCCCGAGCAGTAGCGAGATGTGTGAGGTAAGAAACACCACTGGCGTTTTTTTTCTTATTAATTTGTTTGTTTCACCCTCTGACTGGTGGGACCCAACGTACTACGTGGAGAGAGCTAAGGTGACTAAGGCTGCATTATTTCTGCACCACTGTGGATAGTCTTACCACCAAATCCACATGACACGATTATGATTGAAATCCCAATGACTCCCACACACACAAAAAAACACGGCATGCTTGTCACACGAATGCAGGAATGTATAAAAGGTTATTTCCCTCTCGTTGAACATAACGGGAGGGTTGTGTAGCTGGTTAGCCTGTTCGCTCATCAAACTTGAGGTCTCGGGTTTGATAACTACACTTGAGCATAATTTGTGCCAGGAGGATTCTTTGACTGGTCAAAATGTTTTCTAGGGTTTGCACGCTTCACACTCTCTCTCCAGTATATATATACACACTGGAGCCTCAGCGCTTGTAGTTGCTCTCTTCACACTCTCTCGCCCTCTCCCGCTGGAGCCTCAGTGCTTGTAGTTGCTCTCTTCACACTCTCTCGCCCTCTCCAGATCTAAACAAGACTTCGTTGGCCTCTCTCTCCCCTCACTACTGCTCAAAGAGCCGGCAGGATCCGGCCGCCGGGAAGGGAAGGAGGCTTAACGTTGTTGCCGTCGGCGAGGGACTACCGGCGCAGCTGTTCACTTTCCACCCAGCAGCGGCGCGGGAGGGCCTCCGACCCCTTCTTCTTCACTGTCGTCCCGTCACCCAATGAACTACGCTCCAAGAACCTTAAGGTATAATTTACTTACTCCACATGCATTGCTCTAGCTGCATGTATACCATGAATCTAGGACATGGTTCAAAGAGGAAAGGAGTGGGGGAAAGTAGTGGGAAAAGTTGTATATAGCATGAATCTAGGATGTGGTTCAAAGAGGAAATGAAGGGGGAAAGTTGTATAGCATGAATCTAGGACGTGTTTCAAAGAGGAAAGGAATGGGGGAAAGTAGTGGGGAAAGTTGTATCACATAAATCTAGGACGTGGTTCAAAGAGGAAAGGAAGGGGCGAAAGTACTAGTTCAAAAAGGAAAGGAAGGGATACAACAGATTTAATGCTGTAGAGTTTGAGCAGGACTAGATTCAAAAAGACTCTACAGTCTAGGACTTAGTGAGCACATTAAATCTAGTCCTGCTCAAACTCCACAACACCAAGAGATTTAATGTTGTAGAGTTTGAGCAGGACTAGATTTAATGCGCTCACATAGGGAAAGGTGTCTAAAGATAACAAAACTGGGACCAAGACAAATATGCTCCTTGGTTGTTTGTTCTTTGTTGCAACAGACTATGCATGACCACAGTACATCGGTAGATGCACATGGTGCTGGTGCATCCACTGTCCTGTGCAACTCATTAGCTGTTGTTAATCTAAGGCCCTATTTGGTTAAAAAATCCCTAGTCCCTACCTGCTTTGTTCCAGGTACTAAACATGGACTAGAGGTTATTAAATGACATGCTAAAGGACCATGTTACCCCTAGTAATGAACTAACAGAGACAAGGTGCGATGCGTGGCAGGGGCAACTGTTGGAAAAAGTCCCAAAAAGACTCCCTCGGTGTCGTGGAGTTGACACGGCAGATGTCCTAGAGCAAGGACTTAGTTGTAGGGCCATCGCACTAGAAAGCTTAAAGGGGTTAATCGGGACAAAGGACACACGAGATAGTTTTTATACTAGTTTGGCCCCTTACGATGAAGGTAAAAGCCTACGTCTAGTTGGGATTGGTATTGCCGAAGTTTTGATCTCCAAGAGGCTTAACTCGCTGGCTTGGTTATCGACTTGGTTGTTTCTTCCCCTAAACTGCCACCAGGTCGTCCCCTTATATACACGGGTTGACGGCCGGTGGCCTACAGAGTCCCGGCTGGCTCATAATCGTGTCCGGCTCGGTGACTTCCTTTACATGCCTTTCTTTACAAGTCTTTCCTTACATACAACGGTTTACAGTATCAGGCCTTAAGCCGGCCCCAGGCCCTTGGGCCTTCTATACGTTTAGTAAACTATCATCTTGAATGTTCATCGGGCTTCTTATGTAACCTGCCATTAGGGCTGACCCGCCCAGATGTAACCCGCCATTAGGGCTGACCCGGCCCCTCTTGGGCGGGTCATACTGGTAGTAATATCCCCAACATTAGGCCCCAGGTTTGACTTTGAACTTTGTTCTTTGTCAATCTTCAATACTTAGGTGGAATCCATCCTCTGTCTGAAAACTTTTGTAACCCGTCGTGACGTCATCTTCTGAAAACACAAAAAACTTTCATGACATCATCTTCCAACTGATCTTTCATTTTTTTAATGCCTTCCAAGAATCGAGGCGTCCGTTTAGTTGGATAATCTTTATTCGGGTCTCCTTGATTTTCGCGTCCGCCTGTTCGTGCACTCCCTTATAAATAGGTACAACCTAGGTCTTTTTCATTCTCCCCCTTCGGTCATCTTCCTCCTCTCTCTGTTCCGCTGCCGCTCGAGCTCTGTCGCCGCCGCCGCCGCAGATCTCCTCGTCTTCTTCACCTCAGGCCGCTGCATCGACCTGACTTGACCAGAGAAACACGACGAACCTCCGCAGTAGCCCTGCATCTATAAGTCCCTTTCCTTCTCTGCCTTAGATCTGCATTACGTCTTCTCGAGTTCGTCGGTGTTCGTCGGTGTTCATCACAGACTCTTGGTAGATTTCACCTCCGACGCCCTTTCCTGATCATCCGATAGTGTAGAACTGCTGCGGTAGCTGTTTGGCATTCATTTTTGATAGCAGTAGATCTCTTTCTCCTGTATAGATGCTTTGTTAGCTGATAAACTCATCTATACTGGAATTTTAGATCTATAATATTTTCTTTTTGGGACAACCATTTGATCCAAAATAGTAATGATAGCTTGGGGAAACTTGTTTATGCCAACACTTAGCTGAATCTGTTTTTGGAGAAAATCTGTAGTCATGGCGGCTTACCACTCCGGCTTTCTTTTCCTTATATGTCATTAGCCCTTAGTTTAAGCCGCCGTTACTTGTTTTACAACTTCAACCTTTAACTGTAAATTGAACCGGCATGTTGTTTTTCCTTTTTCAGTCCCTTACACGTCATGCCGTCAAAGACACCCACCATCTGCAATTGGGTCCCCTCAACCATAACTGAGGAGCGTTTAAAAGAGTTCTTCCTCATTGGGTTTCTGCCCTCAAGAAGCATCATGTCTTATCGTGCTCCTGACCCGGAAGAAGAACGACCCAATCCAAAAGATGGCGAAGTGATCGTCTTTACTGACCACATGAACCGGGGCTTTTCACCGCCCCGTTCAAAGTTTTTCAGAGAAGTTCTTCACTTTTTCAAACTCCATCCTCAGGATATTGGGCCCAATTCCATATCCAATATCTATAACTTCCAAGTGCTCTGTGAGGTATATCTTCAGCAAGAGTCGACTGTGGAACTATTTAGAGAGTACTTATATCTGAACCGGCAGAACGAGTGCACCAATGGCCTTAGCTTAGAACTTGGAGGTATCTCAATTCAGCACCGGCAGGGTGCTGTCTTCCCTCTCATAGTTTTACCAAGTCACCCAAAGGACTGGAACCAAACTTGGTTTTACTGTCAGGACATCTCACCCGCCAACGAGAAGCCACTGCCGGGTTACCGCCCCGATCGTCTTGACCCCAAGTTCACCCTGCCAGATAAACTTACCGTTGCTGAATGCAAGAAGCTGCTTCCATCTATCAGAAGAATCAACTGTTTGTTGGGGAATGGTTTAACCGGAGTCGATCTAACCTGTTGCTGGATCTCATGGCGGATTATTCCATTAAGCCGTCGTTCAAAATTGATGTATGAATATGGTGGAGAACCGGACGACTCTCTCCGTCATACCCCGGTTCAACTAACCGAGGAGGACATTGTCGCAATGTCAAACCTTCTGGTGAATGCGAAGTATGAAGACTGCAGTGTTGTTGGGTTAAATCCTTTCTAGAAGCTTAACCCGGTACCAGAAGTAAGGACATTCTGATCTTTTTCCCTTTGTATTTTGTCCAGCCATATTTTTTATCACTGATCCTTCCTCTTGTCTTTGTAGGCCAACTCTGACTTTTGGAAAGTGAAATATGATCACGAAGCTACCAAGAAGGCGAAACTTGCTGCCGTGAACGCCAAGAAATCGACCCAGAGAACGAAGAAGAAGAAGAAGAAAACCATTGTTGAAGATTTAATGAAACTTGATGACACGTCTGACTCGGAGGTAGCCCTTGATTCCCTTGGCCAACTTTTTAACAATCTTATTGACACTGATCCTTAGCAGGATGACACTGGGGCCAGTCAGGCCGGGGAAGCAGAGGTAACTATCATTTCCTCCGACTCAGAGTCCTTACCAAGACACAAAGTTCGACGAGTGATCCGTAAAGTAAGGTTTTCTAACCCCTTAGCTCACTTGGATCCCAACTTTTATTTGAAAAAGCAGCAACATGAAAGCCGCCGAGAAGTTGAGATTGAAGATGAACCGGCTGTCGTCCTTCAACAGACCCCTCGGAAATGCCCGAACAAGGTTTACTTATTATTGTTCTTAACTTGTTTTAATGAATCCTGCTCCTTGTATTTCTTTTAACTCCTTTCTTTTACCTTTTCAGGAGGTGTCTCGTTCCTCAGGCGACTCATCACAAACACAATTTCCGGCTTTCAAGACTGCTCCTAGGTAATCAGAAATCCTCTTTTCTTCCGGGTTGATCAATTGTATCTTGATGCTGACTATCCTGCAATATTTTTTCCTTAGCGGCCAGGCTAAATCCAAGAAGGCGAAGGCAGCAAAACCGGCGGAAGACCCGCCAGTACTAGCATCTGACCCGGCTAGGCCGCCTTCTCCATTAACTGACGCCCTAGAAGACACTCCTATTGTCAATGAAGCAAATCCTTCGGAGCCGTCCCTTGATAAAGCCACTATGAATCCTTCTACAGCTGGACCGTCAAGCTCAACCGACCCGCCGTCTCCACGTGTTCAAGATGTTCAAATTACTGGGAGCCGCTTTGTTGAGCCGGGGAACCCAACGGTGTTGGCTCGGTGCACAGCAAAGCAAGAAGCATTGGAGAGGCAGAAGGTTCACTTTGATCTTGCCAATTATGACCGTCTCAATGACAGTGATATCTTATCCGGCTATCTCACTCATGTACACTCCAGTCGTGAGTCTGAGATCGAGATGGTCAAGCAGCTTCAGTTGAAGTATGAGGTACGTTGTTTCCGGTTTACTAATATTCCTTCATCCCCCAAGTCTTCAGATTATGAGAGAAACAGCATAACCCGTAGGCTTAAAGTACAGTCTGAGACTTTTACCTCTGAATCTTTGCCTGATATTGATAGAAAAAAAAACTTCACCTATAGTCCCCAAGGACCGGTTTATTTTGACCATCAATGAATCGGTACTTTAGAATTTAAAACCATCTTCAAAATACTTAATCCTCCGGTTTAACCTTGATAAATTTGCTGAACTGCGTACATTAGCCCCCAAGTGCCAAGTGTTATTACTTTGTAAGGGACTTGGGACTTTAAATATGTTTGTAGAGTCGTAAAAATTTGATTTGGCATACATTAGCCCCCAAGTGTCAAGTGGTTTACTCATAAAGTACTTTGAGACTTGAATCTTGAATTTGAATATTTGAATTTGAAACCAAGTCTAGACTCATCTGAACGTTTCACAGAATGCCTTGTCTGAATTGAACTCTCAATTGTCAGACGCAAAGACCCGACTAGCAAGTCAGGAGTCCGAAATCAAATCTTCCACTTCCAAACTGCAAATGAGCCTTTCTGCAACGGAAAATTTGAATACCAGCTTTGCTGCCAAGGAGAAGGTTTGGGAAAATGAGAAAACACTTTTGACCCGACGAGCTGAGATGGCCAAAACAGATCTGAAAGAAATTTCAAGAGAGTTGAACGGTTTACAGGGCCGGGTATCTCAGATGGTCGCTGCTATCTTTGGTAAGCTGCCTGATTTGACCTTTCGCATAATTTTTGCCAAACCGGACTAATAATCCGCCAACTTACTCTATTAAAAATATATGCAGGTCCATGAAGTAAAAATCTGAGCCAAGACCCGTTGATTAAACTGAAGGCAGTATACACCTTGGTTGAACAATTGTATATTGGTGCACAACGGGCTCTGGCCGCTATCTCTCCTGCAAATCAAGGACCCAACCGGCTTAGCGATGTCCTGAAAAAGCTGTCCATCCTTCCTGCTAGATTCCAAGAAGTAAAACGCTCCTGCGCGGGGGCCAGAGATTTGACTGCCCTAAGCCGCTCCAAGGCTTGGGTGCCAGACCTAGACCCGGCAGACGTAGCAAGAGGATACCCTACTGTGAAGGAGGATGGGTCTCCGTTTGATCAGGATGATTTCATAGCATGTGTACGCGAAGTCTGGCCTCAGGCGACTAGTCTTGGAGATGACACCAATGTTGACAAGTACCAGCTGGGTTTTGATAGTGAAAATAAGAAGATGGCCACTCCTTCATACAAAGTAGCAGATCTGATCCCACCAGTGAGAGAAGATACCTTTGTCCCGGAAATTGACCCGGTCGGCCTGATTGACGACGAAGCCGAATTTGTCGCCATGAACGGATTTGATTGGTCAAAATCCAACTTCCAGCAAACAGAAGGTGGTGAACCGGCAAGGGAGGGACGATGATCATCTTCATAGGCTTATAAAGCCTTGTAATAACTTAGTTGCTAAAACACCGCATGTTTGCTTATGCCGTCATGCATAAAATACTTCTATGTGAATCTGCTTCCAGATGTCAATGTATGCATCATTTAATGTTTGTCTCTGCGATATTTGAACTATGTTCCTGTGAATACAAGAAAAAGACTGGCAAGGCGGTTTAGAACCAAACGGGATTAAACACCCTAATTTACAGCCAATATATTTACCTCAATAAAAAACAGAGACAAATATAAAGAAAGGATAAGGGTTAATACGAATTCTTGAGTTAACGCAGCGGGTAAGCGCGTATAAGTAAGAATCATACCTTGTCCTTGTTGATCCTTAGATCGCCGGTTTTAATAATCCGGGTGGTGAACTTGATAATTCAATATGTATGAAAAGTTAATACTTCTTGAATACTCACTGATCATCATATCTTAGTAGCTCATACCTTTGGATCCTTGAGCCACCGGCTTGAATAACCCGGGCGGCTGTGTTGTTCAATAATTGAGCCGGTGAAGAAAACCAGGCTATCTTATTTGTAATATTGAAACAACAAAAGATAAAAGTCAAGCAACATATAATAAACATAATTTTAACTATGTATCCAAAAAGTGGGGGTTTCTGATTCGAATAAGATCAGTAAACTGGACCAAAGGGGTTAAGCTAAGGTTCGAATATGACCATATAGCCCCCAGTGGCTTTGGCGTTGCGCCGATCAAGAGGGTACCGACAGCTATGTTCTCTTTGGTTCGAATACGACCTATGTTTGAACAGGAAGCCCCCAAATGACCGTGAGAGGTTTTTAACGACCCTGATTCGAATACGATCCAAGTCGGACTCAAAAGTGGTTAAGCTATGATTCGAATACGATCAAGAAGCCCCCAAGTGAGTTTGGCCTTGAGCCGATCAAGAGGGTTACGACAGCTATGTTCTCTTTGGTTCGAATACGACCTATGTTTGAACAGGAAGCCCCCAAGTGACCTTGAGATTTGCAGCTAGATTCGGATACGATCATAAGCCGGACCAAAAAGGTTAAACTTGATTCAAATATGATCAGCTCCTTAATAGTCATTTGTAAGTAAGAAATAATAAAGATGTATAGTCTAGGAAAAGAAAAGAGACTGATGGTCTTACTTTATTGCTTATCATAGTATATACAACGTGAACGTATGTACATGTTGAGAGCCGGTGGCTCAGGTGTAATATGGCCGAAGTTGAGCAATGTTCCATGGCCGGCGGGTCTCCTCTTCCGACTTACGTGAGTCTGCATGCTCTCGAACGTCAATGAGGTAGTATGACCCATTGTTTAAATTTTTACTGACCACAAAAGGTCCATCCCAAGGTGGGGATAACTTGTGTGCATCTGAAAGATCCTGGATGAGCCGGAGCACCAAGTCGCCTTCCTGAAAAGTCCTGGAATTAACCCGGCGGCTGTGATAACGACGCAGGTCCTGTTGATAAATTGCTGACCGTGCCGCTGCTAAGTCCCTTTCTTCAACTAACAAATCAAGCGCATCCTGTCTGGCTTTTTCATTGTTAGCTTCAACATAAGCCACCACACGGTGCGAGTCATGACGGATGTCACTAGGCAACACTGCTTCTACTCCGTAAACCATGAAGAAGGGTGTGTAACCCGTAGACCTGTTGGGCGTAGTATTGATGCTCCATAACACCGAGGGTAATTCCTCTACCCAACAACCTGGCGTTCGCTGTAAAGGAACCATAAGCCAGGGTTTTAGCCCTTTCAGAATTTCCTGATTGGCTCTCTCAGCTTGACCATTGGATTGAGGATGAGCTACAGAAGAAACATCAAGCCGGATGTGCTCTCGTTGACAAAACTCTTCCATAGCCCCTTGGGACAGATTAGTGCCATTATCTGTGATAATACTATGTGGAAAACCGAAACGGAAGATTACTTTTTTCATGAACTGAACCGCCGTGGCTACATCACACTTACTCACAGGCTCCGCCTCAACCCATTTGGTGAACTTATCAACTGCCACCAAGAGATGTGTCTTTTTATCCTTAGACCTTTTGAAAGGTCCCACCATATCAAGCCCCCAAACCGCAAATGGCCAAGTGATTGGAATCATCCGGAGCTCTTGAGCCGACACATGTGCTCGTCGTGCAAATTTTTGACATCCATCACATCTACTGACGAGATCTTCTGCATCAGCGTGAGCCGTCAACCAGTAAAAACCGTGACGAGACGCTTTGGCCACTAAAGATTTTGACCTGGCGTGATGACCGCAATCGCCTTCATGGATCTCACGAAGGATTTCTTGACCTTCTTCGGGGGAAACACACCGTTGAAACGCTCCGAAAACACTGCGATGAAACAACTCTCCATCCGAAATTGTCATGGACTTAGATCACAGGGTTATCTGCCGAGCCAGGGTCTCATCCGCTGGCAACTCTCCCCGGGTCATGTAAGCCAAGAACAGCATCGTCCAATATGGGATGACATGAAGAGCCGCTACCAACTGCGCCTCTGGGTCAGGAACAACTAAATCTTCTTTTGTGGGCAACTTGATAGAGGGGTTATGCAAAACATCCAAAAAGGTGTTGGGTGGCACCGGCTTACGCTGAGACCCTAGCCGGCTTAAAGCATCAGCCGCTTCGTTCTTTCGATGGTCAATGTATCATCGGCTACCATTAATGAGGCCTTCCGACAAGGACGAATCCAACTGCCCTTCCCGTGCCCAGGTCAAACGGAATACCCGGTGATACAATACGCTGATGATACGATTCTAGTTATGCCAGCCTGCCTGCAACAAGGTGCCACCATGAAAGAGATGCTGACTGACTATGCCTCCTCGATTGTCTTGCGGATCAACTTTCATAAGTCCACACTTATACCAATCAATCTCTCTGCTGCTGCAGCCACTACCTTTGCAAATCTATTTGGCTGCTTTGTTGGGACGATGCCATTCACTTACCTTGGACTACCCCTTGGTACCACCAAACCTACGATCCTAGATCTCATGCCGTTGGTTTGCAGTGCTGAACGACGTCTCACCTCCACTATTGCAATGATGTCTTATGGCGGTAAGCTATCTTGGCTCAATGCTATGGTCACCTTGCTCCTCATCTACGCCATGTGCATGCTTAAGTTCTCGCCAAAACTGATTGAGATGCTAGACAAGATCAGGAGGAGATGTCTTTGGACCAAGAAATCTGAACAAGGTGAGAAATGCAACTCCCTTGCTGCATGGGAGATGGTCTGTAAGCCAAAGAAGCATGGAGGTCTCGGGGTCATCAACATCAAGCTGCAAAATGAAGCCTTACTAATGAAATTCTTACATAAGTTTTACAACAAGATGGATATACCATGGGTGCAACTCCTGTGGGACGCCTACTACACCGACAAGATACCACATATTGTGCCACCGGTCGGATCTTTCTGGTGGCGAGACATCTTGAAGCTCACTCCTATCTTCCGCGGCATCTCGCAGGTACAAGTGGTGTCTGGCACGTCTGCGTTATTTTGGAAAGATCTATGGGGACACGATGTACTACAAAACACACACACCCATGCCTTCTCCTTTGCCATGCATGACCATACTACCATCAAGGGGTTTTTGGAGACCACATTGTTATCGACGATGTTTCACCTCCCGCTCTCACCACAAGCTTTGTCTGAGGTATGAGATATTCAAAGGCTCTCCATGTACGTGAGCCCGAGCACCTCCATCAATGACGTTTGGCACTATATCTGGGGTAAAACAGAGTACATATCAACAAACTACTATCAGTATTTCTTCAGAGACGCCCATGCCCACCCCATTTTCAAATGTCTTTGGCGTTCGCATTGCATCATGCGGATTAATGTCCTCGGCTGGCTATTATTTCATGACAGACTCAACACACGTAACATGCTGAAATGACGCCATTATGACATCGGTGATGATCACAGCTGCCTTCTTTGTGGGGGCCCAGACGAAGAGACGGTGGATCATATCATCTTTACATGCCCTTTCAGTCAAGCGTGTTGGAGTCAACTAGGGATTGTCTGGTCGGCATTTGACTGCCGTCTACATGTTTTGCAAACCACCAAAGACTCATGGAGCGGCCCTCTATTCCTTGACATTTTCCTCGTGGCAGCTTGGAGCTTATGGAAGGAAAGAAACAACAAGCATTTTAGAAGAGTGGACCCTTCCATCAACTCCTGGTTTCGGAGGTTCAAGGAAGACTTTGGATTACTACAACATAGAACCAAGAGGACTCACTCTGCCCTCATAGTTTCCTTCCTAGCTAATCTTTGACACATTAGTAGTTCTCCAAACTATACCTACTTGGCTTGTATCTTTACTTTTACCTCTGACCATACCACACATCTTGGTTTGGTATGGTTGGGCTGCTTGTACATATGATGTAACTGTGTAAAACAACTCCATTATATATGAAAACACAGTAGGAGCCTCTCCTACTGTCCTTCCCATCAAAAAAACCTTTAAAATATCCTGCAACAGCATCGACCTCTCGGCGATAAGCCGCCATGAGAGGGTCTTTGGAATCCCACTTTCCAGATACCTGTTGAGCCACTAGATCTGAGTCACCAAGACATCTGACCCGGCTCAAGCTCATCTCCTTTGCCACTCGAAGACCATGGAGCAAGGCTTCATACTCTGATGCGTTGTTAGTGCATGGAAACATCAACCATAACACATAACAAAATTTATCACCTTGTGGTGAAGTTAATACGACTCCAACCCCTGAGCCTTCCAATTGCCTGGATCCATCAAAATGAATAGTCCAATATGTGTTATTTGGCTTCTCTTCCGGCATCTGCATCTCTGTCCATTCATTGATGAAGTCAACCCGGGCTTGAGACTTAATTGCAGTACGTGGAACATACTTCAACCCATGAGATCCAAGCTCAATTCCCCACTTGGCGACTCGCCCCGTGGCTTCTCTATTTTGAATAATGTCTTTCAAAGGAGAAGAGCTAACCACAGTGATTGGATGTCCCTGGAAGTAATGCTTAAGCTTCCGGCTCACCATGAACACCCCATAAACAAGCTTCTGCCAATGTCGATATCGTTGTTTAGACTCAATTAGCACTTCACTGACATAATAAACCGGCCGCTGAACCAGATGCTCTTTGCCAGCCTCCTGGCACTCTACCACAATAGCCACACTAGAGCCCGTGACTTGGCAGCTACGTATAACAATATCGGCTCTTTCTCAATTGGAGCAGCCAGGACCGGCGGCTCAGCCAGCTGTGCCTTCAAATCCTCAAAAGCAGTGTTCGCAGCATCGCTCCAAACAAAAACACCCTTCTTCATCAACCGATAGAGAGGCATAGCCTTTTCCCCTAACCGGCTTATGAACTGGCTCAAAGCAGCCACACGACCCGCTAGTCGCTGAACATCATTGACGCAGGTTGGTTTGGCTAGAGATGTGATTGCCTTGATTTTCTCCGGGTTAGCTTCAATACCTCGGTTACACACCAAAAAACCCCAAAAGCTTGCCGGCTGGCACTCCAGAAACGCACTTGGCCGGGTTAAGCATCATCTTGTAAACCCAAAGATTATCAAAAGTCTCTTTCAGGTCTGCGACCAAGGTTTCCTCTTCCCTGGATTTCACCACTATATCATCCACATAAGCATGAACATTGCGCCCAATTTGATCGTGAAGACAATTCTGCACACACTGCTGGTAAGTCGCCTGGGCACTCTTAAGCCCAAAAGGCATAGACACATAGCAGAAAGCTCCAAAAGGAGTTATAAAAGCTGTCTTCTCTTGATCCTTGACTACCATCTTAATCTGATGATAACCGGAATAAGCATCTAAGAAACTCAACCGTGCGCAACCCGTTGTAGCATCAATGATCTGATCAATACGGGGGAGAGCAAAAGGATCAGCTGGACAAGCCTTGTTCAAATCTGTGTAATCCACACACATACGCCAGGTGCCATTCTTTTTTAGTACAAGCACCAGGTTAGCTAACCATTCTGGGTGAAATACCTCCACAATGAACCCGGCTGCCAAGAGCCGGGCCACCTCTTCTCCGATGGCCTTGCACCTTTCTTCATTGAACCGCCGGAGAAACTGTTTGACAGGTTTGAACTTTGGATCGATATTAAGAGTGTGCTCAGCGAGTTCCCTCGGGACACCCGACATGTCTGAAGGTTTCCATGCAAAGATGTCCCGGTTCTCATGGATGAACTCGATGAGCGCGCTTTCCTATTTTGGATCCAAGTTTGCGCTGATGATGAACTGTTTGGATGAGTCGCCAGGTAAAAAGTCAACCATCTTAGTGTCATCAGCTGATTTGAATTTCAACTCCGCTCATGCTCTGTTGTTGGTTTCTTTAATGACGTCGTGTCCGCCGGGTCAACATGATCCTTGTAGAATTTTAACTCCTCTGTTGCACAAACATATTCAGCATAGGCGGCATCACCCTCTTCACATTCCAATGCTATCTTCCAGCTCCCATGTACTGTAATGGTGCCCTTATGACCCGGCATCTTGAGCTGCAAATATACGTAACACGGCCGAGCCATGAACTTGGCATAAGCCGGCCACCCAAACAGAGCATGATATGGGCTTTTGATCTTAACCACTTCAAAGGTTAATTTTTCTTCTCTGGAGTCATACTCATCCCCAAAGGCTACTTCCAGCTCAATCTTCCCAACTGGGTATGCCGATTTACCAGGCACCACACCGTGAAAAACAGTGTTGGATTGTTTAAGATTTTTATCTGTCAATCCCATCCGGCGAAACATCTCATGGTAGAGGATGTTGATGTTGCTGCCTCCATCCATGAGTACCTTAGTAAACTTGTACCCACCAACCTGAGGTGTCACTACCAAAGCCAAGTGACCCGGATTATCAACCCGGGGCGGGTGATCCTCTCTGCTCCACACAATAGGCTGCTCCGACCAACGTAGATAATGTGGAATTACCGGCTCAACGGCATTGATGGCCCTCTTGTGGAGTTTCTGGTCCTTCTTACATAAACTGGTAGTAAAGACATGATATTGTCTGCTACTCAACTGCTTTGGGTTGCTCTGATAGCCGGATTGCTGCTGCTGCTGATCCCCTTGGCCGTGTTGCTGATTATATCCTCCTTGGTGACTAGGATAACCCTGACCGTGAAAACCTCCTTCGTTTGAACCGGCGCCCGGGCCCTGAAAGCTGCCTCCACCTGAGCCGCCACCTGGGCCGTGACCACCATCAAATTCGTTTGAATTTTTAAATGCATTCATGATCGTGCAATCCTTCCACAAGTGGGTGGCTGGTTTCTCCCGGGTGCCGTGTTTTGGACAAGGTTCATTCAACAACTGCTCAAGGGTGGGGCCTGACCCGCCCGATCGAGGGGGTTGTCTGCCCTTGTGCCGCTGATTACCACCCTGCGCATTAGTATTAGCAACAAACTCATCAGCCTTACATTTATTACCTCCCTGATTCGTCGGCTTATGCCGGTGACCCTTGCCATTGTCATTCTTCTTTCCCTTCGCTGTCTTTTCTTCGTCAGACACCGGGTCCTTGGTGGTATCAGAATTGGCATACTTGAAAAGAGCTGCCATCAACGTTCCCATGCCATTACAGTCACGTTTAAGCCGCCCCAACTTCTGCTTCAGAGGTTCAAAGTGGCAATTTTTCTCCAACATCAAAACTGCTGAGCCGGCATCCATCTTATCGGATGAATGTATTATCTCCTTGACCCGGCGCACCCAATGGGTTGTAGATTCACCATCCTCTTGCTTGCAATTGGTTAGGTCCACAATCGACATTGGCTGCTTACACATGTCCTTAAAGTTCTGGATGAATCGTGCTTTCAACTCTGCCCATGAGCCAATAGAATTGGGTGGCAATCCCTTCAACCAGGTCTGAGCCGTTCCATCCAACATCATGGTAAAATACTTGGCCATCGCAGCATCGCTAACCTCCAACAGCTCCATAGCCATCTCATAACTCTCAATCCAAGCCCCCGGCTGTAGGTCAGCCGTGTAATTAGGCACCTTATGAGGCCCCTTGAAATCCTTGGGCAACCGTTCATTGCGTATGGCCGGGACTAGGCAAGGCACGCCTCTGGTTCTTGTGGCCACTCCTGCCTCAACCGAGGTTGCTGGATAAGCCGGAAAGGTTTGGTGAGCTGCCTGCTCTGCCGCTATCTGAGCCGCTCGTTCCGCCTCTTGACGAATCCTCTCATGATCCGCCAAGTTAAGGGCTCCAGCCCGTACCGGCTCATGCCTATATGGCCGGTTGTGGCATTGAGCATTACTTGACATCTCTGCAGACTCCGTGTGCCTACTATAACTCGGGCTCCGGCTTGGGGGAGGAGTTGAATGAATCTTGTCTCGACTGTAGGAGTATGCATCCTGCTGGGCCAAAGCTGTCTGAAGTAGTTCTCTTACCCTCCGGGTTTCAATTGCTGCTGGCGAGTCGCCTTCCATTGGGAGAGCTGCCAAACGAGCCGACGCTGTGATGAGATTTTCCATAGGGTTAGAGAAGTGACCCGGAGGTGTTGATACATAACGAGGAGGAGCTGTATTCAGGCGGGGTGGCTCCATGGCCCGTGGCTGATCTGGTAGACCCGATGTCGTGACCCGGTTCGCCTCCGGCGGGTTGCTCCCCCCAGCCCTGGGTGTATGGAACAGGTTCCTCGGATCCAGCGTTAGAGGCAGACGCGATTGAGTTTTCTGATGCCTCCTCCTCATGACCTCGTTTGATGCATTAAGATCCACCGAGAGCCGGAAAGTTTCTGCTTGAAGCTGCTGAGCACGAGCATCCAGAGCTGCTCGTTCCGCTGCCATCCGGGTTTCCTCCGTGGCTAGATTTTCCTTAGCTTGCACCATCTCCTCCTGCACGCGTGCCACTTCTGCGTCATGCTGGGCTTTATCCGCCGGTTCTACCACAGCGGTTAACAGAGCCGTCAGCCTATCCATGAGGTCCATTAGAACCTGAGCTGGGGGGCGCGCGGGGTCTCCTGACCCGGCTGCTGTCGACCCGGTAGCTGCTGCTGCTGCTGCGGGAAGTTCTGCCCAGGTTGCGTCCCCGCCATGAAGACTCCGGCCCAATTCGGCGGCTCAAGGGGGTCCGGAATACTGCTGCTATCGGAACAGCCCCCGAGCATGTCGTCTTGCAGCTGGTACAACGAGTCCGTCTCACCTGTTGATGATGCAATATCAGAGCAGATCGTCGTCTCCCCGCCTTCCATTGATCCTTCGGAGTATTCACCGCCATGGACGAAGCCTACGATGGCATGTTTCACGACAGATTGAACACGGGCAGACCCGGCGCATTGAGCCGTTTCGATGAGGTTGGTGTGAACGTCCAGCTCAAGGCCTGACTCGCCGATCCGGCCGATGAAGACGTGATTTCCGCTGAAGGGGACCCGGTACCCGTACTCGATCGAGCCGGCCTCGGGGCCCCAGCCTTCGTCGTCGATGTAGATTTTTGCCGCGACCATCCGGGCCACAGTGTATCCCTTGAGCCCTTCGAAGTTGCCCTTCAAGAACTCAAATCCACCATGCGCTGGCCCCATGGTGGGTGCCAACTATCGTGGAGTTGACACGGCAGATGTCCTAGAGCAAGGACTTAGTCGTAGGGCCATCGCACTAGGAAGCTTAAAGGGGTTAATCGGGACAAAGGACACACGAGAGAGTTTTTGTACTAGTTCGGCCCCTTACGATGAAGGTAAAAGCCTACGTCTAGTTGGGATTGGTATTGCTGAAGTTTCAATCTCCAAGAGGCTTAACTCGCCGGCTTGGTTATCGACTTGGTTGTTTCTTCCCCTAAACCGCCACCGGGTCGTTCCCTTATATACACGGGTTGACGCCTGGTGGCCTACAGAGTCCCGGCCGGCTCATAATCATGTCCGGCTCGGTGACTTCCTTTACATGCCTTTCTTTACAAGTCTTTCCTTACATACGGCGGTTTACAGTATCAGGCCTTAAGCCGGCCCCAGGCCCTTGGGCCTTCTATACGTTTAGTAAACTATCATCTTGAATGTTCATCGGGCTTCTTATGTAACACGCCATTAGGGCTGACCCGGCCCCTCCTGGGCGGGTCATACTGGTAGTAATATCCCCAACACTCGGGGTCTTCTTTCTTTAGTCCCAAATGCCCACTTTTAGTCCCTAAAAGTCCCTCCTGTTTGGTTTAGATGGGACTGACACGGAGTTCTTTTAGTCCCTACACCAAAATATTCCTGTAAACAAACACCCTCTAATAATGCCGCTGGAAAATTGATGCAATGCCACAGTTAAAAGCAAATTACATGTTTAACGAATTTTATTGTTAATATAATCTCTATGTTAATATTAATCAATGCCACCATTTGAGAAATGCTACTGTCTTGCTTTCTTTCCCATTTAGATAAGGTAGATGCTTCTTTTTGTTGGCTTCTGTGTCATCCATCGTTATTGACCACTAATTGTTTTCTTTGCACCTCTGTGTAAACAGGGTTATCTACTTCACCTCGTTGCCATTGTGACCTTTTGTTGCACTACACAAAACACTTTTGTTTTAAGAGTGTTTTGTGCAGTTCAACCAAAATGTCACACCGACAATGTTGCTTGATTGCTTGATCTTAGTGGAACTGCACAAGAGGAGATCTTACTTCTTATCCGTTAAGGCGAATTTGGTTCAGATCTTCTTCTTGTGAGTTGTTTGAATTCCGCATCATGAGAGGTCAGTACTAGCCTTCTTTCACATGATTCTGCAGTGTGCTTTCATATGTTGTGCTACTTGTACGATAATGTTGCTTGATTTTAGTGAACTGCACAAATGGAGACAAGACTTCCAATCTGTATGTGCACCGTAATATCCCATTGAGGTAAGATAAGGATATTTCACAACTGCTAGCCTGTATTTTGCCACTTTCATCAGAAAATTAAGTTTAGTACTATACTTGTGCTCCCTAATTGACATGCCAAATCTTACATTGAAGGCGAAGCTTGTCTGTTATTGAACCAAGTGATGAAGGGGAAGAACAAGCGGAAGAAAAACAAAAATCAAGTCTCGGTGCTGTAATGAAGCACTGGAACTGTGATGACACAAGTAATGATATAGTTTTGCATCTTAATTTATTGCTATGGCTGGAACGAGCAATTGTTTTGCCACTGATTTGATGCCACTCTTAATGTAATATGTAATTATCTCTACTTGTGCAAACAGGGATCTTCTTTGAAGATACCATATATTTTAGTGGAACTGCACAAGAAGTTGTTGGAAACATTAAACTAATCGAGGAGTATATAGTAAGCATGGCCACCATCGTAGATAGCAACAGATGGTTCCGGAGAAGTGCTTCATCTGTATGCTCTACACAATAAGCCTCCTGACAAAGGTTGGTACTCGCCCACTGATTTCATCCATATGATTGAGCTTTGTCATCTCTATTGGTGTTGTGCTACTGTTTAGATACTATCATGAAAAAGTGGTATTGTCCTTGAGAAGTGCTTCATCTGTGTTGTTTTAAATATTTCCTTTCCTTTTTTTCGAGCAAACAGGGATGCTAGCATTTAGTAGTCCTCTTGTCTTTGCACAACAGGATCATCTTCCTCTGAAGAAGAATATGGAGTACGTGAAGTGACTAGTTCCGATTATGCCAGGATGAAGAAGCCCTGTCTATCTTCTCATCAGAAGGAGCAGTTGAAGGATGGTTACATTACTCCCCACAAGAACAAACTAACTTCAGCTCAGAAGGACTAACAAATCTCCATTTTTTGCTGTGATGCGCGAGTACAATGTTGTTCTAGGATTCTTTCTGGTGAATTCCATTTTTCTAAAAGTGTGCTCTACATGGACCATGTATGTGCCTGTTGAAACTCTCAATTCATAGTACAGTTTGCTTTATACTAATCACTTTTTGTATTTTTGCAAACAGGGGTGCTCAGCGTGATTTCAATGGGAACTGCACAAAATGTTCATGAATACATCAAATCATTCATTTCCACCACAAGAAAGGAGGTGCCGATAAGTTCAAGGCGTTGCAACATATAAGGGCGAAATCATACAAGCTACACGCGAATTTGGTTGATTTTGGTGGAACTGCACAAAAAGAACAGCTAGTTTATTTAGCACGAGGTGCCATGTCAATGTCCGAACTGATGGCAAACCCTGCCCATTCCACAATCATAGGCATTTGATATTTTGGAATGGGACAACCTTGTCAAATTTTGCTCATTGATTTTAGCAAGACATGCGTTTGATATTTTTGAATGGGACGCCCTTTGCTGTCAGCAGCGTCGATCAATTTTTTTCTTTATTCATTAGTTGTGAAGTAAATATTGCCTCTGACATGTGAGTCCCTGAGATGCATAATCATCGATCGTTTTGAATGTTCTCTATGAATTGCCAGGCATGTGTGTTTGATTGCAATGTACAGAAACCCTAAAAAGCTGCTCAAACTCTTTGTACTCCTTCTGTTCCTTTTTACTTCGCACATTGTGAAAGTTCATACTTTTTTGTATAAGATTGGTCAAAGTAGAGATACTTTGATTGCAGAAAAAACTTGTATGCAGACTAGAAAGGACCGGAGGGAGTACATGTGAAACTGCTGCAAACGAGGTGATCACCCTGGGAATAATGCTAGTACGTATTGTTTTGCATGTTCATCCAATGCCAGTGATACAGGAATTCGAACTAATTGAAATAAATTCATTCATACATGGTCGGATTTCATATAAACATGCCGGATTTCATTACATTTCATACATTCTTCAACTAAAAAGGGGTGCGCTGGAGGTATAATTAATTAACCGAAGCTACCCACCTGTGTCCCGCTGAGCCGAACAGAAGCTTCAGTGACTTAACTGCAGGTCCAGTTGCGTAACTGACATGTGGCCTGTTGGGCCCACGTGTCAGTCAGCCAACTGCACCAGCAGTTAAGTAGAAGCAGCGTTCTTCTCCAGCGCAGCTCTCCGACTCCATGTCGCCGCCAAGAATCTAACTATCCGTCAATGGTCAACCCGCCTAGCTTGGCTTCAACCGGAGGGTAGCAACGGTGGCCTTACTTGGACCCGAGCGGCGGCGACCTACCGTGTTCTACTCTTCCTTGTTTTTTGTGTGGCGCGGCCTCGTTGGCAGCGGGGCGGGGCCTCGGCGAAGCCGGTGATGTCCTCTATCTCGTTGCCGGCGGGCGGCGCCTCAGCGGAGCGGTGGGAATCCTCCCCCACGTTGCCGGCAGGGTGGGGCCTCAGCTGAGCCGGCGATGTCCTCTGCCTCGTTGTTGGCGGGGTGAGGCCTCGGCGGAGCCGGCGGTGTCCTTTGCCTCGTTGTTGGCACCGCGGGGCCTGGGCGGAGCAGGGCCTCGTCGACGCCAGCAGAGCGGGGACTCGTCGGAGCCGACATTGTCCTCTGCCTCGTCCTCGGTCTCGCCAAACAGCGCCTCGCCCGCTTCATCGCCCTCTTTGCTAGCCTCTTTGTAGGCGGCCGCAGCCTCCGCCACCCGCATGTGGTACCGCCAGCGCTCGAGGCGGCCCTTGTGGGCGGAGCGGTACGAGTCGAGCACCGCCTCCTGCTCCGCCCGCTCCGCGGCGATCTGCTCCTCCGCCTGCAAGTGCTCCTGGAGAAGATGGTGGTTGTAGGCGGCGTCAGCCTGCGCCTCCCAGAATTGCTCCTCACGCATCTACCTCACCCTATCCATATATTGGGCACGGGCCTCGCCGATGGTCATGGTGCAATGCACCGGCGAGGATGGCGTGGAGGAGGGGGTTGGCGCCGGATCATCGACTACCATGTTCTCCATTGGGACGTCGTCATCCTCCGGCTGCCTGTCGGCCAGTCGGTCGGCAGCAATGGCTACCATCTCCTTGTGGTCCGTCGTCCACCCGTCCCGAAGAGCGCTAGAGCACGAGGAAGCCACGGTGGGCAGTAGTGGTGTGGATAGGAGAAAGGGAACGGATGCGGATGACTACGGCTATGGCCGATGCAGCAGTTTATATAGCAATGGTGGGCGGGCGGAGGGACGGACGTGTGGCGTCGGAGTAGCCGCCTCGGCAACCGCGTATCATTAATGTGGGCGGCAGATGGACGGACAGACAACACTTGTGTCGTTTGAAGGCGGAGCAATCGCCTGCACCAGGAAGCGGGGCAGGCGGCGCTGACTGTTTCGGGCGGAAAGCGCGCGCGGGCGAGGAGATGACTTTACTTGGAGAGGATGACAATGGGGACCCACCAGGTCCATAGCCTCACGTACGCAAGTGCCACCTTATTATATATATATATAATTTATTTTGCTTCCTCTTGGTTTCCTGACATCAGGGTCCCACACCATTGTCAACCTATGTACTAGTCAATAAACAAGAGAATTGCACAAGAAGCGGCCGACAGCTGGGACCAAGCAGCTCGAGCAGTATTTGTGTTTTTGAGGTGTGAGCACTGCAGAGTTTTTCGATGTTTAGCCCAGATATTAATTTTTCTCCTCTGAACAACAACCAAAACATCAATGCAGGTATTAAATGGGCGGGCTGTGGCCCGTCTAGCCCAGGCCAGATATCCAACCCAGATATTAGTTTTTTTCAAGCTGAAAATGGCTAGCCCAGCTATAGTTTTTTTAGGAATACCCAGGCAAGGTCAAGTTGTTATTCTCCACCCCGCTGGGCTGCAAATCTTTCCTAGGAGGGATGCATTAGGCTTAACAAGAAAATGGGCTTTAAGAAATAATAAATGGGATGTAAATATAAAAACTAGGCAGTAACTATAAAATATGCACCAAACACGTGATTACTTTATAAAATATTATTTTTGGATATTGAAAATTTTAATTTCATTAATTGTTGCGAGCGCAATGTTTCGTTGGATTTTTACGTAATATAAATTTATATTGAAATTGTATTTAATCTGACTAGAAATTTTGGGATAAAAATATTTCGGATCCCATCAAAATGTGGGAAATTTTATTGAATTCTGTTTTGAATGGTTGGTTGAAATGGGCCGTACTTTTAACAAACTGTAAATGGGCTGTAGTAAATTCCATTAGAATTCAAAAATGGGCTACACATTCTTACAAATCTCAAATGGGCTATAAGTTCTCTGCCACACACTTCTGGCCTTACTAAGTTGACGTGTCCCCTAAAAAACAGAGTTGACGCGTATGCAAGGCTTTGTCAACTTATAGTCAACACACGGTTCTAGCAGCAGTGGCTGTTGGATGTCCATCCAACGGATGCCGTGCTTCTTCTTTAATCTCAGATATTCTAGCTTCACCCGCCCAAAAAATGATTCCTCCCCCTGACATCTGGGGCGCACCGTTTCGGAAGCTGACCTGTGGGCTTACTAAGTTGACGTACCAAGGGCTTTGTCAACTTAGTCAATATAAACGATTCTAGCTGCAGTGACCATACGATGTCCATCCAACGGCCGTCGTGCTTCTTCAACCTCTGGTCTTCTTGCTCCAGCCGACCAAAGCAGCGCCGGTCGTGCCGCCTGCTCCTGCCTCCCGTGGCCGGCTGTGCTGCCGCGGAGGCCTCACCGCCCCATACTACTCCCACAGCTGGCCAGGCCATCCCTCCACTCACACACACACCCTGTTATTCTGCGGCAACGACAGCGCAGCCGAACTAGTGAACCCTCGTACTCCTCTCCGTATGTGCATCCACTGCCCGCGTCTTCCCCGGCTCCGCGTCGTCCCCTTCCTAGGCCTTGCCGTCGTCCACCACCCTGGTGCTCTCGGTGCGGCGTGGTCAACGTGGTCAAGGAACGACTTCCATCGGACGTGGACTGTACGTGGAGAGGCTGACAGCTGGGTCCATGGCAGCCGCAAGGAAGTGCCTCCTTATTACGCGCAAAATAATTATTCCTCCACCTGACAGCGGGGACCCACCGGACGGGCCACCGTATTTCGCGAAAAAAATGATTCGCCCCCTGACTGCTAGGACCCACGTGCTACATCTTCGCACGCACGGAAGTGCGTCCGAAAAAAAAAACGATTCGCCCCCCTGACTGCTGGGACCCACCAGCTACATCTTCGCACGCAAGGAAGTGCGTCCGAAAAAAATGATTCGCCCCTCGACTGCTGGGACGCACCAGCTATACCTTCACACGCAAGGAAGTGCGTCCGGGCAAAAAAACAATTCGCCCCCCTGACTGCTGGGACCCAGCAGCTACACCTTTGCACCCAAGGAAGTGCGTCCGGGCAAAAAAAAACAAAAAGATTCGCCCCCCTGACTGCTGGGACCCACCAGCTACATCTTCACAGGCAAGGAAGTGCCTGATAGTCGGGACCCACCTGGTCGAAGCATACGTAGCATTGTCATTCTAGTCGCGAACGTGTACATACATAATGGTCGATGTAGAGGCGCACACGTGTCGTAGTAGAGGCGCGCACGTGTCGTAGTAGAGGCGTGCACGTAGCATGTACACGTACGTACAACGGCCAGGGTGCAAGAAAGAAAATACGGCCACGTATGTGTACATACGGGCGGGGTCTCGAACGCCTACTCGCGCATACGTACGGCCAGGGCTCGTGCACATGGCTGGGTCGGAATGAAGAAACAGCGTCGTCGTCGTGTTCATGGGGAGGCAACAAAATGCGTCGTGTTCATGGGGAGGCAACGGAATGCGTCGTGTTCATCGGGAGGCAACGGAATGCGTCGTGTTCATCGGGAGGCAACGGAATGCGTCGTGTTCATCGGGAGGCAACGGAACGCGTGCCAGCCAACCGACTGGGTCGGAACGGAATGCGTGGTCGTGTTCGTCGGGAGGGCTTGGACGGAACATGCGATGGAAACGAGGCCTGGCGTACTGCAAAACGGAGGAAACGGACCTCCTATGTTCGGAACAGGGTCCTGTTGATCGGGAGGGGTGTGGCATATCGCAAAACGGAGGAAACGGACCTC
>NC_041390.1:417396271-417419085 GCF_002162155.2 Triticum dicoccoides | reverse complement strand
GCTCACTGTTCATCCAATCGATCGGCTTCAATTAGCAGCAGTAGCGAAGGAATCGCTCGATCGGGTTCAGTTAACAGCCATCGATCGATCTCTCGGGTTCAGTAACGCGTAGCCTGCAGTGCAATCGCTCGGGTTCAGTTAGAGCCCAACGCCTCGCTCGGGTTCAGTTAGAGCCAACGCCTCGCACACACGCGCGTACGTGTACGAGAGAGACGCGCATCGCTCGGCCCCCGACCTCCCACCGTAACCGGGAACTCCCCGAAATTTTCCTCGCCCTCGCTTCTACCACGGTTTTTTCCGTCATGGACGGCCCAAAGAATGCCATGCAGCTGCATCTCCGGCCCGCCCAGGACGAAAAGCCCATTTTCTGTCATGATTTTTTGTCATAGAAGTAGGATCCCGCCACATCTATGATGATACCGGGTTTTGTCACAATTATCGTCATAGAAGTGTCATATGTATGACAGAAAAAAAATTCGTTCAGCCCAAAATGTCACGGATGTGTCTTTTTTTTGTAGTGAAAAGATAGTCCCTTCACAGAGGGAAGAAGAGGTTGCCATGCGTTTATTTGTTTGTATGCTCAGCCCCTTAGTGCAAAAGAACGTCATGTTGCATTGCCCCTTGTGATAGCGACCTTTATTATGCAGTCTGTCGCTTTTATTCTTCACCATCACAAGTTCGTGCAACGCTCAATTTTCTCTTACACTAAATGATCTCACACTTTTAGGAGCAATTTTTATTGCCTTTTGCACCGATGACAACTTACTTGAGGGATCTTCCTCAATCCCTAGGTAGGTGTGGTGGACTCTTGAAAATAAGATTTGGGTTTAAGGGTTTTTGGATGCACGGATAGTATCTCTACTTAGTGTGGAATTTTGGCTAGCAAAGATAGGGGCAAGCACCACATGTTAAAGGATCCATGACAATATGACTTCTATGTGAATATAAACAAACATAAACCATTAAGTTGTCTTCCTTGTCCAACGTCAACAATTTTGGCATATACTATTTTGGTGAGGGCTCACTGATACGGCTCCGTCGTATCTACTTTTCCAAACACTTTTGTCCTTGTTTTGGATTCTAACTTGCATGATTTGAATGGAACTACCCCGGACTGACGTTGTTTTCAGCAGAATTGCCATGGTGTTATTTTTGTGCAGAAATAGAAGCTCTCGGAATGACCTGAAAATCAATGGAGAATCATTTTGGAATATACAAAAAATACTGGAAGAAAGATCCATGTCAGGGGCCCCACCACCTGTCCACAAAGGTGGGGGCGCGCCCTACCCCCTGGGCGCGCCCCCTACCTCATGGGCCCCCTGACGCTCCACCGACCTAAACCTTGACTCCATATATTCACTTTCGGGGAGAAAAAAATCAGAGAGAAGGATTCATCACGTTTTACGATACGGAGCCGCCACCAAGCCCTAAACACTCTTGGGAGGGATGATCTAGAGTCCGTTCGGGGCTCCGGAGGGGGGAATCCGTTGCCATCATCATCATCAACCTTCCTCCATCACCAATTTCATGATGCTCACTGCCGTGCGTGAGTAACTCCATCGTAGGCTTGCTGGACGGTGATGGGTTGGATGAGATTTATCATATAATCGAGTTAGTTTTGTTAGGGTTTGATCCCTAGTATCCACTATGTTCTAAGATTGATGTTGCTATGACTTTTCTATGCTTAATGCTTGTCACTAGGGCCCGAGTGCCATGATTTCAGAGTTGAACCTATTATGTTTTCATCAATATATGAGAGTTCTTGATCCTATCTTGCAAGTCTATAGTCACCTACTATGTGTTATGATCCGGCAACCCCGAAGTGACAATAATCGGGACCACTCCCGGTGATGACCGTAGTTTGAGGAGTTCATGTATTCACTATGTGTTAATGCTTTGGTCCGGTACTCTATTAAAAGGAGGCCTTATTATCCCTTAGTTTCTATAGGACCCCGCTGCCACGGGAGGGTAGGACAAAAGATGTCATGCAAGTTCTTTTCCATAAGCACGTATGACTATATTCGGAATACATGCCTACATTACATTGATGAACTGGAGCTAGTTCTGTGTCACCCTAGGTTATGACTATTACATGATCGATCGCATCCGGCATAAATCTCCATCACTGATCCAATGCCTACGAGCTTTCCATGTATTGTTCTTCGCTTATTTACTTTTCCGTTGCTAGTGTTACCATCACTATAAAACCCAAAAATATTACCTTTTGCCACCGTTACCACTACTATCATATTACTTTGCTACTAAATAACTTGCTGCAGATATTAAGTTTCCAGGTGTGGTTGAATTGACAACTCAGCTGCTAATACTTGAGAATATTCTTTGGCTCCCCTTGTGTCGAATCAATAAATTTGGGTTGAATACTCTACCCTCGAAAACTATTGCAATCCCCTATACTTGTGGGTTATCAAGACTATTTTCTGGCACCGTCGTCGAGGAGCATAGCTCTATTCTTTGAGTCACTTGGGATTTATATCTGCTTATCATTATGAAGAACTTGAAAGATCAAAGAAACCAAGATTTTTCCCTCAACTACGAGGGGAGGTAAGGAACTGGCATCTAGCTCTGCACTTGATTCACCTTCTATTTTGAGTAAGCTTGCGACACCTAAACCTGCTTCTCCTATTAATTCTGCTATGCCGCATGTTATTGATGATTCCACTTCAGCTTTGCATGATACTTACGATGAAACTACTTCTATGCTTGATAATATTATGCCACTAGGTGAATTTCTTGATGAACAACTAGCTAGAGCTAGGGAGAATGAAATTATTGAAACTGATACTATTGATGAAAGTGATGATGAAGATTCTCCCCCTAGATATGAATTGCCTGTTGTTCCTGAGGGTTATGTTATGGATGAAGAAACTGCTAGAGACTGTCTTGCCTGCAACGATAGAAGTGATTTTAAGAAATTATTAGCTAAGCTTAAAGAAAAATCTCTGAATGCTAGAATGAAATATGATCCTGCTTATGCTACTTCACCTATCTTTATTACTGATAAGGATTATGATTTCTCTGTTGATCCTGAGTTAATTACTTTGGTTGAATCTGATCCTTTCTATGGCTATGAATCTGAAACTGTTGTGGCACACCTTACTAAATTAAATGATATAGCTACCCTATTCACTAATGATGAGAAAACTCGCTACTATTATATCCTTAAATTATTTTTGTTCTCATTAAACGGTGATGCTAAGATATGGTTTAATTCTCTTGATCCTGGTTGTGTGCGTAGTCCCCAGGATATGATTTATTACTTCTCTGCTAAATATTTCCCCTCTCATAAGAAACAAGCTGCTTTAAGGGAAATATATAATTTTGTGCAAATTGAAGAAGAGAGTCTCCCATAAGCTTGGGGGAGGCTTCTCCAATTACTTAATGCTTTGCCTAATCATCCTCTCAAGAAGAATGAAATACTTGATATCTTTTATAATGGACTAACCGATGCTTCCAGAGATTACCTGGATAGTTGTGCTGGTTATGTTTTCAGGGAAAGAACTGTTGATCAAGCTGAAATTCTATTGAATAATATGTTGACCAATGAAAATAATTGGACACTTCCTGAACCAACTCCTAAGCCAACTCCGAAGAAAAGGGGCATTCTATTTCTCAATCCTGAAGATATGCAAAAGGCAAAGAAATCTATGAAAGAAAAGGGTACAAAAGCTAAAGATGTTAAGAATTTGCTGCCTGTTGAAGAAATACATGGTCTTAATTCATCAACTATTGAAGAAACACACGGTCTTGATAACCTGACACAGGTAGTAAAGGTAAATTCTCTCTATAGATATGATAAAGCTGAAATCCCTCCTGGTAAGTTTGCTAGCCAATGCTTAGATGAGTTTGATAACTTTGTGGTTAAGCAAGAAGATTTTAATGCTTATGTTGGTAGACAATTGAAACATAATGCTTATATGATTGAACACTTGAGTGATTATATGGGTAGTGCTAAAGGTGAACTTAAACTTATTAGTAAACATGCTTCCATGGTTACCACTCAAGTAGAACAAGTAATTAAAGCTCAGAATGATTTGCTCAATGAATTGAATAGTAAAAATAATGACTTTGTTGTTAGAGTTGCAACTAGAGGAGGTAAAGTGACTCAGGAACCTTTGTATCCTGAGGTTCATCCTAAAAGAATTGAGCAAGATTCTCAGAGAATTAATATTGATGCACCTAGTCCTTCTAAAAGGAAGAAAAACAAAAATGATAGGACTTTGCATGCTTCTAGTGAACCTGTTGTTGACACACCTGAGAATCCCAATGATATTTCTATTTCTGATGCTGAAATACAATCCAGTAATGAACATGAACCTAGTGATAATGTTAATGGTGATGCTCATGTTGATGCTCAACCTAGTAATGACAATGATGTAGAGATTGAACCTGCTGTTGATCTTGATAACCCACAATCAAAGAATCAATGTTATGATAAGAGAGACTTTGTTGCTAGGAAGCACGGTAAAGAAAGAGAACCATGGGTTCAGAAACCCATGCCTTTTCCTCCTAAACCATCCAAGAAAAAGGATGATGAGGATTTTGAGCGCTTTGCTGAAATGATTAGACCTATCTTTTTGCATATGCGTTTGACTAATATGCTTAAAATGAATCCTTATGCTAAATATATGAAGGAAATTGTTACTAATAAAAGAAAGATACAGGAAGCTGAAATTTCCACCATGCTTGCTAATTACACTTTTAAGGGTGGAATACCAAATAAACTTGGAGATCTAGGAGTACCAACTATACCATGCTCCATTAAAAGAAACTATGTTAAAACTGCTTTATGTGATCTTGGAGCCGGTGTTAGTGTTATGCCTCTCTCTTTATATCGTAGGCTTGATTAGAATAAGTTGACACCTATTGAAATATCTTTGCAAATGGCTGACAAATCAACTGCTATACCCGTTGGTATTTGTGAGGATGTGCCTGTTGTTGTTGCAAACGTTACTATTTTAACAGACTTTGTTATTCTTGATATTCCCAAGGACGATAGTATGTCTATTATTCTTGGAAGACCCTTTTTGAATACTGCAAGGGGCTGTTATTGATTGCACCAAAGGCAATGTCACTTTTCATGTTAATCATAATGAGCATACGGTACACTTTCTGAGGAAACAACCTCAAGTCCACAGTATCAATTCTATTGGAAAATATTCAACAATCACTATTGGAGGTTTTGAATTTCCTCTTCCTACTGTCAAGAAGAAATATGATATTCTTATTGTTGGGGACATGCATATCCCCGTTGAGTTAACCTAGTGTTATTCGAAAATTCTCCGGTTTCATGCAATTCGGAATGAGTTTGTTAACAAGACTTGATCAACCTTGTTAGTGGATTCCTTTTGATGAGCATCAGATGGATGAATTTAGAAAACACAACTCTCTGTACCCTCTTTTTACTTTCTGTTATTTATATTAAATAAAGCAAAAATAGTAATTTCCGTCTATTTTCTGAATTATCCATGCAATAAAAAATAGCTTGAAAATAAAAGTTCTCCAAATGCCCTGAAAATTAAATATGATTTTTTTCTAGAATATTTGAGAATATCTGGCACTGAGAACATACCAGGGGGAGCAAGCACCTGGCCACAAGGGTCCAGGGCATGCCCACCCCCCTGGGCGCGCCCCCTACCTCGTGGGCCCATGGTGGCTCCCCTCCACTTATTCTAGCTACCACACACTCCTTCTTCCTCCCACAAAAATCACCAACCAGCTCAAACCCGAGTTCTAGCTCATCTTGCTGCCATTTCCGATCTCCTTGCTCAAACCTCCATTCACATAACTGCTTTGGGGGATTGTTCTTTGGTATGTGACTCCTCCAATGGTCCAATTAGTTTTTGTTCTAGTGCTTTATTCATTGCAAATTTTTGCTGCCTAGGTGACCCTGTTCTTGAGCTTGCATGTCAGATTTATATGGTCCCAAGTAGTTCTAATTCATGATATAGTCTCTAGGCACTTGTAGGAGTAGTTGCTATCAATTTTGTTGAGTTTGGTTCACTTTTATTTTGAAGTTACTAAAAATTTCAGAAATTTTTCAAAGGAAGAAATATGTTTAGGAAAATGTACCAGGGTGGGTCTTCAAGGAAGCAAGGACCCAGGCCCACAATACGCGATGCGGACGAGGAATCACCAAGAGACGCTCAAGTGCGGCCTTGTGAATAGCCGTTAGAGGATTTCATGATCCAAGCAGGAATTAAAGAGGAATTTGATGCATATGTGCGTAATGCTGATCTGGAGAGCTTCGAGGCAGATAAGTGTCGTCAATACCTCTATTTAACTGATTCATTTGTGATAAGGTTTAAATTCTCATCATCATGCAATTCTCAAACTGTCCTATTTGATCTTTATGATAAATCTTATACCATGGACTTAGAAGATTTTAACACTGCTTGTAAACTCCCTCAGTGGGATGATGTTAGTGAACCTCGCAAGTCTGAATTTAGAGATTTTCTTGCTAGTATAACTATGGGGGGGTCTAGGGATGTGACGCAAGCTACCATAGGGAGCATTCATTTTCCTGCTATACATTATTTTGCTCTCTTCATAGCTAGATGCAATAATGGTAAAGATGAAGCATGTCACATGTGTGTGCCTGATCTTAGCGTTCTCAGAAGCACTATTTTAGGAGATAAACAATACAACTTGGGGGCTATCGTTGCACATAGGTTGCATAATAATCGTATTCATGGAGATTTCTTTGGTGGAATTTATGAAACCCATATAGCTAACTTTCTTGAGATACCCATACGTGGACATGATATTGAGTTGCCTCCTTCTTATCTAGATTATGATGCTATGGTTCGTCATCAGTTTGTTGAGAGGAACGATCAGTTCCTCCAGTACCAACTAATCTTTGACAGACGACGCACCTATCACGTCGCTCTCCCTGCTCCTACTTTCTTTGACTTTCAGGCAAAGGGGAGATATGTTATAACCAGGGAGGAGGTGACCGAGTACGAGAGGAGGTTGGAGACAGCTCGCCTCCAAGCTGCAGCTCATCAAGAAATTGCCGCTGCATCTTGGTACGACCCCAGCTACAACTTTGGATATCCGCCAGGCCAGCCGTGGCCATAGACCAACTTAGGCTAAAAGCCTAAGCTTGGGGGAGTATTTATCTCTCACCGACATTACATTCCTGTTCACACACTTATGCTAGTTGTCGGTGCTCATACTTTTTCATTTTAATATACATGCTAGTTTATTTCCCTTTTTATGCTTTCTTCTTGTGTGTTTGAAAAATCTTAAGAAAAAACAAAAAAAATAGTCGTAGCTTTTAGCTAGTTTACTTTTCATGCTGTAGTAGTAGTAGTAATTAAAAAGAAAACCCAAAGAGATTTCTCATTCTTCTTTTGCTTGTTGGGAGCTTTCCCGTGTAAATAGTTTTATTTCTTTTCTTGTTCTTTGGGGGTCGAGAGGAGAAGACCATGATTAAAATGTTGAGTGGCTCTCATATGCATTATTGTTGATCTAGCAAAGAGCCCATATTATCTTGTCTTCTCTCTTGAATTGAATGCTTGCAGATTCCAGCTTAGTCCAATGCACGTGCACTATTATTATTATCCACACTATTCGGTCGTGCAAGTGAAAGGCAATAATGATGATTATATGATGAACTTATTGAGATGAGAAAAGCTGGTATGAACTCGACCTCTCTTGTTTTTGTAAATATTATTAGTTCATCGTTCCTGATTCATCCAATTATGAATAAACATGTTTGTAATGACAATTAGAGATTATAGTTGCTTATGCCATGCTTAATTAGCTAGGAGTTTATAATGGTTTACCTTGCGTGCCAACATGCTATTAAAATGGTTGTGATGTGGTATGATAGGGTGGTATCCTCTTTTGAACGATTCGAGTGGCTTGACTTGGCACATGTTCACGCATGTAGTTGAAACAAAATCAACATAGCCTCTACGATATTTATGTTCATGGTGCATTATATCCTACTCATGCTTGCATTCGGTGTTGATTAATTTTAATGCATGTTCATGACAGTTGTCGCTCTCTAGCTGGTCGCTTCCCAGTCTTTTTCTAGCCTTCACATGTACTAAGCGGGAATACTACTTGTGCATCCAATTCCATAAACCCCAAAGTTGTTCCATATGAGTCCACCATACCTACCTATATACGGTATCTACCTGCCGTTCCAAGTAAATTTGTATGTGCCAAACTCTAAACCTTCAAATAAACATGCTGTTTTGTATACTCGAATAGCTCATGCATCAACTAGGGATGTCTGTATCTTCCATGCTAGGGGGGTTATTCTCAAGAGGAGTGGACTCCGCTCCTCACTCATGAGAAAATGGCTGGTCACCGGGATGCCCAGTCCCATGCTTTATGCAAATCAAATCAAAATAACTGCAAACAAAACTCCCCGGGGACTCTTGTTAGTTGGAGGCACTCGTTGTTTTGAGCAAGCCATGGAATGATGCTTGTTGGTGGAGGGGGAGTATACACTTTACCATTCTTTTTGGGAACCGCCTATAATGTGTGTAGCATGGAAGATATCGAGATCTCTCGGTTGTTATGCTGACAATGAAAGTATACCGCTCAAAATATTATTCATATCTATTTCAAAACTGAGCTCTGGCACCTCTACAAATCCCTGCTTCCCTCTGCGAAGGGCCTATCTATTTACTTTTATGTTGAGTCATCACCCTCTTATTAAAAAGCACCAGTTGGAGAGAACCTCTGTCCTTTGCATCCATTACTGTTAGTTTACATTGAGTGTGACTTGACTGGATCTCTTTTACCATGAATTACAATGTCTAGTCAGTCCTTGATCTTTAAAGGTGCTCTGCATTTATGTTTTGCGGTCTCAGAAAGGGCTAGCGAGGTACCATCTTGTCATATCATATCATGATTGTTTTGAGAAAATGTTGTCATCCGAGATTTATTATTATTGCCCGCTAGTTGATTATGTCATTGATATGAGTAAACATGAGACCTAAATGTTATTGTGAATATGGTTAGTTCATAATCTTTGCTGAAAACTTGAATGTTGGCTTTACATATTTACAAAAACAAGAACAAACAGAGTTTGTAAAAGTTTTTTTATCACTTTAAGTTTATCAACTGAATTACTTGAGGACAGGCAAAGGTTTAAACTTGGGGGAGTTGATACGTCTCCGTCGTATCTACTTTTCCAAACACTTTTGCCCTTGTTTTGGACTCTAACTTGCATGATTTGAATGGAACTAACCCAGGCTGACGTTGTTTTCAGCAGAATTGCCATGGTGTTATTTTTGTGCAGAAATAAAAGTTCTCAAAATGACCTGAAAATCAACGGAGAATTATTTTGGAATATATAAAAAATACTGGAAGAAAGATCCACATCAGGGGGCCCACCACCTGTCCACGAGGGTGGGGGTGTGCCCTACCCCCTGGGCACGCCCCCTGCCTCATGGGCCCCCTGACGCTGCACCGACCTCAACCTTGACTCCATATATTCACTTTCGGGGAGAAAAAATTAGAGAGAAGGATTCATCGCGTTTTACGATATGGAGCCACCGCCAAGCCCTAAACTCCCTCGGGAGGGCTGATCTGGAGTCCGTTCGGGGCTCCGGAGAGGGGAATCCATCGCCATCATCATCATCATCAACCTTCATCCATCATCAATTTCATGATGCTCACTGCCGTGCATGAGTAATTCCATCGTAGGCTTGCTGGACGGTGATGGGTTGGATGAGATTTATCATGTAATCGAGTTAGTTTTGTTAGGGTTTGATCCCTAGTATCCACTATGTTCTGAGATTGATGTTACTATGACTTTGCTATGCTTAATGCTTGTCACTAGGGCCCGAGTGCCATGATTTCAGATCTGAACCTATTATGTTTTCATCAATATATGAGAGTTCTTGATCCTATCTTGCAAGTCTATAGTCACCTACTATGTGTTATGATCCGGCAACCCCGAAGTGACAATAATCGGGACCACTCCTGGTGATGACCGTAGTTTGAGTTCATGTATTCACTATGTGTTAATGCTTTGGTCCGGTACTCTATCAAAAGGAGGCCTTAATATCCCTTAGTTTCCATAGGACCCCACTGCCACGGGAGGGTAGTACAAAAGATGTCATGCAAGTTCTTTTCCATAAGCACGTATGACTATATTCGGAATACATGCCTACATTACATTGATGAACTGGAGCTAGTTCTGTGTCACCCAAGGTTATGACTGTTACATGATCGATCGCATACGGCATAATTCTCCATCACTGATCCAATGCCTACGAGCTTTCCATATATTGTTCTTCGCTTATTTACTTTTCCGTTGCTTTTGTTACCATCACTACAAAACCCAAAAATATTACCTTTTGCCACCGTTACCACTACTATCATATTACTTTGCTACTAAATAACTTGCTGCAGATATTATGTTTCCAGGTGTGGTTGAATTGACAACTCAGTTGCTAATACTTGAGAATATTCTTTGGCTCCCCTTGTGTCGAATCAATAAATTTGGGTTGAATACTCTACTCTCGAAAACTGTTGCGATCCCCTATACTTGTGGGTTATCACTCACAACACAAAAGATTTCTAGGATAGTATATTTATATGTGAATCTTCTCTTCCCTTATTAATTCTTTCATGAGTTGCATCATTGACTAATGCTATGTTTGTCAATCTCTAACAAAATTTCCAACTTATAATTTTCCTTATGTGGTGTCATCACCTACCATAAGATTAACATATGATCCTTATTCATTTATTTCCTTTCTTTCATTTACTTCCTTTCTTTTTATTTGCAACATGAAAATAAAGAAAGCAAAAACTCTAACTAAACTTTATTATATATCTCGCACATGATTACAAGGATAGATCACTAAGCAAACCCTCTAAAAGAAAGGACTGAACTAAACTTTTTTCATCTAAAGCAAAAGATCGAACTAAAATAAGTAAAGGCAAAAGATAGTGGGGATGGTACGATACCGGGGCACCTCCCCCAAGCTTGACGGAAGCCAAGGGGAGTGCCCATACCCGATACTCAATTCTCTTTTGGTGATGAAGAAGGTGGTGGTGGTGAAGAAGAGATCTTGTCCTCGGATTACCATGGTAGGGGTCCACAATCATAAGAGGAGGAGTGAGTCTCACGGGTCCTGCAAGCGGTAGCCAAACTCATACCTTTAAACCTTGCCTCATATTCAAAGACTTGGTTTTGGAGATCATAAATCGGGCTTTGGAGGAAGTTGATTTTCTCGTTGAGGGTGAAAACGATGTCCTCCATGGGCTTGACATCCACCTTGAGATCACGGGAAAGGTCCACGATCATGAGGTGGTCGGCATTGAGTCCACCCTCCACCATCCCCTTGCAGCGGAAGATATCTTGCTCCACAGCTTCAAGCCTGGCCTCCATGGTTCCCGTCCCCTTAGGACCGGGTACATCACGGAGGTGAAGCACCCCCTCATGCATATGGATGACTTGAGGGTGCCGCACCACCTCCCGCAAATATGGGTTCATGACGTTCTTCAAGAACTTGTCCTTGGAGGAGCTTGAAGCAGCCATGGTAGATGGGATCTGACAGAAAACGGCAAGAAAAGAAAACATAAGATTTCTCCGTGATACTGTGGTCAATAGGTTTGGGGGGTATATAAAGATTTTTTATCTTGGGAAACAAGCAAATGGAATAAAAACAGAGTCCGAAAGGTTCCCGAGGTGGGCACAACCCACCTGGGTACGCTTCCTGGAAGTTTATTATTTTCCTATTTTTATAAATATTCCAAAACCGACAAAATATATTTTTGCGGATTTTTTGGAGTCAGTTTACTTACCGTATCACATACCTCCTTATTTTCACGATTCTGGAGTGTTCCATAAGGACTCTTTTATGTGTTCTTCCGGTGTCAAAGTTTGCATAATATTACTTTCAATATTGATGGGCGTACTGATATGTCTCCAACGTATCTATAATTTTTGATTGTTCCATGCTGTTATATTATCAATCTTGGATGTTTTATAATCATTTTATAGTCATTTTATAGCATTTTTTGGTACTAACCTATTGACATAGTGCCAAGTGCCAGTTCCTGTTTTTCCATGTTTTCTTACATTGCAGAAAATCAATATCAAACGGAGTCGAAATGCCACGAAACTTTATGGAGATTTTTTTATGGACCAGAAGGAACATAATGGCCCTGGCTGCGCCTGGGGGGTGCTCCGAGGAGAGCACAACCCACCAGGGCGCACCATGAGGCCCAGGCGCGCCCTGGTGGGTTGTGCCCACCTCGGGTGCCCCCAGACTACCTCTTTGCTCTATAAATACCCCAATATTCCAGAAACCCTAGGGAAGTCGATGAAATATTCATCCAGCCGCCGCAGAGTCCAGAACCACCAGATCCAATCTAGACACCATCTCAGATGGGATTCACCACCTCCATTGGTGCCTCTCCAATGATGCGTGAGTAGTTATTTGTAGACCTTCGGGTCTATAGTTAGTAGCTAGATGGCTTCCTCTCTCTCTCTCTCTTGATTCTCAATACAATGGTCTCTTGGAGATCCATATGATGTAACTCTTTTGCGGTGTGTTTGTTGGGATCGATGAACTTCTAGTTTATGATCAGATCTATCTTTTTATATCCGTGAAAGTATTTGAGTTTCTTTGATCTCTTTTATGCATGAAACTTCAGATCAAGTTACTATCAACCTCGTAGGACAACCAGAGTATGGTCCACACCGGAGTGGTACGGTAATCCTTTCTGGAAGTCATGTTACTAGACCATGACGAACCTATGAACCATGAGGAAGCGATGATGAGCCCAGATTCCGCGAAATGGCTTGAGGCCATGAAATCTGAGATGGGATCCATGTATGAGAACAAAGTGTGGACTTTGGTTGACTTGCCCGATGATCGGCAAGCCATAGAAAATAAATGGATCTTCAAGAGGAAGACAGACGCTGATAGTAGTGTTACTATCTACAAAGCTAGACTTGTCGAAAAAGGTTTTGACAAAGTTCAAGGTGTTCACTACGATGAGATTTTCTCACTCGTAGCGATGCTTAAGTCTATCCGAATCATGTTAGCAAATTGCCACATTTTATGAAATCTAGCAAATGGATGTCAAAACTACATTCCTTAATGGATTTCTTAAAGAAGAGTTGTATATGATGCAACCAGAAGGTTTTGTCGATCCTAAAAGTGCTAACAAAATGTGCAAGCTCCAGCGATCCATCTATGGACTGGTGCAAGCATCTTGGATTTCGAATATATGCTTTGATGAGTTGATTAAAGCATATAGTTTTATATAGACTTGCGGTGAAGCCTGTATTTACAAGAAAGTGAGTGGGAGCACTACAACCTTTCTGATAAGTATATGTAAATGACATATTGTTGATCAGAAATGATGTAGAATTTTCGGAAAAGCATAAAGGAGTATTTGAAAGGAGTTCTTCAAAGAAAGACCTCGGTGAAGCTACTTACATATTGAGCATCAAGATCTATAGAGATAGATCAAGACGCTTGATAAGTTTTTTCAATGAGTACATACCTTGACAAGATTTTGAAGTAGTTTAAAATGGAACAGTCAAAGAAAGAGTTCTTACCTGTGTTACAAGATGTGAAATTGAGTAAGACTCAAAGCCCGACCACGGCAGAAGATAGAAAGAGAATGAAAGTCATTCCCTATGCCTCAGCCATAGTTTCTATAAAGTATGCCATGTTGTGTACCAGATCTATTGTATACCCTACACTGAGTTTAGCAAGGGAGTACAATAGTGATCTAGGAGTAGATCACTGGACAACGGTCAAAATTATCCTTAGGAATAAGGATATGTTTCTCGATTATGGAGGTGACAAAAGGTTCATCGTAAAGGGTTACGTCGATGCAAATTTTGACACTGATCCAGATGACTCTAAGTCTCAATCTGGATACATTTTGAAAGTAGGAGCAATTAGCTAGGGTAGCTCCATGCAGAGCATTGTTAACATAGAAATTTGTAAAATACATACGGATCTGAATGTGGCAGACCCGTAGACTAAACTTCTCTCACAAGCAAAACATGATCACACCTTAGTACTCTTTGGGTGTTAATCACATAGCAATGTGAACTAGATTATTGACTCTAGTAAACCCTTTGGGTGTTGGTCACATGACGATGTGAACTATGGATGTTAATCACATGGTGATGTGAACTATTGGTGTTAAATCACATGGCGATGTGAACTAGATTATTAACTCTAGTGCAAGTGGGAGACTGAAGGAAATATGCTCTAGAGGCAATGATAAAGTTATTATTTATCTGCTTATTTCATGATAAATGTTTATTATTCATGCTATAATTGTATTAACCGGAAACATAATACATGTGTGAATACATAGAAAAACATAGTGTCACTAGTATGCCTCTACTTGACTAGCTCGTTAATCAAAGATGTGTGACGCCCCGAGACCGTTGCGTCAGGTGTCTTCTAGTTATTCGTTGTTGTTGCCTTGTCTTTCGCTTGCATGTTGCATCTTGCCATGTCATCATCCGCATAGCATCATCATGTTTTCAAAACTTGCATTCGTCCGGGTCTCCCCGTTCTCTCGATTATCCGTTCCGAGCCCAGACACACTTGCACGCGCCCGCGGCATGTCCGAAATATTATTTTATAAGTGGCCAGAAAATGTTCTCGGAATGGGACGAAAGTTGGCGTGCGGTCTTATTATAGAGTACGTAGGCCGCCTGCCAAGTTTCATTGCATTCGGAGTTCGTTTGATGCCCCAACGGATAACTATAGCGGCAATATAGTCGGTCAAACGTCGGACGTTTTAGGTCTCCGGAAACAGCCGCCGGGCCTCTCTCTCTTCTCTTCTCTCAACCCAAGGCTTTCCGCACAGCCCACTACCACTCACCGCCAGGCCCAACTTAAACTCTCTCGTCAGCCCGCGACCCCCCTCGCGTGCGCGTCCGAAAGCTGTCCCGGACCCGACCCGGGCAGTCGTCACCATTGGATCCGGATCATCCCCAAACATCTACAAAACGTCTCCGCTTTCTTAATTGGGCTCCCTAACCTATTTATTTGAGACCGTCCAATTTTGATCGGAGGGTCCAAACCTAATCCTTTTGTCCCTATATATAGACGAACCCCTACCCAAATCAGATCAAATCCCTAAAATCTAGGAGATGTGTCATGTCGCCCGCCGCCATTTTTCAAATCCTCCTCGGGATATCCCCTGTCTGATCCACCCAACCAACCTCCTCCTTTCCCCGATCCAGCGCGCCCGAGCTCCACCTTGCGTGCCCTCCTCCTCGTCCTTCCGGCCACAGCAGACGAATAGGAGGCCCCACGCCTGCCTCCTCCTCGTTGCCTCGCTCAAACCCAACAGGAGAGGAGCTCCTCCACGTCGTGCTCCTCACCGAGCCGTGCCTCGTCGCCGGAGAGGATCTCCTGCAGGACCTCCGGCCTCCTCCCATGTTCGGCCGCCGCAGCACTGGAGCTCCCTCCGCCGTCGAGCACCACCGGCAGATGAGCCCCGCGCTGCCTTTCCTTCCTTTCCTTGTCCTTCTTCCTCTCCCTCTCTCTTCTTTCTCTCTCTGTCACTCATCACTCCCTCTGTCTCTTACAGGAACCTGGCGACATGGCACCCCAAAGCCCCAAGGCCTGAGCACCCACGGGACCACGTCGAGCAGATGGCCGCTGCCCTTCCTTGTAGATGCTTCGCTGCTTTGAGTCCAGGTCGGGCCACCATCTCCAGTCGACCCTCCCTCTCCTGCCTCCGGTCCTCTGTTTTCTGAAGCTCATGTCTCTCTCTGCTCTCTCTCTCTGTCCTTCGACCAGGGACGCCACGGCTGTCCTCTTCTTCGGATCAAGGCGCCGCCCATTTGATCCGGTTCCCCTCAGCATCCACATCGAGCTCCAGCCCGGTCCAGCCTCGCGCCTTCCCCGCCAGGTCCTGTCGCCATGGCCGCAGGCCTCTTTATTTCCCCGCTGTGAGCAACTTCCCCTCGTACCTGAAACTTTCGTTATTTTCCTAGATCCGTCCCAGCTTGTAGAGGTTATTTAGTTTGGCCACTATATTTTTTCACAAGCAGATCACATAGCCTAATGGTTGTTCCCTTGAGGACACATCAGGAGGTCTGTTGTTCGAGTCCCAGGCGCCTCTTTCTTTGATTTTTGCACACGGAGTCACTCAACCACTTGGGCCAAATTCTCTTGGGCTGCTGCGTATGCTACAATTCGGCCCATGCATATTTTTTCCGCACCCTATGAATTTTTCTATTTATCCTGAGACTGCTTTTTTACAGAAATGTCCCTCATGTTCATGCATATAATAACTTCACAACCGTGCATCGGTTTAAAATGTTTTATATATGTAAAATACTTAGCATTTTGTGTAGGTTAATAATATGCTACTTTCCTCCATGTTTAACATGTTTAAAATGTTGTTTGTTTAAATTTGCTTAAATAACTTGCTAAAAATAATTTAATTCATAACTATTTAACCGTAGCTCCAAACTTAATAAACTTTATATGTAAATTGGGTAGAAAAATCCCTAGTTTAACATGGTGCCCTCTTCTTGCGTGTTTAACAACTCTAAAATATGGTTTAGGGCAAAACAGTACCAAAACCTAAAATATGCACATGAGGAGTTTCCGGACTTGTTGTTTGTTGTTCCGGCCTCATTTAAACTTGCCTAGATGGGTAGTTTTCATTTGCTCCACCTCTTGCCATGCTAACCAACATTTAATATTGTGGGGTACATAAACGAGAGTGAACTAAATAAGTCATGTGGTGTTTCGTCAATATGCAACTCGTTGCATATTGAGCTCCACTTAACTTGTAGTTTTGCTTGTGCACTTTGCCATGCCATGCCTCATTAAACTGGAAATGCATCATACTTGATTGTGCATCATGCCATGTTATGTGATGGTTGTTTACTATGTTGTTTGCTTCTTTCCGGTGTTGCTTCTTCGGGTTAGTTCTGATAATGTCGCGTTTGTGAGGATCTGTTCGACTACGTCTGTTTGTCTTCTTCATGGACTCGTTCTTTTCCTTGCGGGATCTCAGGCAAGATGACCATACCCTCGAAATCACTTCTATCTTTGCTTGCTACTTGCTCGCTCTATTGCTATGCTGCGATACCTACCACTTGCTTTATCATGCCTCCCATATTGCCATGTCAAACCTCTAACCCACCTTTCCTAGCAAATGTTGTTTGGCTATGTTACCGCTTTGCTCAGCCTCTCTTATAGCGTTGCTAGTTGCAGGTGAAGATTGAAGTTTGTTCCTTGTTGGAACATGGGTTTTGTTGGGATATCATTATTATATCCTGTTTACTTTAACAGTTCGCTTTGAATAAAACTCCTCCAGCAAGGCCCAACCTTAGCTTTACCATTTGCCACCTAAGCCTTTTTCCGTCGGGTTTCCGGAGCCCGAGGGTCATCTTTATTTTAAACCCCCGGGCCAGTGCTCCTCTGAGTGTTGGTCCAACCTGTCAGCAGCCGGTGGCCACCAGGGGCAACTCTGGGTTGGCCTACCGAAATCTTGGACAATCCGGTGTGCCCTGAGAACGAGATATGTGCAGCTCCTATCGGGATTTGTCGGCACATTCGGGTGGCTTTGCTGGTCTTGTTTTACCATTGTCGAAATGTCTTGTAACCGGGATTCCGAGTCTGATCGGGTCTTCCTGGGAGAAGGAATATCCTTCATTGACCGTGAGAGCTTGTGATGGGCTAAGTTGGGACACCCCTGCAGGGTTTGAACTTTCGAAGGCCGTGCCCGCGGTTATGGGCAGATGGGAATTTGTTAATATCCGGTTGTAGAGAATTTGACACTTAACTTAATTAAAATGCATCAACCGCGTGTGTAGCCGTGATGGTCTCTTTCCGGCGGAGTCCGGGAAGTGAACACGGTCTCGTGTTATGCTTGAACGTGAGTAGCTTCAGGATCACTTCTTGATCACTTATTAGCTTCTCGACCGTGCTTTGCTTCTCTTCTCGCTCTCTTTTGCATAAGGTAGCCACCATATATGCTAGTGCTTGTTGCAGCTCCACCTCACTACCCTTTCCTACCCATAAGCTTAAATAGTCTTGATCTCGCGGGTGTGAGATTGCTGAGTCCTCCTGACTCACAGATACTTCCAAACAGTTGCCGGTGTTGGTGATACCAGTGCAGATGATGCAATAGAGCTCAAGTGGGAGCTCGATGAAGATCGTGTTCGTTGTGTTGTTTCGTTTCCTTTTGATCAGTAGTGGGGCCTAGTTGGGGCGATCGGGGATCTAGCATTAGGGGTTGTCTTTCTTTATTTTGGTTCTGTAGTCACACCTTGATTGTATTCTGGATGTTGTATGATATTTATGTATTGTTTGAAGTGGCGATTGTAAGACAACTCTTGTAATGCCCTCGATGCGGCTATATCTCCCACGTGTCGAAGCACGACTTAGAGGCATAACCGCATTGAAAGTAATGTCGCAAGTGAGGTAATCTTCACACAACCCATGTAATACATAAGGGAAAGAGAGACATAGTTGGCTTACAATCGCCACTTCACATAATTACAAGAATAAAGCATTACATCATCCAAATACACTCAAGGTCCGACTACAGAACCAAAATAAGAGAAGAACTCCAAATGCGACAAAGGTCCCCGATCGACCCCAACTGGGCTCCATTACTGATCAACTAGAACGGAACAACACAAAGGACAAGATCTTCATCGAGCTCCTCCTGAGCTGGGTTGCGTCATCTGCACGGACTCATCGGCACCTGCAAGCTGGTTTTGGAAGTATCTGTGAGCCACGGGGACTCAGCAATCTCGCACCCTCGCGATCAAGACTATTTAAGCTTATGGGTAAGGTAAAAGGTATGAGGTGGAGCTGCAGCAAGCGACTAGCATATATGGTGGCTAACCTACGCGAATGAGAGCGAGAAGAGAAGGCAAAGCATGGTCGATAAAAGTATGATCAAGAAGTGATCCTAAAACAACCTACGTCAAGCATAACTCTAACACCGTGTTCACTTCCCGGACTCCGCCGGAAAGAGACCATCACGGTTACACACGCGGTTGATGCATTATAATTTAAGGTCAACTTCAGGTTTTCTACAACCGGACGTTAACAAATTCCCATCTGCCAATAACCGCGGGCACGGCTTTTGAAAGTTCAAATCCCTGCAGGGGTGTCCCAACTTAGCCCATCACAAGCTCTCACGGTCAACGAAGGAATAGACCTCCTCCCGAGACATTCCGATCAGACTCGGTATCCCGGTTCTACAAGACATCCTCGACAATGGTAAAACAAGTCCAGCAAAGCCGCCCGATGCGCCGACATCCTGATGGGAGCTGCACATATCTCGTTCTCAGGGCAACACCGGATGAGACATCCTACAAGTAAAACCAGCCCTTAAGTTTCCCCGAGGTGGCCCCGCAGTCTACTCAGTTCGGACCAACACTTAGACAAGCACTGGCCCGGGGGGGTTAAAATAAAGATGACCCTTGGGCTGGCCTAACCCAAGGGAAAAAGAGGCTAGGTGGCGAATGGTAAAACCAAGGTTGGGCCTTGCTGGAGGAGTTTTATTCAAAGCGAACTGTCAAGGGGTTCCCATTATACCCAACCGCGTAAGGAACGCAAAATCCGGGAACATAACACCGATATGACGGAAACTAGGGCGGCAAGAGTGGAACAAAGCACCAGGCATAAGGCCGAGCCTTCCACCCTTTACCAAGTATATAGATGCGTTAATTAAATAAGATATATAGTGATATCCCAACAAGTAAACATGTTCCAACAAGGAACAACATCTCCATGTTCCAACAAGGAACAAACTTCAATCTTCACCTGCAACTAACAACGCTATAAGAGGGGCTGAGCAAAGCGGTAACATTGTCAATCAACGGTTTGCTAGGACAAGGTGGGTTAGAGGCTTGGTTGAACAAAATGGGAGGCATGATAAGCAAGTGGCAGGTATCGCAGCAAAGGCATAGCAAAAGAGCGAGCAACTAAGCAAGCAAAGATATAAGTGATTTCGAGGGTATGATCATATTGCCTGAAATCCCGCAAGGAAAAAGAACAAGACCATGAAGAAGACAAACGGACGTAGACGAACGGGTCCTCACAAACGCGACATTACCGGAACCAACCCGAAGAAGTATAACACCCTCGATGCGACTATAGCTCCCACGTGTCGAGGCACGACTTAGAGACATAATCGCATTGAAGGCATATGTCGCAAGTGAGGTAATCTTCACACAACCCATGTAATACATAAGGGAAAGAGATACATAGTTGGCTTACAATCGCCACTTCACACAATTACATGAATAAACATTACATCAATCAAATACACTCATGGTCTGACTACGGAACCAAAATAAAAGAAGCACCCCAAATGCGACACGGTCCCCGATCGACCCCAACTGGGCTACACTACTAAACAACTAGAATGAAACAACATAAAGAACACGATCTTCATCGAGCTCCTCCTGAGCTTGGTTGCGTCATCTGCACGGACTCATCGGCACCTGCAAACTGGTTTTGGAAGTATCTGTGAGCCACAGGGACTCAGCAATCTCACACCCTCGCGATCAAGACTATTTAAGCTTAGGGGTAAGGTAAAAGGCATGAGGTGGAGCTGCAGCAAGCGACTAGCATATATGGTGGCTAACATACGCAAATGAGAGTGAGAAGAGAAGGCAAAGCACGGTCGATAAAAGTATGATCAAGAAGTGATCCTATAACAACCTACGTCAAGCATACCTCCAACAACCGTGTTCACTTCCCGGACTCCGCCGGAAAGAGACCATCACGGTTACACACGCGGTTGATCCATCTTAGTAAGGTCAAGTTCAGGTTTTCTACAACCGGACGTTAACAAATTCCCATCTGCCCATAACCGCGGGCACGGCTTTTGAAAGTTCAAATCCCTGCAGGGGTGTCCCAACTTAGCCCATGACAAGCTCTCACGGTCAACGAAGGAATAGACCTCCTCCCGAGACATTCCGATCAGACTCGGTATCCCGGTACTCCAAGACATCCTTGACAATGGTAAAACAAGTCCACTAAGACCGCCCGATGCGCCGACATCCTTATAGGAGCTGCACATATCTCGTTCTCAAGGCAACACCGGATGAACACTACGTACAGCTAAAACCAGCCCTCAAGTTTCCCCGAGGTGGCACCGCAAGTGGCTCTAGTTTGGACCAACACTTAGACAAGCACTGGCCCGGGGGGGTTAAAATAAGATGACCCTCGGGATGCGCGACTCCCAAGGGAAAAAGCTAGGGGGCGAATGGTAAAACCAAGGTTGGGCCTTGCTGGAGGAGTTTTATTCAAAGCGAACTGTCAAGGGGTTCCCATTACAACCCAACCGCGTGAGGAATGCAAAATCCGGGAACATAACACCGATATGACGGAAACTAGGGCGGCAAGAGTGGAACAAAACACCAGGCATAAGGCCGAGCCTTCCACCCTTTACCAAGTATATAGATGCATTAATTAAATAAGATATATTGTGATATCCCAACAAGTAAGTAAAGGTTCCAACAAGGAACGGCATCTCCATATTCCAACAAGGAACAAACTTCAATCTTCACCTGCAACTAACAACGCTATAAGAGGGGCTGAGCAAAGCGGTAACATAGCCAATCAACGGTTTTCTAGGACATGGTGAGTTAGAGGTTTGACATGGCAATTGGGAGGCTGACAAGCAAATGGTAGGCATCGTAGCATTGGCATAGCAAAAGAGCGAGCAAACTAGCATAGCAAAGATAGTAGTGATTTCGAGGGTATGATCATCTTGCCTGAAATCCCGCAAGGAAGAAGAACGAGTCCATGAAGAAGACAAACGGACGTAGTCGAACGAATCCTCACAACACGACGTTAACGGAACCAACCCGAAGAAGCAACACCGGAAAGAAGCAAACAATCATAGTAAACAACTACCACATAGGCATGGCATGATGCACAACCAAGTATGATGCATGTCCAGTTTAAATATGCATGGCATGGCAAAGTGCACAATCAATCCTACAAATTAAGTGGAGCTCAATATGCATCGGGATGCATATTGGCAAAACACCACATCGATTATTTAGTTCTCTCTCGTTTATGTACCCCAACAATATTAAATGTTGATTAACATGGCAAGAGGTGAAGCACAACAAAACTATCTATCTAGGCAAGTTTAAATGAGGCCGGAAGCAACGAACAACAATTCCGGAAAATCCTCATATGCATAATTTAAGGTTTGGTACTGTTCTGCCCTAAACATTATTTTAGAGTTGTTAAACATGCAAGATGAGTGCAACATGTTAAACTAGACATTTTTCTACCCCATTTACATATAAAGATTATTAAAATCGGAGTTACGGTTATTTAGTTATGAATTAAATCATTTTAACATGGCATAGGAGCAAATTTAAACAAACATCATTTTTTAACATTTCAAACATAGATGAAAATTGGATATTATTAATCCACACAAAACTCTGAGCAAGTTTCATATATAAAACATTTTAATCCGATGCAGGGTTAGTGAGTTATTAAATGCATGAACTAGGAGGACTAATCTGCAAAACTGGCAATCTCCGGAAAAATAGCTAAATTCGTAGAACTGGGAAAAACATGGCACGGGCCGCATCTGGGGCAAGCCCAATAGCAGAAGGAAAAAAACGAGAGGAGGGGCGCTGCGGGTGTGGCTCACCCAGTGGGTTTCGGCCCAGGTTGGAGGAGGAGGCAGGCCGAGGCGGGGGCGCTGGCTGGGCCTGACGCGACGCTGCGCTGGGCCGGGGAAGCTGGGCCAGCCCACGAAGGAGGAGGAGGCAGGCCGAACGAGGCCGGCTGGAGCTGGGCCGAAGGCGGGAGGGGGGG